>NC_136347.1:849743-1420539 GCF_964198595.1 Lampetra fluviatilis | reverse complement strand
GTCTCCCCTTGACCCCACCGTGTCTCCCCGTGTCTCCCCGTGACCCCACCGTGTCTCCCCCATGACCCCCCGTGGTGTCTCCCCCCCCACCCCCCGACTCCCCCCACACCCCGCCAGCCCCTCCCCCACCCCCCCGCCCCTCCCCCCCCACCCCCCCCACAGGCACCGTGCCCCCCTACTTGTTCTGCAGGTCGAAGATGCGCTGGCACTCCTCCTTGTAGCGCTCCTGGTGCTCGGCCACGGAGAAGCGCGACCCGCGGGCAAACTTGGACATGGGTCCCCTCGCCGGAGCGTGCCTGCTCCGTGGACATGGTGCGCACCACGTCGATGACCTCCCAGCGAGACAGCTTCTTGATCTACACAGAGACAGAGAGACAGAGAGAGACACAGAGAGACAGAGACACAGCTTCTTATTCTACACAGAAACAGAGAGAGAGACAGAGACACACAGAGATACAGAGACACAGATAGACACAGACACACAGATAGAGTCACAGGGACACAGAGAGACAGAGAGAGACACAGAGACAGAGAGAGAGACAGATAGACAGTGAGAGTCACAGAGACAGAGACACACAAAGACACAGAGACACAGATAGACAGAGAGACAGAGACACAGCTTCTTAATCTACACAGAGAAAGAGACACAGAGAGGCACAGAGACACAGAGACAGAGAGACACAGAAACACAGAAACACAGAGACAGAGAGACACAGAGAGAAATAGAAAGCGGGGGAGGAGAGTGGGAGAGATGAGTGGGAGAGAGAAGGGGGGGGAGGTGGAGGAGGAGAGTGGGGGGGGGTAGATGGGGGGAGAGGGAGTGAGAGTGGGGGGGGGGGGGATAGATGGGGGGGGGGGCGTGAGAGGGTGGTTGGAGGTGGGTGTGAGGAGGGAGAGGAGAGAGAGTGGGGGGAGGGTAGATGGGGTGGGGGGGTGGTGAGGAGGAGGAGAGGGGGGGGGGTAGATGGGGGGGGGGGTGAGGAGGAGGAGAAAGAGGGGGGGGGGGTAGATGGGGGGGTGTGAGTGTGAGTGAGGAGGGAGGGGGGGTAGATGGGGGAGGGTGAGGAGGAGGAGAGAGGGGGGGGGTAGATGGGGGTGAGGGGGGGGTAGATGGGGGGGTGTGTGATTGAGGAGGAGGAGGTGGTGGAGGTGGAGGAGGGAGAGGGGGGAGAGAGAGAGGGGGGGGGTAGATGGGGGGGGGGGGTGTGAGTGAGGAGGAGGAGGAGGTGGCCCCACCCACCTCGTCCTCCATGACCCCCGAACTTGCGCAGCAGCTGTTTGGCGTTCTTGAGGGAGAGTCGCCGCAGGTCGGCATCCGTGCCGGTCACCGTCTTCTTGGCCGACGAGGGGGCGCTGTCGTCCTGGGGTCACGGGGGGGGTCACGGGGGTCACGGGGGGGGTTCACAGGGGGGCCGGGTCACAGAAGGGTCACGGAAGGGTCACGGGGGGTCACAAGGGTCACGGGGGGGTCACAAGGGTCACGGAAAGGTTGGGCAAGGGTCGTGCGAGGGTCATGCAAGGGTCAAGGGTCCAAGGGTCGTGCAAGGGTCATTGAAGGGTCACCAATACTATCCCCTTACACCCCCACTACACACAATGTGGGGGTGTGTGTGAGGGGTTTTAAGGGGGTCTAAGTTAGGGGGTCGAAGGGGGTCTAAGTTAGGGGGTCTAAGAGGCTCTAAGGGGGGTCTAAGTTAGGGGGTCTAAGGGGCTCTAAGGGAGTCTAATCAAGGGAGTCTAAGAGGGGGGGTCTAAGCAAGGGGGTCTAAGGGAGGGGTCTAAGGGGCTCTAAGGGGGTAATATCAAGGGGGTCTAATGGAGGGGGTCACCTTCTGCTGCGTCGGCTTGTTGGGGATCTTGACGTAGGAGAAGCCCTCGCCGCACCCCGTGGGGTCGGCGACCCCCGTCACGTCCAGGAGACACTTGCCCTTCATGGCCGCGATGAAGGCCCGGGTCGTGTTCCATGGAGCCGTGCGCACCTGGGGAGACGCGGGGAGACACGGGGAGACACGGGGAGACGCGGGGAGACACGGGGAGACGCGGGGGGACACGGGGGGACACGGGGGGGACACGGGGAGACACGGGGAGACACGGTGAGACACGGAGAGACACGGGGAGACACGGGGAGACACGGGGAGACACGGTGAGACACGGGGAGACACGGGGAGACACGGGGAGACGTGGGGGGACACGGTGAGACACGGGGAGACACGGGGAGACACGCGGCGAGACACGGGGAGACACGGGGAGACACGGGGAGACACGGAGAGACACGGGGAGACACGGGGAGACACGGAGAGACACGGGGAGACACGGGGAGACACGGGGGAGACACGGGGAGACACGGAGAGACACGGGGAGACACGGTGAGACACGGTGAGATGCGGAGAGACACGTGGAGACACGGTGAGACGCGGGGAGACACGGTGAGACACAAAGAGACACGGTGAGACACGGAGAGACACGGGGAGACACGGAGAGACACGGGGGGGGGGGGGGGGGTCTCACCTCGTCGTCAATCTTCATCTGGAACTCCTCCTCGTTTTCATCCTCGGGGGCAAACAGAGACTTCTCTCCGTAGCCAGCGTCCTACACGCGGGGAGACACGCACGGGGACACGAGGGGAGACACGGAGAGAGACGGGGAGAGACACGGAGGGAGACACGCGGGGAGACACGGGGAGACACGGGGAGACACGGGGAGAGACACACACCACACGTGTATTTATTAAATAGCCATCTCCACTTATTTCTGGGTCGACTACAATGTCAGCCCCCCCCCTCCACCCCTCCCCCTCCACCCTCCTCCACCCCTCCCCTCAACCTCCCTCCAACCCTCCCCTCCCCCCCACTCCACCCCTCCCCTCCACCCCTCCCCTCCTCCCCCTCCCCTCCCCCTCCACCCCCCCCCTCTCCCCCCCCCCTCGTGACCTTGAGGCGCTGCTCTGCGGCCAGCATGCTGTAGTAGGCGCAGCATTGCTCCGGGGATACGACGGCACGGATCTCCTCCTCCGTGGGCAGACGGAACTCGTGCTTGATGACCCACCAGTTCGAGTCCAGGCCTGCACACGCACACACACACACGCGCACACACACACACACACGCACACGCACGCACACACACACACGCACACACGCGCACACACACACACACACAGGCAGAGACACGCAGAGACATACACACACCGGCAGACAGACACACAGAGACACACGCACACACACAGGCAGATAGACACACAGAGACACGCACGCACAAACAGGCAGATAGCCACACAGAGACACACACACACACGCACAGGCAGAGAGACACACAAAGACATGCACACACACACAGGCAGAGACACACAGAGACACACGCACACACACACAGGCAGACACACAGAGACACGCACACACACACAGGCAGAGACACACAGAGACACACGCACACACACACAGGCAGACACACAGAGACACGCACACACACAGGCAGACACGCAGAGACACGCACACACACACAGGCAGACACGCAGAGACACGCACACACACACAGGCAGACACGCAGAGACACGCACGCACAGGCAGAGACACAGAGATGGACGGACACACACAAGACAAGACGGACAAAGAAACAGATGGACACACAAACACAGGGTTGGACACGCAGAGACGCGCACAGACACGCAGAGACACGCAGAGACACGTAGAGAAGCGGTCAGACACACAGACCCACAGAGACACACAGAGACACGCAGAGACACACAGACACACAGAGACACATAGAGACACACAGAGACACGCAGAGACACACGGAGACACACAGACACACAGACACAGAGACACGCAGAGACACACAGAGACACGCAGAGACACACAGAGACATGCAGAGACATGCAGAGACATTCAGAGACATGCAGAGACACATTGAGACACATTGAGACACGCAGAGACACACAGACACACAGAGACACGCAGAGACACGCAGAGACACACAGAGACACGCAGAGACACACAGAGAGACACAGAGAGATGCAGGGACACACAGAGACACACAGAGACACGCAGGGACACGCAGAGACACACAGAGACACACAGACACAGAGACACGCAGAGACACGCAGAGACACACAGAGACACGCAGAGACACACAGAGACATGCAGAGACATGCAGAGACACATTGAGACACGCAGAGACACACAGACACACAGAGACACGCAGAGACACCGACGCACAGAGACACACAGAGACAGAGAGACACGCAGAGACACACAGAGACACGCAGAGACACGCAGAGACACGCAGAGACACACAGAGACACACAGAGACACACAGGGACACGCAGAGACACGCAGAGACACACAGAGACACAGACACACACAGAGACACACAGAGACACACAGAGACACGCAGGGACACCGACGCACAGAGACACACAGAGACACACAGAGACACAGACACACACAGAAACACACAGAGACACACAGAGACACATAGAGACACACAGGGACACACAGAGACACATAGAGACACAGAGAGACACGCAGAGACACACAGGGACACAGACACACACAGAGACACACACACACAGAGACACGCAGGGACACACAGAGACACACAGAGACACAGACACACACAGAGACACACAGAGACACACAGAGACACACAGGGACACACAGAGACACATAGAGACACATAGAGACACGCAGAGACACACAGGGACACACACATACAGAGACACGCAGGGACACCGATGCACAGAGACACACAGAGACACATAGAGACACACAGAGACACGCAGAGACACAGAGAGACACAGACACACACAGAGACACGCAGGGACACCGACGCACAGAGACACGTAGAGACACACAGAGACACTCAGAGACACACAGAGACACACAGAGACACACAGAGACACAGAGACACACAGAGACACACAGAGACACGGAGGAACACCGACGCACAGAGACACGCAGAGACACGCAGAGACACGCAGAGACACACAGAGACACACAGAGACACAGACACACAGAGACACGCAGAGACACGCAGAGACACAGAGACACGCAGAGACACAGAGACACGCAGAGACACGCAGAGACACACAGAGACACACAGAGACACACACAGAGACACACAGAGACACGCAGAGACACACAGAGACACACACAGAGACACGCAGAGACACACAGAGACACGCAGGGACACCGACGCACAGAGACACAGAGAGACACACAGAGACACACAGAGACATACAGAGACACGCAGGGACACCGACGCACAGAGACACGGGTGAATAGACGTGCGGCCGCAGACACAGAGACAAAGGTCCCCCGCGTAGCCTTTAGGCTGCTGGGGGGTAAAGTGCTGTTAGTAGCGAGGGCGGCCGTGGAGGTGGACACGCACACAGCCCCTCGGTGTGCTACTACTGCTGCTGCTGATGATGCTGCTACTGCTGCTGCTGCTGATGATGCTACTACTGCTGCTGCTGCTGATGATGCTGCTACTGCTGCTGCTGATGATGATGCTGCTACTGTTGCTGCTGCTACTATTGCTGCTGCTACTACTGCTACTACTACTGATGCTGCTACTACTGATACCAGCTAACAGCACTTTTCATCAAAAGTCTGAGTGTTTTGTGAGCGTGCGAGCGTGGTGGCGGTGGCGGTGGACGTGGTGGTGGTAGTTGAGGGTGGTGGTGGTGGTGGACGTGGTGGTAGTGGTGATGGTGGATGAGGGTGGTGGTAGTGGTTGAGGGTGGTGGTGGTGGATGAGGGTGGTGGTGGTGGTGGATGAGGGTGGTGGTGGTGGACGTGGTGGTAGTGGTAGTAGTTGAAGGTGGTGGACGTGGTGGTGGTGGTGGTGGTAGTGGTGGTTGAGGGTGGTGGACGTGGTGGTGGTGGTGGTGGTTGAGGGTGGTGGACGTGGTGGTGGTGGTTGAGGGTGGTGGTGGTGGTAGTGGTTGAGGGTGGTGGTGGTGGATGAGGGTGGTGGTGGTGGACGTGGTGGACGTGGTGGTAGTGGTGGTGGTTGAAGGTGGTGAACGTGGTGGTGGTGGTGGTTGAGGAAGGTGGTGGTTGAGGATGGTGGTGGTGGTGGTTGAGGGTGGTGGTTGAGGGTGGTGGTGGTGGTTGAAGAGGGTTGTGGTGGTTGAGGGTGGTGGTGGTGGTTGAGGATGGTGGTGGTGGTGGTTGAGGGTGGTGGTGGTGGTGGTTGAGGGTGGTGGTTGAGGGTGGTGGTGGTTGAGGAAGGTGGTGGTTGAGGATGGTGGTGGTGGTGGTTGAGGGTGGTGGTTGAGGGTGGTGGTGGTGGTTGAAGAGGGTTGTGGTGGTTGAGGGTGGTGGTGGTAGTGGTGGTGGTGGTGGTTGAGGATGGTGTTGGTGGTAGTGGTGGTGGTGCCACTGCTGTGCTACCGGTACGTTTGAAGTCTGCGCAGAGTTTGAGGCGCTTGCGGATGGAGCTCTCCGAGTGGGAGGGGAACGCTTTCTTGATGTCCTCCATGCGGATGCGGCGCGGTCGATCCTTGCTCTTCCAGAAGAGGCGGTAGATGAACACCTGCACCACCACCACCACCACCGTCACCACCACTACCGTCACCACCACCATCACCACCATCACCACCGTCACCACCGCAACCACCGCAACCACCGCAACCACCACCACCACCGTCACCACCGTTACCACCGTCACCGTCACCACCACCACCGTCACCACCACCACCGTCACCACCACCACCGTCACCACCACCACCGTCACCCCCACCACCGTCACCACCACCACCGTCACCACCGTCACCACCACCGTCACCACCACGACCACCACCGTCACCACCGTCACCGTCACCACCGTCACGACCACCACCGTCACGACCACCACCGTCACGACCACCACCGTCACCACCACCGTAACCACCACCGTAACCACCACCACCACCGTCACCACCGTTACACCACCACCGTCACCCCCACCACAGTCACACCACCACCGTCTCCCCGTGTCTCTCTCTCCCCATGTCTCTCTCCCCGCATCTCTCTCTCCCCGTGTCTCTCTCTCTCTCCACGTCTCCCCGTGTCTCTCTCTCCCCGCGTCTCCCCGTGTCTCTCTCTCCCCGTGTCTCTCTCTCTCTCTCCACGTCTCCCCGTGTCTCTCTCTCCCCCGCGTCTCCCCGTGTCTCTCTCTCCCCGCATCTCCCCGTGTCTCTCTCTCCCCGCGTCTCCCCGTGTCTCTCTCTCCCCGCGTCTCCCCGTGTCTCTCTCTCCCCGCGTCTCCCCGTGTCCCTCTCTCCCCGCGTCTCCCCGTGTCTCTCTCTCCCCGCGTCTCCCCGTGTCTCTCTCTCCCCGCGTCTCCCCGTGTCTCTCTCTCCCCGCGTCTCCCCGTGTCTCTCTCTCTCCGCGTCTCCCCAGGTCTCTCTCTCCCCGCGTCTCCCCGTGTCTCTCTCTCTCCACGTCTCCCCGTGTCTCTCTCTCCCCGCGTCTCCCCGTGTCTCTCTCCCCGTGTCTCTCTCCCCACGTCTCCCCGTGTCTCTCTCTCCCCGCGTCTCCCTCTCCCCCGTGTCTCTCTCTCCCCGTGTCTCTCTCTCCCCGTGTTTCTCTCTCCCCGCATCTCCCCGTGTCTCTCTCTCCCCGCATCTCCCCGTGTCTCTCTCTCTCCGCGTCTCCCCGTGTCTCTCTCTCCCCGTGTCTCTCTCTCCCCGTGCCTCTCTCCCCGTGTCTCTCTCTCCCCACGTCTCCCCGTTCTCTCTCTCCCCACGTCTCCCCGAGTCTCTCCCTGTGTCTCTCTCTCCCCACATCTCCCCGTATCTCCCCGTGTCTCTCTCTCCCCGTGTCTCTCTCCCCACGTCTCCCCGTGTCTCTCTCTCCCCGCGTCTCCCCGTGTCTCTCTCTCTCCGCGTCTCCCCGTGTCTCTCTCTCCCCGCGTCTCCCCGTGTATCTCTCTCTCCGCGTCTCCCCGTGTCTCTCTCTCCCCGTGTCTCTCTCTCCCCGTGTCTCCCTGTGTCTCTCTCTCCCCGCGTCTCCCCGTGTCTCTCTCTCCCCGCATCTCCCCGTGTCTCTCTCTCCCCGCGTCTCCCCGTGTCTCTCTCTCCCCGCGTCTCCCCGTGTCTCTCTCTCCCCGCATCTCCCAGTGTCTCTCTTCCCGCGTCTCCCCGTGTCTCTCTCTCCCCGCGTCTCCCCGTGTCTCTCTCCCCACGTCTCCCCGTGTCTCCCCGTGTCTCTCTCCCCATGTCTCACTCTCCCCGCGTCTCCCCGTGTCTCTCCCCACGTCTCCCCCCCCCCTCCCCCGCGTCTCTCTCTCCCCACGTCTCCCCGTGTCTCCCCGTGTCTCTCTCTCCCCGTGTCTCTCTCTCCCCACGTCTCCTCGTGTCTCTCTCTCACGTGTCTCTCCCCACGTCTCCCCGTGTCTCTCTCTCCCCACGTCTCTCCGCGTCTCCCCGCGTCTCCCCAGGTCTCCCGGCGTCTCTCTCTCCCCACGTCTCTCCGTGTCTCCCCCTCCCGCCCCCCGTGTCTCCCCCCCCCCCCCGTGTCTCCCCCCCCCCCCCCCCCGTGTCTCTCCCCCCCCCCCCCGCACCTGCAGGAAGTCCCGGATGTGGATGTTCGCCCTCTTGCTGTTGGGCCCGGGAACCTCGAACAGGGGGCAGTGCTGTCCCACGGCGAAGATGTGCGAGACTTCGCGCACGTGGTAGCCCTGGCGCGTGCGTATCACCAGAAAATCCGTCGCTGCCATCGTGTGCGGGTAGATGGGGGCCCGGTACAGGTTACTCTCAAACGCCTGGAACGTACCAAGTGGGAGTAGGAGGGGGGGTGGTACAGGTTACTCTCAAACGCCTGGAATGTACCAAGTGGGTGTAGGAGGGGGGTGGTACAGGTTTCTTTCAAACGCCTGGAATGTACCAAGTGGGAGTAGGAGGGGGGGTGGTACAGGTTTCTCTCAAACGCCTGGAATGTACCAAGTGGGAGTAGGAGGGGGGTGGTACAGGTTTCTTTCAAACGCCTGGAATGTACCAAGTGGGAGTAGGAGGGGGGTGGTACAGGTTTCTCTCAAACGCCTGGAACGTACCAAGTGGGAGTAGGGGGGGGTGGTACAGGTTTCTTTCAAACGCCTGGAACGCACCAAGTGGGAGTAGGGGGGGTGGTACAGGTTCTACCCCTTCTACACCGTGTGTGGACTAATCTCCATCTGTTCCATCTCGCTCCCTTCTCTAACACCGTGTGTGGACTAATCTCCATCTGTCCCATCTCACTCCCTTCTACCCCGTGTGTGGACTAATCCCCATCTGTTCCATCTCACTCCCTTCTACACCGTGTGTGGACTAATCTCCATCTGTTCCATCTCACTCCCCTTCTCTAACACCGTGTGTGGACTAATCTCCATCTGTTCCATCTCACTCCCTTCTACACCGTGTGTGGACTAATCTCCATCTGTTCCATCTCACTCCCCTTCTCTAACTCCGTGTGTGGACTAATCCCCATCTGTTCCATCTCACTCCCTTCTCTAACACCGTGTGTGGACTAATCTCCATCTGTTCCATGTCCATCCCTTCTACCCGTGTGTGGACTAATCTCCATCTGTTCCATCTCACTCCCTTCTACACCGTGTGTGGACTAATCTCCATCTGTTCCATCTCGCTCCCTTCTACACCGTGTGTGGACTAATCCCCATCTGTTCCATCTCACTCCCTTCTACACCGTGTGTGGACTAATCTCCATCTGTTCCATCTCACTCCCTTCTAGCCGTGTGTGGACTAATCTCCATCTGTTCCATCTCCATCCCTTCTACCCGTGTGTGGACTAATCTCCATCTGTTCCATCTCCATCCCTTCTACCCGTGTGTGGACTAATCTCCATCTGTTCCATCTCACTCCCTTCTACACCGTGTGTGGACTAATCTCCATCTGTTCCATCTCGCTCTCTTCTACACCGTGTGTGGACTAATCTCCATCTGTTCCATCTCACTCCCTTCTAGCCGTGTGTGGACTAATCTCCATCTGTTCCATCTCACTCCCTTCTACCCCGTGTGTGGACTAATCTCCATCTCTTCCATCTCACTCCCTTCTACCCGTGGGTGGACTAATCTCTACCTGGAGACACTGTCCGGGGTGCAGCGCCCCCAGGAAGGGCGACGAGTGAGCGTAGACCGTCTCTCCGTAGTCGCAGTCCGGAGCCCCCGTGTCCTTGCCGGGTTTCTGTTCCCACCCGGCGCACACAAAGACAGCAGCATAACAAAAGGCGGCTTAATCCTAGCTGGCTTATCTACATATGCCATCTACATTACAAAGGCTCGTTTCCAGCAGCAGTACTGACCATCTCACAACTCCTCCTCTCCCGCGGCCCTTCCTGGCTCCTCCCCCCCTAACCAGTATATAAGGTCGTACCTCTTGGGACTTCTCTTCACTTGATACAGATTTTTTGCTGTGACAGTTTCACCTGAAGAAGGAAGCTTGTGTTGCCTCCGAAACGTCGTGATTTTATTGTTTTTATTTTTTATAAATTTTAATTTCATTTTTTTACCTACGTGACTTTACCGAAAGAACTAAGAGTATGAGTACAAAGGTCCCCCTCCGCCCGCCCGTCTCGTGTAGCCTCGGCAGACCGTCGGGACAAGTGCCGTCAGTGCGGCGCACGCAGACGGGGCGTGGGTGGGCGGCTACGCCAGGTGATGCTCATTTGAGGCCGAGTCGACCTAGGGGAGGCCCCGAGACCGGTTCAGATCATCGTCACCACCGGTGTTGGCCGTGAGCGGGAATCGAACTCGGGTCGCCGGGTTGGTGGCGATGACCGCTGCACTACCGCTCCTCACACACAGACATCACGGTGGCTAGGAGATGTTGACTACCTCGCCTGGTCTACAGGAGGTCGTGGGTTAGAACCCGACCCTGACGATGCCTGCTGCTGCTGCATCTGTGGAGTCTGCGTCTCTCTCTCATCATCATCATCATCACGGTGGCTAGGAGATGTTGACCTCGCCTGGTCTACAGGAGGTCGTGAGTTAGATCCCGACCCTGGCGATGCCTGCTGCTGCTGCTGTATATTTGGAGTCTGCATCTCTCTCTCATCATCATCACGGTGTCTAGGAGATGTTGACTACCTCGCCTGGTCTACAGGAGGTCGTGGGTTCGATCCCAGACCCTGACGATGCCTGCTGCTGCTGTATATGTGGAGTCTGCATCTCTCTCTCATCATCATCACGGTGGCTAGGAGATGTTGACCTCGCCTGGTATACAGGAGGTCGTGGGTTCGATCCCAGACCCTGACGATGACTGCTGCTGCTGTATCTGTGGAGTCTGCGTCTCTCTCTCGTCATCACAGTGGCTAGGAGATGTTGACTACCTCGCCTGGTACACAGGAGGTCGTGGGTTCGATCCCGACCCTGACTAAGCCTGCTGCTGCTGCTGTATCTGTGGAGTCCGCTTCTCTCTCTCTGTGTCTCTCTCCCCGTGGTGGTCGCCGTGTGGATGTGTCTCCGGATCCTCCTCCGGTTTTTCCCTCCGCATTTAGAATCAACGTGCGGTTTGTAGTGCGCCGATTCTCACGTGGCGGTGATGATAATAATGTCAGCCCCTTGGTTTGCTATCGATTGTGATGGGCAGGGCCACTTGTGAATAAGAGTTACGTAGCTGTAGACACGTGGGTGTGTGCATACGTGGTGTGTGTGCATACGTGTGTGTGTGTGTGTAGAGGCGTGTGTGTGTGTGTGTAGAGGTGTGTGTGGTGGTGGTAGTGGTGGTAGTGGTGGTAGTGGTGGTGGTGGTAGTGGTGGTGGTGGTAGTGGTGGTGGCGGTAGAGATGTGTGTTGCGGTGGTGGTGGTGGTGGTAGTAGTGGTGGTGGTAGTGGTGGTAGTAGTGATAGTAGTGGTGGTAGTGGTGGTGGTAGTGTTAGTGGTGGTGGTGACATACCCGCTTGTAGTAGTTCTTGATCTTGGTTGCCATGCCGACCTGGGCCAGCAGTGGGGGGTACTCCTCGCTGTGCTCCGCCAGCACCAGGTCCCCGTCCTTGCCCGTCAGGTCCTGCGGGGTCCTCATGAAGAACATCTCCCCTCCACCAGACGCCTGCCGCTCCTGCTCCCTCATCTGTTACACACACACACGTATATACACACACATATATACACACGTATACACACACACACACACTCACACGTACACACTCACACGTACACACACTGTGTGTGTACACGAACCTTGGCCTTCTTGCGGATGTGCTTGAGCAGCAGACGCACTCACACACTCACATGTACACACTCATACACACACACGTACACACACATTGACACACACACACGTATACACACACTCATACACTCACACGCACACACTCACACTCACACACACTCACACACACTCACACACAATGTGTGTGTACACGAACCTTGGCCTTCATGCGAATGTGCTTGAGCAGCGGGTGCACTCACAAGTACACACTCACACATACACACACTCACACACTTCGTATATACACACTCATACACTCACACGCACACACTCATACACACACACACATACACACACACACATACACACACACTCACTCACACACTGTGTGTACACGAACCTTGGCCTTCTTGCGGATGTGCTTGAGCAGCGGGTGCACTCACACTCACACGTACACAACAACAACAACAACCGCCATTCGCCACTAAGTGGCGGTGACGTCACCACGACGCTTGTGCCAGGCCAAGTGCACCTTGAGGCCACGTGAAGTGTCGAACGCCCGCTGGCAGGAGGTCACGGGGCAGACCCAGCAGGTGCCACGGGTCGACTGACCGAGATGACTGAGATGACTGGCTGATGCACCACCTGTGCCCACTACTGTACCAACTTGCTGTGCTTTAGCCACCCGGCGCTCCGCTCGTTGTTGTGAGCGTCGCTCCTCCGCCCTCCGTTGTTGTTGGAGGGCGACTGCCTCCAACTGCCCAGTAGCGTCCTTCACGAGCCTCCTCCACTGAGGCCGATCTTGACACCGCTGGTACCAGTCATCGGCAACTCCACTCAGCTCCTCGTCCTCCTGTACCACATCACTAGCCCGTGCCGCGCCCATTTAGCTCCCTCGATCCGGCCGAACAAAAGCTGTTTAGGCATGCGGTAGCTGGGCATGTGGGCTACATGACCCAGCCAACGCAGCCTTGCCTGCCGGAGGAGCTCACCAATGGGACTTTGCCCAGATCTTTCAAGGATTTGTGAGCTCCTCACACAATCCAGCCTGGTTAAACCGAGGATGGATCGTAGGCAGGCCAGCCTAAATGTTTCCAACCGACGAAGAAGCTCCATTAAGGGGGGTCCACGTTTCGCAAGCGTAGAGAAGGGAGGGAATGACCGTGGCCGAGAAGACCTGAAGCTTCGTGTGGAGCGACAGACCAGGTAGCTTCCACACAGCGTTACGCAACCGATGAAAAGATATTGCCGCTCGACTGATTCGGAGTGAGACCTCTGCTGATAAACTGGAGCCGGTCATAAGCACACTGCCCAGGTATAGGAAACTCTCCACTCTCTCCACAACTGCCCCATCACCGATTGGGAGTTGTGGGGGTGGAGTGTCCGATGGTACAAAATACCCAGGCAGGTGCTTAGTTTTGGTGGGGCTGATGGTAAGGCCCCACCTCTTAGTGGCACGTTCCAGTCTCAGCAGCAGCATCTCCAACTCCTCTTCTGAATGAGCAGCAATTACCAAATCATCGGCATACATAACGTGGTTGACCAATAGGGAGCCATCCCTTGATCGCACCCGGGCGTCGATCACACACACACACACAGACTCTCACACACACACACAGACTCACACACACACAGACTCACACACACACTCACGTACACACACTCACACGTACACACGTACACACACACACTCACCTTGGCCTTCTTGCGGATGTGCTTGAGCAGCGGGTGCACTCACACTCACACGTACACACTCACACGTACACACTCACACACTCACACGTACACACACACTCACACGTACACACACACACACTCACACACACTCACACACACTCACACACACTCACACACACACACACTGTGTGTGTACACTCACCTTGGCCTTCTTGCGGATGTGCTTGAGCAGTGGGTGCACGGGGTGTGGGCCCGGCTGCGCCAGGGCCCCGTGGGAGTAGCGCTTCAGCGCCGGCCGGTGCAGCACCCGCAGCCGCATGGGCCCCATGTGCGTGGGGAAGAAGGGCTGGCGGAGCTCTACCGCGGGGATCGAGTGCTGCTCCCTCGCAGGCACGGCAGGGGCGGAGAGGGGGGCGGGGGGTGGCGCGGCGGTCAGGGCGAAGAGACGCACGGGGGGAAGGAGGGAGACGAGGAGGGAGATGCAGAGAGAGACACGGAGGGAGACACGGAGAGAGACACGGAGGGAGACACGGAGAGAGACACGGAGGGAGACACGGAGAGGGAGATGCAGAGGGAGACACGGAGGGAGACACGGAGAGAGACACGGAGGGAGACACGGAGGGAGACACGGAGAGAGACACGGGGAGAGACGCGGAGAGGGAGACGCGGAGGGAGACACAGAGGGAGACACGGAGGGAGACACGGGGGGAGACACGGGGGGAGACACGGGGGGAGACACGGGGGGAGACACGGGGGGAGACACGGAGGGAGACACGGAGGGAGACACGGGGGGAGACACGGAGGGAGACACGGTGAGAGAGACACGGAGAGAGACACGGAGGGAGACACGGAGAGAGACACGGAGGGAGACACGGAGAGAGACACGGAGGGAGACGGGGGGGAGACACGGGGGGAGACACGGAGAGAAACACGGTGAGAGACACGGTGAGAGACACGGAGAGAGACACGGAGAGAGACACGGAGAGAGACACGGAGGGAGACACGGAGAGAGACACGGAGGGAGACACGGAGAGAGACACGGAGGGAGACACGGAGAGAGACACGGAGAGAGACACGGAGAGAGACACGGAGAGAGACACGGAGGGAGACACGGAGAGAGACACGGAGGGAGACACGGAGAGAGACACGGAGAGAGACACGGGGAGAGACACGGAGGGAGACATGGGGGAAGACACGGAGAGAGACACGGAGAGAGACACGGAGGGAGACACGGAGAGAGACACGGAGAGAGACACGGTGAGAGACACGGTGAGAGAGACACGGAGAGAGACACGGAGAGAGACACGGAGGGAGACACGGAGGGAGACACGGGGGGAGACACGGAGACACGGAGAGAGACACGGGGTGAGACACGGAGAGAGACAAGGAGGGAGACACGGAGACACGGAGAGAGACACGGAGAGAGACACGGTGAGAGACACGGTGAGAGACACGGAGAGAGACACGGAGAGAGACACGGAGGGAGACACGGAGGGAGACACGGAGGGAGACACGGAGAGAGACACGGAGAGAGACACGGGAAGAGACACGGAGGGAGACACGGAGAGAGACACGGAACTAGACATGGAGACACGGAGAAAGACACGGAGAAAGACACGGGGAGAGACCCGGAGGGAGACACGGAGGGAGACGCGGAGAGAGACACGGAGAGAGACGCGGAGAGAGACACGGTGAGAGACACGGTGAGAGACACGGAGGGAGACACGGGGAGAGACACGGAGAGAGACACGGAGGGAGACACGGAGGGAGACACGGAGGGAGACACGGAGAGAAACACGGAGAGAGACACGGGGAGAGACACGGAGGGAGACACGGTGAGAGACACGGAGGGAGACACGGAGAGAGACACGGAGAGAGACGCGGAGAGAGACGCGGAGAGAGACACAGAGGGAGACACGGGGGGAGACACGGGGGGAGACACGGGGAGAGACGCGGAGAGAGACACGGAGGGAGACGCGGAGAGAGACACGGAGAGAGACACAGAGGGAGACACGGGGGGAGACACGGGGAGAGACGCGGAGAGAGACACGGAGAGAGACACGGAGAGAGACGCGGAGAGAGACGCGGAGAGAGACGCGGAGAGAGACACGGAGAGAGACACAGAGGGAGACACGGGGGGAGACACGGGGAGAGACACGGAGGGAGACGCGGGGAGAGACACGGAGAGAGACACGGAGGGAGACGCGGGGAGAGACACGGAGAGAGACACGGGGGGAGACACGGAGAGAGACGCGGAGGGAGACACGGAGGGAGACGCGGGGAGAGACACGGGGGGAGACACGGAGAGAGACACGGGGAAAGACGCGGAGAGAGACACGGGGAGAGACACGGGGAGAGACACGGAGAGAGACACAGAGGGAGACACGGAGAGAGACACTGAGAGAGACACTGAGAGAGACACGGAGAGAAACATGGGATGAGACACGGAGACACGGAGGGAGACATGGAGAGAGACATGGAGAGAGACACGGAGAGAGACACGGGGGGAGACACGGGGGGAGACAAGGGGGGAGACATGGAGGGAGACACAGAGGGAGACACGGTGAGAGACACGGAGAGAGACACGGAGAGAGACACGGGGGGAGACAAGAGGAGAGACACGGAGAGACATGGAGGGAGACACGGAGGGAGACACGGAGCGAGACACGGAGGGAGACACGGAGAGAGACACGGAGAGAGACACGGAGAGAGACACGGAGAGAGACACGAAGAGAGACACGGGGAGAAACATGGAGGGAGACACGGTGAGAGACACGGAGGGAGACACGGAGAGAGACACGGAGAGAGACACGGGGGGAGACACGGAGGGAGACACGGAGGGAGACACGGAGAGAGACACGGAGAGAGACACGGAGAGAGACACAGGGAGAGAGAGAGACACGGAGAGAGACACAGGGAGACACACGGAGGGAGACACGGTGAGAGACACGGAGAGAGACACGGGGGGAGACACGGAGAGAGACACGGGGGGAGACACGGAGAAAGACACGGAGAGAGACACGGGGAGAGACACGGAGGGAGACACGGAGAGAGACACAGAGAGAGACACGGGGAGAGACACGGTGAGAGACATGGGGAGAGACACGGGGGGAGACACGGAGAGAGACACGGGGAGAGAGAGAGAGAGACACGGAGAGAGACACGAAGGGAGACACAGAGACACGGAGGGAGACACGGAGAAAGACACGGAGAGAAACACGGAGAGAGACACGGAGAGAGACACGGGGGGAGACACGGGGGGAGACACGAAGAGAGACACGGAGGGAGACACGGGGGGAGACACGGGGAGAGACACGCAGGGAGATGCGGAGGGAGACACGGAGAGAGACACGGGGAGAGACACGGTGAGAGACACGGGGGGAGACACGGAGACACGGGGGGAGACACGGGGAGAGACACGGAGAGAGACACGGTGAGAGACACGGAGAGAGACACGGAGAGAGACACGGAGAGAGACACGGAGAGAGACACGGAGAGAGACACGGAGGGGCGACCGCCGCCGCCTCACCTGGATGATGTTGCCCCCGAAGGTCCCGCGGACGCTGGTCTGCTTGGGGTGGTAGAACTCGTCGTTGGAGAGGTTCCAGGGGTCCCGCGTCGAACCCTGGCTCAGCCGCTGGGGGGTCGGCAGGGGAGAGGGTCTCTGTGTGGTGAGTCTGTGGGTCTCTGTGTGGTGAGTCTGTGGGTCTCTGTGTGGTGAGTCTGTGGGTCTCTGTGGTGAGTCTGTGGGTCTCTGTGTGGTGAGTCTGTGGGTCTGTGTGGTGAGTCTGTGGGTCTCTGTGGTGAGTCTGTGGGTCTCTGTGTGGTGAGTCTGTGGGTCTCTGTGTGGTGAGTCTGGGTGTTTGTGTGATGAGTCTATGGGTCTCTGTGTGGTGAGTCTGTGGGTCTCTGTGTGGTGAGTATGTGGGTCTCTGTGTGGTGAGTCTGTGGGTCTCTGTGTGCTGAGTCGGTGGGTCTCTGTGTGGTGAGTCTGTGGGTCTCTGTGTGGTGAGTCTGTGGGTCTCTGTGTGAGAGTCTGTGGGTCTCTGTGCTGAGTCTGCGGGTCTCTGTGTGGTGAGTCTGTGGGTCTCTGTGCTGAGTCTGCGGGTCCCTGTGTGGTGAGTCTGTGGGTCTCTGTGTGAGAGTCTGTGAGTCCCTGTGTGGTGAGTCTGTGGGTCTCTGTGTGGTGAGTCTGTGGGTGTCTGTGGTGAGTCTGTGGGTGTCTGTGGTGAGTCTGTGGGTCTCTGTGTGGTGAGTCTGTGGGTCTCTGTGTGGTGAGTTTGTGGGTCTCTGTGTGGTGAGTCTGTGGGTCTCTGTGTGGTGAGTCTGTGGGTCTCTGTGTGGTGAATCTGTGGGTCTCTGTGTGGTGAGTCTGGGTGTTTGTGTGAAGAGTCTATGGGTCTCTGTGTGGTGAATCTGTGGGTCTCTGTGTGGTGAGTCTGGGTGTTTGTGTGATGAGTCTATGGGTCTCTGTGTGGTGAGTCTGTGGGTCTCTGTGTGGTGAGTCTGTGGGTCTCTGTGTAGTGAGTCTGTGGGTCTCTGTGTGCTGAGTCGGTGGGTCTCTGTGTGGTGAGTCTGTGGGTCTCTGTGTGGTGAGTCTGTGGGTCTCTGTGTGAGAGTCTGTGGGTCTCTGTGCTGAGTCTGTGGGTCTCTGTGTGGTGAGTCTGTGGGTCTCTGTGTGGTGAGTCTGTGGGTCTCTGTGTGCTGAGTCAGTGGGTCTCTGTGTGCTGAGTCAGTGGGTCTCTGTGTGGTGAGTCTGTGGGTCTCTGTGTTGAGTCTGTGGGTCCCTGTGTGGTGAGTCTGTGGGTCTCTGTGTGGTGAGTCTGTGGGTCTCTGTGTGGTGAGTCTGTGGGTCTCTGTGTGCTGAGTCAGTGGGTCTCTGTGTGGTGAGTCTGTGGGTCTCTGTGTTGAGTCTGTGGGTCCCTGTGTGGTGAGTCTGTGGGTCTGTGTGGTGAATCTGTGGGTGTCTGTGGTGAGTCTGTGGGTCTCTGTGTGGTGAGTCTGTGGGTCTCTGTGTGGTGAGTCTGTGGGTCTCTGTGTGGTGAGTCTGTGGGTCTCTGTGTGGTGAGTCTGGGTGTTTGTGTGATGAGTCTATGGGTCTCTGTGTGGTGAGTCTGTGGGTCTCTGTGTGGTGAGTCTGTGGGTCTCTGTGTGGTGAGTCTGTGGGTCTCTGTGTGCTGAGTCGGTGGGTCTCTGTGTGCTGAGTCGGTGGGTCTCTGTGTGGTGAGTCTGTGGGTCTCTGTGTGGTGAGTCTGTGGGTCTCTGTGTGAGAGTCTGTGGGTCTCTGTGCTGAGTCTGTGGGTCTCTGTGTGGTGAGTCTGTGGGTCTCTGTGTGGTGAATCTGTGGGTCTCTGTGTGGTGAGTCTGTGGGTCTCTGTGTGAGAGTCTGTGGGTCTCTGTGCTGAGTCTGTGGGTCCCTGTGTGGTGAGTCTGTGGGTCTCTGTGTGGTGAGTCTGTGGGTGTCTGTGGTGAGTCTGTGGGTCTGTGTGGTGAATCTGTGGGTGTCTGTGGTGAGTCTGTGGGTCTCTGTGTGGTGAGTCTGTGGGTCTCTGTGTGGTGAGTCTGTGGGTCTCTGTGTGGTGAGTCTGGGTGTTTGTGTGATGAGTCTATGGGTCTCTGTGTGGTGAGTCTGTGGGTCTCTGTGTGGTGAGTCTGTGGGTCTCTGTGTGGTGAATCTGTGGGTCTCTGTGTGGTGAGTCTGTGGGTCTCTGTGTGCTGAGTCAGTGGGTCTCTGTGTGGTGAGTCTGTGGGTCTCTGTGTTGAGTCTGTGGGTCCCTGTGTGGTGAGTCTGTGGGTCTCTGTGTGGTGAGTCTGTGGGTCTCTGTGTGGTGAGTCTGTGGGTCTCTGTGTGCTGAGTCTGTGGGTCTCTGTGTGGTGAGTCTGTGGGTCTCTGTGTGGTGAGTCTGTGGGTCACTGTGTGGTGAGTCTGTGGGTCACTGTGTGGTGAGTCTGTGGTTCTCTGTGTGCTGAGTCTTTGGGTCTCTAAAACCAAGAGCGGAACCCTGGATCTCAGCGGCTCCGGCACCGCGACCTCTGACCTCTGAGCCCCCCCCCCCCCCACTCCACGATCCTCCACCCCACACCAACAACAACCGCCATTCGCCACTCAGCGGCGGCGACGTCACCACTGTGCCAACCTGCTGTGCTTTAGCCACCCGGCGCTCCGCTCGTTGTTGTGAGCGTCGCTCCTCCGCAACTCCCTCTGTCACCCTCATCACCTGCTGGGCGTCGTCTTTGGAGCTGCCAGCTTTGCCCAGCAGCAGTTTGCTGCGTCTCAGCGGAGGCTCCTTCTTGGACTCCTTGCTGGGGGAGCTGGGCGGAGTGTTCTCACTCTCCTCGGCCAGTTCTGGGGGAGTACCACGGAGGTCACAGGTTAAGTGGAAGGGGGGGGGAGGGGCGGCAGAGAAAGGGGGCGGCACTTGGCACACTGTCACGGACGCACCCAGCGTGATGTTCTCGTCGTTGGGGTCGAGGGTGAGCACGGGAGGCGACGGGATGGAGTCCATGTTCTGGTCGTCCCAGATGATGGAGTCCTCCCAACGGCCGTACACCAGCTCCTCGTTGTCCACGGGGAAGATGGAGTACCACGTCTTGTGCTCCTCCTCTGGTGAGGTCAGAGGTCAGAGGTCACGGTGAGAGGGGTCAGGGTGAGAGGGATCAGGGTGAGAGGGGTCAGGGTGAGAGGGGTCAGGGTGAGAGGGGTCATGGTGAGAGAGGTCACGGTGAGGGATCAGGGTGAGGGGTCACGGTGAGAGGGGTCAGGGTGAGGGAGTCACGGTGAGAGAGGTCACGGTGAGAGGGGTCATGGTGAGAAGGGTCACGGTGAGAGGGGTCACGGTGAGAAGGGTCACGGTGAGAGAGGTCACGGTGAGAAGGGTCACGGTGAGAGAGGTCACGGTGAGGGGTCAGGGTGAGAGGGGTCACGGTGAGAGAGGTCACGGTGATGGATCAGGGTGAGAGAGGTCACCATGAGGGAGGTCACGGTGAGAGAGGTCAGGGTGAGGGGTCAGGGTGAGAGGTCACTGTGAGAGGTCACAGTGAGGGGTCAAGGGTCAGGGTGAGGGGGGGGGTTGGTGGCGGTGGCGAGCTGTCAAACTAAAAAAAACTCCACAATATTTTGATTTGAAGCTTCTGTGACCGCACGAATCCATCGGTAAAGTCGCATAGCTACAAAATATAAATAAATCACGACGTTCCGGGCGCAACACAACAGCAGCAACAGCATCAGCAGCAGCAGCATCAGCAGCAGCAGCATCAGCAGCAGCAGCATCAGCAGCAGCAGCAGCATCAGCAGCAGCAGCAGCAGCAGCGGGCCACGCTTTCCCACCTGGTGACGGACGCTTGTGTAAACGTCGCGATTCATTTTTATCTTACACGCCGTGACTTTACCGAAAGAACCAAAGAGGAGAAACTAAATTTACTGTTGCCAGATGTAGGGGGCCCCCCGCCCCCCCCCCCCCCACTCAGATGCTGCTTTGTAGCTCCCATTCAGAAGCCCTGGCCTGGACATCACCGATGATTAGCAGCTGAACCGAGTTGCTGATATCATCGTCATCGTCGTCGTCGTCATCGTCGCGTGGACATTTTATGTAGCGGCCAAATCCTCTGAACGTGTGGCGACGCCGATTCTGACATGTGGTGGGAAAAACCGGAGGAGGATCCGGAGACGAATCCACGAAGGGACCACCACGGGGAGAGAGACACAGAGAGAGAGAGAGACGCAGACTCCACAGATACAGCAGCAGCAGACTTCGTCAGGGTCGGAGTTGAACCCACGACCTCCTGTATACCAGGCGAGGTAGTCAACATCTCCTAACCACCGCGATAATGATGATAAGAGAGAGAGATGCAGACTCCAAATATACAGCAGCAGCAGGCATCGTCAGGGTCGGAGTCGAACCCACGACCTCCTGTGTACCAGGCGAGGTAGTTAACATCTCCTAGCCACCGTGATGATGATGGGAGACGCAGACTCCAAATATACAGCAGCAGCAGCAAGCATCGTCAGGGTCTGGGATCGAACCCACGACCTCTGGGGAACCAGGCGAGGTCATTAAGGGAGCGAGATGGAACAGATGAAGATTAGTCCACACACGGTGTAGAAGGGAGAAGGAACGGATGGGGACTAGTCCACACAAGGTGTAGAAGGGAGTGAGATGGAACGGATGGGGATTATATTCTTAGGTTTTTTCGGTAAAGTCACGTAGGTAAAAAATAAAAATTAATAAAAGTAAAATAAAAATAAAATAAAAATCACGACGTTTCGGAGGCAACACAAGCTTCCGTCTTCAGGTGGAACCGTCACAGCACGATTGCTGTATCAAGTGAGATAAATTCCAAGAACACAGTATTTCTATATATACTGGTTGAGGGTGGGAGGAGCCAAGGTAGGCCCTGAATATTATTTTTGTGAGGTTTGGTGCGGCTGAAGCACGCTGTTAGGAATGAGCCTTTGTTGTGTAAACTAGGTGCGGATGATGTAAAGGTGCGTGTCAAAGGGACTTAGCCTTTTGTAATGTAGAGATGATGCGGCTGAAATCGCTGCCAGGAAATGAGTCTTTGTTGTGTAGAATGGTTGACTGAGCCTTTTGTTATGTAGAGGTGGTGCGGCTGAAATCGCTGCCAGGAAATGAGTCTGTTGTGTAGAATGGTTGACTGAGCCTATTGTTATGTAGAGGTGGTGCGGCTGAAATCGCTGCCAGGAAATGAGTCTTTGTTGTGTAGAATGGTTGACTGAGCCTTTTGTTATGTAGAGGTGGTGCGGCTGAAATCGCTGCCAGGAAATGAGTCTTTGTTGTGTAGAATGGTTGACTGAGCCTTTTGTTATGTAGAGGTGGTGACGCTGAAATTTCTTCCAGGAAATGAGTCTTTGTTGTGTAGAATGGTTGACTGAGCCCATTATTATGTAGAGGTGGTGCGGCTGAAATCGCTGCCAGGAAATGAGTCTTTGTTGTGTAGAATGGTTGACTGAGCCTAGTGTTATGTAGAGATGATGCGGCTGAAATTGCTGCCAGGAAATGAGTCTTTGTTGTGTAGAATGGTTGACTGAGCCTATTGTTATGTAGAGGTGGTGCGGCTGAAATCGCTGCCAGGAAATTAGTCTTTGTTGTGTAGAATGGTTGACTGAGCCTATTGTTATGTAGAGGTGGTGCGGCTGAAATCGCTGCCAGGAAATGAGTCTTTGTTGTGTAGAATGGTTGACTGAGCCTTTTGTTATGTAGAGGTGGTGCGGCTGAAATCGCTGCCAGGAAATGAGTCTTTGTTGTGTAGAATGGTTGACTGAGCCTTTTGTTATGTAGAGGTGGTGACGCTGAAATTGCTTCCAGGAAATGAGTCTTTGTTGTGTAGAATGGTTGACTGAGCCCATTATTATGTAGAAGTGGTGCGGCTGAAATCGCTGCCAGGAAATGAGTCTTTGTTGTGTAGAATGGTTGACTGAGCCTATTATTATGTAGAGGTGGTGCGGCTGAAATCGCTGCCAGGAAATGAGTCTTTGTTGTGTAGAATGGTTGACTGAGCCTATTGTTATGTAGAGGTGGTGCGGCTGAAATCACTGCCAGGAAATGAGTCTTTGTTGTGTAGAATGGTTGACTGAGCCTATTGTTATGTAGAGATGGTGCGGCTGAAATCGCTGCCAGGAAATGAGTCTTTGTTGTGTAGAATGGTTGACTGAGCCTATTGTTATGTAGAGATGATGCAGCTGAAATCGCTGCCAGGAAATGAGTCTTTGTTGTGTAGAATGGTTGACTGAGCCTATTGTTATGTAGAGTTGTAGAAGGGCGTGAGATGCAACGGATGGAGATTAGTGCACCCGCGGTGTGAGGAGACCCTCACCGGCGCCCTCTGCCGGGGGCTGCTGCTGCTGCTGCCCCGGCTGCTGCTGCTGCTTGTCCTTGCCCATCTTGCCGGCGGCTCCCGGAGCGGTGGGGGGCCCCGGCTTGGGCGGCGTGGGGGGCACGGCGGAGCACGACAGCCAGCTGTTGCTGCGGTTGAGGCCTTGCGCGCAGAGGGGGGGGGGGGGGGGGGGGGCGGGGGGGGGGGGAGAAACACGCGGTCAGGGTGGGGGGCGGCGGTGTTTGTATTTATGCTGCACGAGCTCGACTCCAGCGGCGTCGCCCGGGACGTGGATTCTTGTCTTGGACTAGTACACGGCCTACGCGGAGGGTGGCGGGGGTGTGTGACGTCATCAGGTGCACTGAGTGACATCATCAGGCGCACTGAGTGACGTCACCCCCCCCCCCCTCCCTCACTCCCCCACCCCCCCACCCCCCCCCTTCCCCCCTCACCCCCCCCCCACCCCCCTCCCCCCCAGGGCCTCACCCTGCTGAGCGTTGTAGGCCATGGCGTTCCGCGTGACGCTGGTGGGGAGCCAGCCGGCGTGGCTGACGCGCTGCGACTTGGGTGCGCGGTGCCGGATGTCCTCGCCGTTCCACACGATGTCCTCCTCCCACGGCAGCTGCGCCACCATCAGGAAGTGCTCGTCGGTCGGGAAGGGGACCTCGGCCAGGGGGGTCGGGGGGGGTGCCCCCACCCTCTTCTTGGCGGAGGCCGCCGCCGTTTTACGTTCCTCGTCGCCGGCCGGGGCGACCGCCTCGTCGGCTTTCGCGGCCGCCTCGGCGGGCGAGCAGGTGGACGACGAGGAGGACGACGAGGAGGAGGTGGACGACGAGGAGGAGGACGACGAGGACGACGCCGCCGTCACCGCCGGGGCGACCGCGGCGGTCGTCGCGACGGACGTCGGAGCGACGCCGACGCCAAGGCCCGGCTCGGCGACGACGATGTCGGCGGCGACGACGTCGGTGACATCTTCGTCGTCGTCGTCGTCACGTCCCGTGAGGTGCCTCACGGCCTCGCGGACGCGAGGGTCCGGCTCCGGCAGCGCTGCCACGGCGGCGGCGGCGCTGTCGGAGGAGGCGGCTGAGCAGCCTCCCGGCAACGCTGGAGACGGTCAGACGGACAGGCGACAGGTTCGAGTTGAGACAGATGCAACAACAACAACTACCACCACCGCCATCCGCCACTCATACTCACAACAACAACCACCACCACCATCCGCCACTCCTACTCACAACAACAACAACCACCACCACCATCCGCCACTCATACTCACAACAACAACCACCACCACCGCCATTCGCCACTCATACTCACAACAACAACAACCACCACCACCATCCGCCACTCATACTCACAACAACAACCACCACCACCACCATCCGCCACTCATACTCACAACAACAACAACCACCAGCACCATCCGCCACTCATACTCACAACAACAACAACCACCACCACCATCCGCCACTCATACTCACAACAACAACCACCACCATCCGCCACTCATACTCACAACAACAACCACCACCACCATCCGCCACTCATACTCACAACAACATGAGTTAATGATGACGTCACCCTGCTGCTGCTCTACATAAGAACGGGAGACAGAGGAGAGCCTCCCCATTCTGGCGAATTGCCCGATGATGCTGGATGCAATTACCAGCAAAACGTCGTGCTACTCAAAAATTGTAAATGTTGTGGTTTCACGCTTCAACACACCGGTGGGCTAAAGCAGTGAACTGTTTGTCTTTTGTTAACGTGACACTTTTTTACTGATTGGCCGTGTCGGGTGGTGGAGGGTTACGACACATTTATAAATAACGCGATCTAAACCCAAAAACGTTGATTATGAATAATATTGGTCGTGAAAGCCTACGTGTTAAACTCACAACAACAACTGCCATTCGCCACTAAGTGGTAGTGACGTCACCACGACGCTTGTGCCAGGCCATGTGCACGTTGAGGCCACGTGAAGTGTCGAACGCCCACTGGCAGGAGGTCACGGGACAGACCCAGCAAGTGAATGAGTTGGCCAGCCGATGCCCCAGGGCATGGCCGTGGCCAAGAAGACCCGAAGCTTCGCGTGGAGCGACAGACCAGGTAGCTTCCACACAGCGTTACACAACCGATGAAAAGATATTGCCGCTCGACTGATTCGGAGTGAGACCTCTGCTGTTAAACTGGAGCCGGTCATGAGCACACTACCCAGGTATGGGAAACTCTACACTCTCTCCACTACTGCCCCATCACCGATTGGGAGTTGTGGGGGTGGAGTGTCCGATGGTACAAAATACCCAGGCAGGTGCTTAGTTTTGGTGGGGCTGATGGTAAGGCCCCACCTCTTAGTGGCAAGCTCCAGTTTCAGCAGCAGCGCCTCCAACTCCTCCTCTGAGTGAGCGGCAATCACCAGATCATCGGCATACATAACGTGGTTGACCAATAGGGAGCCATCCCTTGACCGCACCCGGGCATCGATCAGCCTCCCATTGTATCTATACCAGATGGAAATTCCTCCAGTACAGCCATTGAAGGCTTCACGAACTACGTGGTAGAAATAGATGTTAAATAATGTGGGAGCCGGAGGACATCCCTGTCGCACCCCAAGGTGTACAGGGAATGGCTCCGACTCCCGGCCACGTAGTTTTACCCGGGCCCGCTCACCATCATGAAGGTCCTTAATGATCGTGAGCAGAGGGTCAGGGACTCCAAAAGCACAAAGAACAACCCAGAGCCCAGGTCTACTGATGGTATCATAGGCCTTGACCAGGTCAATAAAGCAGAGATGTAGGTCCTGTTGCAATTCCCTACACCTCTGCTGTAGCAGACGAACAGAAAATATGGCATCTGTGCAGCACCATGCCCGGCCGTTTTGTCTCCCCAGTGGCAATGTTTACACACCGCACCAGCTACTCATTTGAGTCCGAGTCGACCTAGGGGAGGCCCAGGACCGGTTCAGATTCTCATAACCGGTATTGGCCGTGAGCGGGAATCGAACTTGGGTCGCCGGGTTGGTGGCGCAGCGTAGCGCTGACCACTGCACTACCGCTCCCCACACACAGACACACACAGACATCCCAGTGGCGAGGAGATGTTGACTACCTCGCCCGGTACACAGGAGGTCGTGGGTTCGCACTAACCACTATACTACCACACATACCACAGCGAGACAGAGATGGTACCTTGGTCACCGCCGGCGGTGGCGGCGCCGTCGGCGGCCCCAGCGGCCCAGGGTCCGTGCGCCCGCAGGCGGAAGCCGTAGTCGAAGCCGAGGCCGTGGGGCGGCACGCCCAGCATGTCGTACCAGAGGCACGCTGGGCCGTAGCGCCACGCGGCCACGCGGGGCTCACTCTGGGGCCCGCCGGGGCCTCGCGAGCCCAGAGCAGAGCCCCCTCCCTCCACCGGGGCGATCATCGTCATCTGCGTGGGGGGGGGGACGTGGGAGAGACACGTGAAGACACGTGGAGACACGGAGAGGCACGTGGAGACACGGAGAGGCTCGGAGACAGACGTGGAGAGAGACAGACGTGGAGAGAGAGAGAGACACGTGTGAAGAGAGAGACGTGGTGAGAGAGACACACGTGGAGAGACACATGGTGAGAGAGAGACACGTGGAGAGAGAGAGACACGTGGTGAGAGAGAGACGTAGTGAGAGAGAGAGACACGTGGTGAGAGAGACACGCGGTGAGAGAGAGACGTAGTGAGAGAGACGCACGTGGAGAGACACATGGTGAGAGAGGGAGAGACACGTGGTGAGAGAGACACGTGGTGAGAGAGACACGTGGTGAGAGAGAGACACGTGGTGAGAGAGAGAGACGTAGTGAGAGACACACGTGGTGAGAGAGACATGGTGAGACACGTGGTGAGAGAGACAGGTGGTGAGAGAGACACGTGGTGAGAGAGACACACGTGGTGAGAGAGACACACGTGGTGAGAGAGACACGGTGAGACACGTGGTGAGAGAGACACGTGGTGAGAGAGACACACGTGGTGAGAGAGAGACACGTAGTGAGAGACACACGTGGTGAGAGAGACACGTGGTGAGAGAGACACACGTGGTGAGAGATGGAGAGACACGTGGTGAGAGAGACACGTGGTGAAAGAGAGAGACACACGTGGTGAGAGAGACACGTGGTGAGTGAGTCACGTGGTGAGAGAGAGAGACACACGTGGTGAGAGAGAGAGACACGTGGTGAGAGAGACACGTGGTGAGTGAGTCACGTGGTGAGAGAGACACACGTGGTGAGAGAGAGAGACGTAGTGAGAGACACACGTGGTGAGAGAGACACGGTGAGACACGTGGTGAGAGAGACACGTGGTGAGAGAGACACGTGGAGAGAGAGAGGGAGAGACATGTGGTGAGAGAGGGAGAGACAGAGAGACACGCGGGGGGGGGGGGGGGCGGTGCGTGCACCTCGTCGTCCGACAGACACTGCTCGGCAGTGGCGGGCGCGGGGTTCTGGTAGAAGGCCCAGCCGGACTTCCCCTCCCCCCCCGCCTCCCCCTCCCCCTCCTCCCCCCCCGCCGCCTTGTCCCCCACGTCATCCTGCGGCTGCTGCTGCTGCTGCGGCTGCTGCGGCTGCTGGTGGCGCTTCTTGCGCTTGCGACGGGCGCTGCGCCACACCGACGGGATGTTGCGTCCGGGGCCAAAGAGGCGCAGGAAGCGCAGCACCTGAGGGGGGCAGACGAGGAGAAGACGCAGAGGAGGAGGGTGAGACACGGAGGAGGACGTGACGTGGAGGAGGAAGTGACGTGGAGGAGGAGGGGACGTGGAGGAGGAGGAGGGGATGTGGAGGAGGAGACACGGAGGAGGGGACACGGAGGAGGAGGGGATGTTGAGGAGGGGACACGGAGGCATGACTTATTTGTCGCGCAATGCGGCACTAACCATTCCGCTACCACATTTCATACAACCAACACCACCACCACCGCCACCTCGACCACCACTGCCACCTTCACCACCACCATAAGCCCCACCACCGTCACCGCCACCACCACCACAACAGCTGTCACCTCCACAACCGCAACCACCACCACCTTCACCACAGCAACGAACATCACCACCACAGCCACCGCAGCCCTCCACCCCCCACCGCCACGATCACCACCGCCACCACCACCACCACCACCACCGCCACCACCACCACCACCACCATCCCACCACCCTCCGTCACCTTTCCCGGGCGAAACTCGGGGAAGAGCTGGGTGACTCCGGGCATGTTCTTGGAGTCGTCCTTCGGGACGAGGCCGGCCAGCGGGAGGGTGAGCGCCTTGTCCTCCCCCGACGACGACGATGATGACGAGGAGGAGATCTCGTCTCCACCACCACCACCACCACCACCACCGCCACCACCACCACCACCACCACCGCCGGTGCCGCCGGCCGTCTCGGCTCCTTCCGAGCCGGACGCGGAGTCGGTGTCGAGGTCGGAGGAGGAGGAGGAGGTGGTGAGGGTGGCGGTGGCGGTGAGGGGGGCGGTGGGGGGGCGAGCGATGATGGACGGCAGGATGAGGCCCCCGGGGATGACGCTGGAGGAGGAGGAGGCCGACTCGGCGGAGGAGGCGCCACCAGCCTCGTTCGCCGCTGACGCCGCTGCTGCTGCCACGTCGGGGTGACGAGGTGGGGGAGGAAGTGGGGGTTAGGGGTGGTGACAGTGATGGGGGTAGTGATGGGGGTAGTGATGGGGGTAGTGATGGGGGTAGTGATGGGGGTAGTGATGGGGGTAGTGATGGGGGTGGTGATGGGGGTGGTGATGGGGGTGGTGATGGGGGTGGTGATGGGGGTGGTGATGGGGGTGGTGATGGGGGTGGTGATGGGGGTGGTGATGGGGGTGGTGATGGGGGTAGTGATGGGGGTAGTGATGGGGGTAGTGATGGGGGTAGTGATGGGGGTAGTGATGGGGGTAGTGATGGGGGTAGTGATGGGGGTAGTGATGGGGGTAGTGATGGGGGTAGTGATGGGGGTAGTGATAGGGGTGGTGATGGGGGTGGTGATGGGGGTGGTGATGGGGGTGGTGATGGGGGTGGTGATGGGGGTAGTGATGGGGGTAGTGATGGGGGTAGTGATGGGGGTAGTGATGGGGGTGGTGATGGGGGTGGTGATGGGGGTGGTGATGGGGGTGGTGATGGGGGTGGTGATGGGGGTGGTGATGGGGGTGGTGATGGGGGTAGTGATGGGGGTGGTGATGGGGGTAATGATGGGGGTAGTGATGGGGGTAGTGATGGGGGTAGTGATGGGGGTAGTGATGGGGGTAGTGATGGGGGTAGTGATGGGGGTAGTGATGGGGGTAGTGATGGGGGTAGTGATGGGGGTAGTGATGGGGGTAGTGATAGGGGTGGTGATGGGGGTGGTGATGGGGGTGGTGATGGGGGTGGTGATGGGGGTGGTGATGGGGGTAGTGATGGGGGTGGTGATGGGGGTGGTGATGGGGGTGGTGATGGGGGTGGTGATGGGGGTGGTGATGGGGGTAATGATGGGGGTAGTGATGGGGGTAGTGATGGGGGTAGTGATGGGGGTAGTGATGGGGGTAGTGATGGGGGTAGTGATGGGGGTGGTGATGGGGGTGGTGATGGGGATGGTGATGGGGGTGGTGATGGGGGTGGTGATGGGGGTAGTGATGGGGGTAGTGATGGGGGTGGTGATGGGGGTGGTGATGGGGGTGGTGATGGGGGTGGTGATGGGGGTGGTGATGGGGGTGGTGATGGGGGTAGTGATAGGGGTAGTGATAGTGATGGGGGTGGTGGTGGGGGTGGTGGTGGGGGTGGTGATGGGGGTGGTGATGGGGGTAGTGATGGGGGTAGTGGTAGTGGTGGTGATGGGGGTGGTGATGGGGGTAGTGATAGTGATGGGGGTGGTGATGGGGGTAGTGATAGGGGGTAGTGATGGGGGTGGTGGTGGGGGTGGTGATGGGGGTGGTGATGGGGGTAGTGATAGTGGTAGTGATAGGGGGTGGTGATGGGGGTGGTGGTGATGGGGGTGGTGATGGGGGTAGTGATAGGGGGTAGTGATGGGGGTGGTGGTGGGGGTGGTGGTGGTGATGGGGGTGGTGATGGGGGTAGTGATAGTGGTAGTGATGGTGATAGTGATGGTGATAGTGATGGGGGTGGTGATAGTGGTAGTGATAGTGATGGGGGTAGTGATAGTGATGGTGATAGTGATGGGGGTGATGATGGGGGTAGTGATGGGGGTAGTGATGGGGGTAGTGATAGTGGTAGCGATAGTGATGGTGATAGTGATGGTGATAGTGATGGTGGTAGTGATGGTGATAGTGGTAGTGATAGTGATGGTGATAGTGATGGGAGTAGTGATAGTAGTAGGGGTAGTGATGGGGGTAGTGATAGTGATGGTGATAGTGATGGGGGTGGTGATGGGGGTGGTGATGGGGGTGGTGATGGGGGTAGTGATGGGGGGTAGTGATGGGGGTAGTGATGGGGGTAGTGATGGGGGTGGTGATGGGGGTGGTGATGGGGGTGGTGATGGGGGTGGTGATGGGGGTGGTGATGGGGGTGGTGATGGGGGTAGTGATGGGGGTGGTGATGGGGGTAATGATGGGGGTAGTGATGGGGGTAGTGATGGGGGTAGTGATGGGGGTAGTGATGGGGGTAGTGATGGGGGTAGTGATGGGGGTAGTGATGGGGGTAGTGATGGGGGTAGTGATGGGGGTGGTGATGGGGGTGGTGATGGGGGTGGTGATGGGGGTGGTGATGGGGGTGGTGATGGGGGTGGTGATGGGGGTGGTGATGGGGGTGGTGATGGGGGTGGTGATGGGGGTAATGATGGGGGTAGTGATGGGGGTAGTGATGGGGGTAGTGATGGGGGTAGTGATGGGGGTAGTGATGGGGGTAGTGATGGGGGTGGTGATGGGGGGTGGTGATGGGGGTGGTGATGGGGGTGGTGATGGGGGTGGTGATGGGGGTAGTGATGGGGGTAGTGATGGGGGTGGTGATGGGGGTGGTGATGGGGGTGGTGATGGGGGTGGTGATGGGGGTGGTGATGGGGGTGGTGATGGGGGTAGTGATAGGGGTAGTGATAGTGATGGGGGTGGTGGTGGGGGTGGTGATGGGGGTGGTGATGGGGGTAGTGATGGGGGTAGTGGTAGTGGTGGTGATGGGGGTGGTGATGGGGGTAGTGATAGTGATGGGGGTGGTGATGGGGGTGGTGATGGGGGTAGTGATAGGGGGTAGTGATGGGGGTGGTGGTGGGGGTGGTGATGGGGGTGGTGATGGGGGTAGTGATGGGGGTAGTGATAGTGGTAGTGATAGGGGGTGGTGATGGGGGTGGTGGTGATGGGGGTGGTGATGGGGGTAGTGATAGGGGGTAGTGATGGGGGTGGTGGTGGGGGTGGTGGTGGTGATGGGGGTGGTGATGGGGGTAGTGATAGTGGTAGTGATGGTGATAGTGATGGTGATAGTGAAGGGGGTGGTGATAGTGGTAGTGATAGTGATGGGGGTAGTGATAGTGATGGTGATAGTGATAGTGATGGGGGTGATGATGGGGGTAGTGATGGGGGTAGTGATGGGGGTAGTGATAGTGGTAGCGATAGTGATGGTGATAGTGATGGTGATAGTGATGGTGGTAGTGATGGTGATAGTGGTAGTGATAGTGATGGTGATAGTGATGGGGGTAGTGATAGTAGTAGGGGTAGTGATGGGGGTAGTGATAGTGATGGTGATAGTGATGGGGGTGGTGATGGGGGTAGTGATGGGGGTAGTGATGGGGGTAGTGATAGTGGTAGCGATAGTGATGGTGATAGTGATAGTGATGGGGGTAGTGATGGGGGTAGTGATGGGGGTAGTGATGGGGGTAGTGATGTCCTCACCAGGCCCCTCTGGTCCCTGTGTGTCCCCTGGGCCTCCCTCCGTCGCCCCGTCGACTCCGCGTGCTGCCAGCGGTGGCGGTGGAGGAGGTGGAGGCATCAGCTTCGAGTCGATGTCGTCGCCATCGGCATCGTAGTCATCGTCGTCGTCGTCGTCTGGAACAAATCATCGTGGGCACGACCATCATCACCGCTAACATCATCACCATCATCAAAACTGACATCGTCGGCATCACCACTAACATCACCATCACCATCATCACCACTACCATCATCACCATCATCACCACTAACATCATCACCATCATCACCACTACCATCATCACCACTACCAACATCACCGCTAACATCATCACCATCAGCACCAACATCATCACCATCATCACCATCATCACCACTACCATCATCACCATCATCACCACTACCATCATCACCATCATCATCACCACTACCATCATCAACATCATCACCACTACCATCATCAACATCATCACCACTACCATCATCACCACTACCATCATCACCATCATCACCACTACCATCATCACCACTACCATCATCACCATCATCACCACTACCATCATCACCACTACCATCATCACCATCATCACCACTACCATCATCACCACTACCATCATCACCATCACCACCACCATCATCACCACTACCATCATCAACATCATCACCACTACCATCATGACCACTACCATCATCAACATCACCACTACCATCATCAACATCATCACCACTACCATCATCACCACTAACATCAAAATCATCATCAAAACTGACATCGTCGGCATCACCACTAACATCATCACCATCACCATCATCACCACTACCATCATCACCACTACCATCATCACCATCATCACCACTAACATCATCACCATCATCACCACTACCATCATCACCACTACCAACATCACCGCTAACATCATCACCATCAGCACCAACATCATCACCATCATCACCATCATCATCACCACTACCATCATCACCATCATCACCACTACCATCATCACAATCATCACCACTACCATCATCAACATCATCACCACTACCATCATCAACATCATCACCACTACCATCATCACCACTACCATCATCACCATCATCACCACTACCATCATCACCACTACCATCATCACCATCATCACCACTACCATCATCACCACTAACATCATCACCATCATCACCATCACCACCACCATCATCACCACTACCATCATCAACATCATCACCACTACCATCATGACCACTACCATCATCAACATCACCACTACCATCATCAACATCATCACCACTACCATCATCACCACTAACATCAAAATCATCACCATCATCAAAACTGACATCGTCGGCATCACCACTAACATCATCACCATTACCATCATCACCACGACCATCATCACCATCATCAACACTAGCATCACCATCATCACCACTACCATCATCACCACTACCATCATCACCAATACCATTATCCCCATCATCACCACTAACATCATCAACATCACCACCATCAACATCACCACCATCAACATCACCACCGTGTTGAGGCGGCGAGTGGCCGGCGAGTGAGCGTGGTGAGCGGTGCGGTATGGCCGTGTCGAGTGTGGTGAGCGAGCGTGGTGAGTGGTGAGCGAGCGTGGTGAGTGTGGTGAGCGAGAGCGGTGAGCGAGCGTGGTGAGCGAGCGTGGTGAGTGAGTGTGGCGAGCGAGAGCGGTGAGCGTGGTGAGTGAGGTGAGCGAGCGAGCGTGGGGAGTGAGCGAGCGTGGTGAGCGTGGTGAGTGAGTGAGCGTGGTGAGTGAGCGTGGTGAGTGAGTGTGGTGAGCGTGGTGAGTGAGCGCGGTGAGGTGGTAAGCGTGGTGAGTGAGCGTGGTGAGTGAGCGTGGTGAGTGAGCGTGGTGAGTGAGCGCGGTGAGGTGGTAAGCGTGGCGAGCGTGGTGAGCGTGGTGAGCGAGTGGTGAGTGAGCGTGGTGAGTGAGCGTGGTGAGCGTGGTGAGTGAGCGTGGTGAGCGGTACCACGAGGCTGGGGCCTCAGCGTGGCCATGCCGCTGCGGCACCGCTCCACCGAGTCGTCGTCGTCGTCGGCCACCTCGGTGATGTCGGCATAGTCCACCGCGTCCGGGCCGCTCGCCACCCAGCCTGCTCGCACACACAGACACACACACAGACACACACACAGACACACACACAGACACAGACACACACACACAGACACACACACAGACAAACACAGACACACACACAGACACAGACACACACACAGACACAGAGACAAAGCTCATACTCTTGGTTCTTTCGGTAAAGTCACCGTGTAGGTAAAAGAATGAAATTAATAAAAATCAAACAATAAAAATCACGACGTTTCGGAGGCAACACGAGTCTCCGTCATCAGGTGGGACCGTCACAGCCAGATTTGCTGCATCAAGTGAGGCAAGGATTCAAGATGCAAGCCCTTAAATACAACTTCTTGATTCTTTCGGTAAAGTCACGTAGAAGGGAAGTAATAATATAATAAAAATAAAACATAATAAAATAATTCTGCTTGCGTTGTGGCCGAAACGTCGTGAGAATTATTTTATTTTATTATGTTTTATTTTTATTATTTTATTACTTCCCTTCTACGTGACTTTACCGAAAGAACCAAGAAGATGAATCCCTGCAGTCACGAAAGCTTTAAACCCTTAAATACAAGTTGAGGGGGGAGGAGAGGGGGGGGGCTTATCAGAATATGGTAGCCAATGAATGGAACCACATTCTGATAAGCTCCCCCCCCTCTCCTCCCCCCTCAACTTGTATTTAAGGGCTTGCATCTTGAATCATTGCCTCACTTGATGCAGCAAATCTGGCTGTGACGGTCCCACCTGATGACGGAGACTCGTGTTGCCTCCGAAACGTCGTGATTTTTATTGTTTTATTAATTTTAATTTCATTTTTTACCTACACGGTGACTTTACCGAAAGAACTAAGAGTATGAATCCTTGCAGTCACGAAAGCTTCAAATCTAGAACAGACAAAGCTCCCCCGGGTAGCCTCGACGGACTGCCGGGGCAAGTGGCCATGCCTGGCGAGCAGGCCGCCTTTGTCTCTGCCCCCGTGGCGATGTTTTTACACATCGCACCGGGTACTCATTTGAGGCCGAGTCGACCTAGGGGAGGCCCAGGGCCGGTTCGGATAATCACCATGGCCGGTGTTGGCCGTGAGCGGGAATCAAACCCGGGTAGCCGGGTTCGTAGCGTGGCGTAGCGCTAACCGCTGCACCACCGCTCCCCACACACAGACACGCGCGCGTCCATAGGTACACGTATACACGCTTGCTGCAGACACACGCGACTTTCAGGGTGCGCACGGCAGTAAACGACTCAAATAATAAACCAATGCTCCCTCCCCGCATCTCCCCCGTCTCTCTCCCCGTGTGTCTCTCTCCCCGTCTCTCTCCCCCCGTCTCTCTCCCCGTGTCTCTCCCCCCGTGTCTCTCTCCCCGCGCCTCTCCCCCCGTGTCTCCCTCCACGCATCTCCCCCGTCTCTCCCCCCGCGTCTCTCTCCCCGCATCTCTCTCCCGCGTCTCTCTCCCCACGTCTCTCTCCCCGCGTCTCTCTCGCCGTGCCTCTCCCCGCATCTCTCTCCCCGCGTCTCTCCCCCCGCGTCTCTCTCCCCGCGTCTCTCCCTCCCCGTGTCTCTCTCCCCATGTCTCTCTCCCCCCGTCTCTCTCCCCCCGTCTCTCTCCCCGTGTCTCTCCCCCCGCGTCTCTCCCCGCGTCTCTCTCCCCGCGTCTCTCCCCGTGTGTCTCTCTCCCCGCGTCTCTCTCCCCGCGTCTCTCTCCCCGCGTCTCTCTCCCCGCGTCTCTCTCCCCGTCTCTCTCCCCGTGTCTCTCCCCCCGCGTCTCTCCCCGTGTCTCTCCCCCCGCATCTCTCTCCCCCCGTCTCTCCCCGCGTCTCTCCCCGCGTCTCTCCCCCCGTGTCACTCCCCCGTGTCTCTCCCCCCGCGTCTCTCCCCGCGTCTCTCTCCCCGCGTCTCTCTCCCCGCGTCTCTCCCCCCGTCTCTCTCCCCGCGTCTCTCTCCCCGGGTCTCTCCCCCCCCGTCTCTCTCCCCGCGTCTCTCTCCCCGTCTCTCTCCCCGCGTCTCTCTCCCCCCGTCTCTCTCCCCGTCTCTCTCCCCGCGTCTCTCTCCCCGCGTCTCTCCCCGCGTCTCTCCCCCCGTCTCTCTCCCCGTGTCTCTCTCCCCGCGTCTCTCTCCCCCGTCTCTCTCCCCCCGTCTCTCTCCCCGTGTCTCTCCCCCCGCATCTCTCTCCCCGCGTCTCTCTCTCCCCGCGTCTCTCTCCCCGCGTCTCTCTCCCCACGTCTCTCTCCCCGCGTCTCTCTCCCCGCGTCTCTCCCCGCGTCTCTCCCCGCGTCTCTCCCCCCGCGCCTCTCTCCCCGTCTCTCTCCCCGTCTCTCTCCCCGTGTCTCTCTCCCCGCGTCTCTCTCGCGCCGTCTCTCTCCCCCGTCTCTCTCCCCCCGTCTCTCTCCCCGCGTCTCTCTCCCCGCGTCTCTCTCCCCCGTCTCTCTCCCCCCGTCTCTCTCCCTGCGTCTCTCTCGCGCCGTCTCTCTCCCCCGTCTCTCTCCCCGCGTCTCTCCCCGCGTCTCTCCCCCCACGTCTCTCTCTCCCCGTGTCTCTCCCCCCGTCTCTCTCCCCGCGTCTCTCTCCCCGTGTCTCTCCTCCCGTCTCTCCCCGCGTCTCTCCCCGCGTCTCTCCCCCCGCGTCTCTCTCCCCGTCTCTCTCCCCGCGTCTCTCTCCCCGCGTCTCTCCCCGCGTCTCTCTCCCCGCGTCTCTCTCGCCCCGTCTCTCTCCCCCGTCTCTCTCCCCGCGTCTCTCCCCCACGTCTCTCTCCCCGTGTCTCTCTCCCCGCCTCTCTCACCGTCCGTGGTGTCGCCGTTGCCATCGTCGTCCTCTCCGTCGTCCTCTCCATCGTCGTCGTCGTTCTGCCGCTCCTCGTCCTCCTCCTCCTCGCTCTGCGTGATCTCCTGGATCAGGGAGCCCAGACCCAGCGCTCCCAGTCCAGCCAGGTGCTTCTTGCTCTCCTGCAGCCGTGAGGGGGAGAGCTGGTCACTCACCAACTCGCACATCCACTCATTCACCCACTCACTCACCCACTCATCCATACACCCACTCACTCAAAAAACCCACTCGCCTACCTACTAGCTCACCCATCCACTCACTCACCCACTGATCCATACACCCACTAACTCACCCACTAACTCACCCACTCACACACCCACTCAACCATCCACTCGCTCACCCACCCACTCGCTCACCCATCCACTCACACACCCACTCATCCATAGACCCACCCACTCACTCACCCACCCACTCAGCTACCTACTAGCTCAGCCATCCACTCGCTCACCCACTGATCCATACACCCACTAACTCACCCACTCACACACCCACTCACACACCCACTCAACCATCCACTCACTCGCCCACCCACTCGCTCACCCACCCACTAGCTCACCCACTGATCGATACACCCACTAACTCACCCACTCACACACCCACTCAACCATCCACTCACTCGCCCACCCACTCACTCACTAACCCACCCACTAGCTCAGCCATCCACTCGCTCACACGCCCACTCATCCATACACCCACTCACTCACCCACAGACTCATCTATTCATGCTTCCACCCACTGACTCACCAACTCATCCACCAACACAACTCACTCACCCATCCATTCACACACACACCCACTCATCCACTCATCTATACATCCACTCACCCACCACTCATTCACACACCCGCCCATCTAGCCACACGCTCGCACGCTCAGCCTTCCACCCATCCACTAACTCACCCACACACTCACTCACCCACCACTCACTCATTCACACTCATCTATTCACCCTTCCGCTCACCCACACAACTCAACCACCCCGCCCACCCAGCCAGCCACACGCCCGCACGCTCAGCCTTCCACTCACTCACTCACACACCCATCCACTAACTCACCTACCCACACAACTCACCGCCCACACACTCGCTCACCCACACACTCACTCACCCACACACCCATCCACTGACTCACCTACCCATTAACTCACTCATTCACTAACTCACCTACCCATTAACTCACCTACCCACACAACTCGCTCACCCACACACTCACTAACCCACCACTCACTCACCCACCACTCACTCATTCACACACCCATCCACTAACTCACCTACACACTCACTCACTCACCCACCACTCACTCACTCACACACCCATCCACTAACTCACCTACCCATTAACTCACCTACCCACACAACTCACCGCCCGCACACTCGCTCACCCACACACTCACCCACACACTGACTCACCCACCATTCACTCACTCAAACACCCATCCACTAACTCACCTGCACATTAACTCACCTACCCACACAACTCACCGCCCGCACACTCGCTCACCCACACACTCACTCACTCACACACTCACTCACCCACACACTCACTCACCCACCACTCACTCACCCACACACTCACTCACCCACCACTCACTCACTCAGAGACCCATCCACTAACTCACCTACCCATTAACTCACCTATCCACACAACTTACCGCCCGCACGCTCACTCACCCACACACTCACTCACCCACACACTCACTCACTCACCACTCACTCACTCACACACCCATCCACTCACTCACCCACACACTCACTCATCCACCACTCACTCACTCACAAACCCATCCACTAACTCACCTACCCATTAACTCACCTACCCACACAACTCACCGCCCGCACACTCGCTCACCCACACACTCGCTCACCCACACACTCGCTCACCCACACACTCGCTCACCCACACACTCACTCACCCACACACTCACTCACCCACACACTCACTCACCCACCACTCACTCACCCACCACTCACTCACTCACTCACACACCCATCCACTAACTCACCTACCCATTAACTCACCTACCCACACAACTCACCGCCCGCACACTCGCTCACCCACACACTCACTCACCCACACATTCACTCACCCACCACTCACTCACTCACTCAGAGACCCATCCACTAACTCACCTACCCATTAACTCACCTACCCACACACTCACTCACCCACACACTCACCCACTCACTCACACACCCATCCACTAACTCACCTACCCATTAACTCACCTACCCACACAACTCACCCGCCCGCACACTCGCTCACCCACACACTCACTCACCCACACACTCACTCACCCACCACTCACTCACTCACACACCCACTCACCCACACACTCACTCACCCACTCACTCACACACCCATCCACTAACTCACCTACCCATTAACTCACCTACCCCCACAACTCACCGCCCGCACACTCACTCACCCACACACTCACTCACACACCCATCCACTAACTCACCTACACATTAACTCACCTACCCACACACTCACTCACCCACACACTCACCCACTCACTCACACACCCATCCACTAACTCACCTACCCATTAACTCACCTACCCACACAACTCACCCGCCCGCACACTCGCTCACCCACACACTCACCCACACACTCACTCACCCACCACTCACTCACTCACTCACACACCCATCCACTAACTCACCCACACACTCACTCACCCACCACTCACTCACCCACACACTCACTCACCCACCACTCACTCACACACCCATTCACTAACTCACCTACACATTAACTCACCTACCCACACACCTCACCGCCCGCACACTCGCTCACCCACACACTCACTCACCCACACACTCACTCACACACCCATCCACTAACTCACCTACACGTGAACTCACCTACCCACACACTCACTCACCCACACACTCACTCACACACCCATCCACTAACTCACCTACACATTAACTCACCTACCCACACAACTCACCCGCCCGCACACTCGCTCACCCACACACCCATCCACTAACTCACCTACACATTAACTCACCTACCCACACAACTCACCCGCCCGCACACTCGCTCACCCACACACTCACTCACCCACCACTCACTCACCCACACACTCACTCACTCACACACCCATCCACTAACTCACCTACACATTAACTCACCTACCCACACACTCACTCACCCACACACTCGCTCACTCACACACTCACTCACCCCCCACTCACTCACTCACTCACACACCCATCCACTAACTCACCTACACATTAACTCACCTACCCACACACTCACCCACCACTCACTCACCCACACACTCGCTCACCCACACACTCGCTCACCCACACACTCACCCACACACTCACTCACCCACCCATCCACTAACTCACCTACACATTAACTCACCTACCCACACAACTCACCCGCCCGCACACTCGCTCACCCACACACTCACTCACCCACACACTCGCTCACCCACCACTCACTCATTCACACACCTATCCACTAACTCACCTACACATGAACTCACCTACCCACACACTCACTCACCCACCACTCACACACCCATCCACTAACTCACCCACACACTCACTCACCCACCACTTACCCACTAACTCACCTACACATGAACTCACCTACCCACACAACTCACCCACCCGCACACTCGCTCACCCACACACTCACTCACCCACACACTCACTCACCATTCACTCACTCACAGACCCATCCACTCACTCACACACTCACTCACTCACCCACACACTCACTCACCCACCACTCACTCACACACTCACTCACCCACACACTCACTCACTCACACACCCATCCACTAACTCACCTACCCATTAACTCACCTACCCACACAACTCACCGCCCGCACACTCGCTCACCCACACACTCACTCACCCACACACTCACTCACCATTCACTCACTCACAGACCCATCCACTCACTCACACACACACTCACTCACCCACACACTCGCTCACCCACACACTCACTTACCCACAAACTCACTCACCCACCACTCACTCACACACCCATCCACTAACTCACCCACACACTCACTCACCCACCACTCACCCACTAACTCACCTACACATGAACTCACCTACCCACACAACTCACCCGCCCGCACACTCACTCACCCACACACTCACTCACCCACACACTCACTCACCATTCACTCACTCACAGACCCATCCACTCACTCACACACACACTCACTCACCCACACACTCACCCACCACTCACTCACACACTCACTCACCCACACACTCACTCACCCACACACTCACTCACCCACTCACACACCCATCCACTAACTCACCTACCCATTAACTCACCTACCCACACAACTCACCGCCCGCACACTCGCTCACTCACCCACACACTCACTCACCATTCACTCACTCACAGACCCATCCACTCACTCACACACACACTCACTCACCCACACACTCGCTCACCCACACACTCACTCACCCACACACTCGCTCACCCACCACTCACTCACTCACACACCCATCCACTAACTCACCTACACATGAACTCACCTTCCCACACAACTCACCGCCCGCACACTCGCTCCACACAAGGGCCCCGACAAGCAGTGGCCGTGCTGCAGCAGCGGAGAGAACCTGGCGACGGTGGAGGGGGGGGGGCAGGGAGGGAGGAGCCCCCACCTTGTCAAGGATGCAGTCGTCCTCCAGCTCGCCATCCTCGCCGATGTTGCCGAAGAGGAACCCGGCGAGGGAGAAGGAGCGGAGCCCGTCGCTCCCGCCGTCGTCATCGCCGTCCGAGTCCGACATCGTCGTCCTGAGAGCGACCATCGTCGTCATCATCGTTAACATCATCGTCGTCGTCGACATCATCGTCATCGTGATCGTCATCATCGTCATCAGCGTCGTCATCATCATCGTGATCATCGTCGACATCGTCATCATCATCACCACCATCGTCATCATCGTGATCATCAGCGTCGTCATCGTCGTCATCATCGTCGACATCATCGTCATCATGATCATCATCGTCATCATCGTCAACATCATCGTCGTCAACATCATCGTAGTCAACGTCATCGTCAACATCATCGTAGTCAACGTCATCATCGTCAACATCGTCATCATCGTCATCATCATCGTCGTCAACATCGTCGTCGTCAACATCATCGTCATCATCGTCAACATCATCATTCATTCAGATTCTGTCTTCTCGACAGACCTATTCTTCACCTGAGGACGGCTGCTTGCGTTGTGGCCGAAACGTCGTGAGAATTATTTTATTATGTTTTATTTTTATTATTTTATTATTTCCATTCTACGTGACTTTACCGAAAGAACCAAGAACATCATCATCGTCAACAACATCACCATGAACATCACCATCATCACAATCAACAATGTCTCTTAAATGTTTCACCTGGCCACACAAATTAAACTTGGACTCACTCACCAACTCCCTCCCTCACCAAATCACATACTCACTCACACACTCACCCACTCAGCAATACTCACCCACTCACTCACCAACTGACTCACCAATTGACTCACCAACTGACTCACCAATTGACTCACCAACTGACTCACAAACTGACTCACCCACCCACTCACTCCCTCACACAATGATTCACCCACTCACCACTCACACACTCACCAACTCACTCAAACACTGACTCACCCACTCGCACACTGACTCACCAACTCACACACTGACTCACACACTCACACACTGACTCACCCACTGACTCACCCACTGACTCACCCACTTACACACTGACTCACCCACTCACACACTGACTCACCCACTCACACACTGACTCACCCACCCACTTACACACTGAGTCACCCACTCACACACTGACTCACCCATTCACACACCGACTCACCCACTTACACACCGACTCACCCACCGATTCACCCACTCACACACTAATTCACCCACTCACTCAAACACTGACTCTCACCAACTCACGCAAAGATCCCCCCGGTGTAGCCTCTCACACAGACTGATGGGGCAACTACTACCACGTGAACAATAACTACCACAAATACCACAACAACAACTACCACAATGTCAACAACAACTACCACAACTACCACTACTACAACTACAACAACTACCACAACTACAACTAACACAACTACCAAAACAACTACCACGTCAACAACACAACTACCACGTCAACAACTACAACTACCACAACAACTACCACAACTACCACAACTACAACTACCACAACAACCTATGTTCCGTTTGGAATTGATAAAAGCTACCATACTGCCTCTACTTGATTACTGACATTGTGTATAAATCAGTCCCAAGTACTGTACTGAATGTATCACTCGGACCTTAAGATTTGCATTGAACTGCCCATATAGGACTCACCACTGTGATCTCTACATTGGGTCAAACTTAACATCTCTGAATGTTCGACGGCGTGTGCACCAGATCTTATTTATTCACGATGTACTTGCAAAAAAATCCGCGGATTACCTGCTGGATCTCCTCTATGTTTCAAATAACAAATTTGACCTAAGGTCTTCGCTCATTTACCAGCTTCACATTCCCTATTGCCGTACAAATACTGGAGGGCCTTTGCTATTGATACCCAAAGGGTCTGGAATGCTATTGCCAATAAACTGCAACTTGAATCACTACCTATGAGATCTTCACTCAAAACTGCTCTAGAGGAGTTGTACACCCCTAGCTGCCACTGCAATTCAGTGGCCTGAAATCAAATGTTTCGCTCCGGATGATCGTTACAAAGTATGACCTGTGTTTTGATTTAGTGTCCTGATCTTAAAGGTGCATTGAAACATTATAATACTCCGATTGATGCTCCTGCTGTTGTGGAGTGACTCATGCAGCCAGCTATGGCTGCAGGGTTTTGGTAGTACATGTTGTTTATGCCATTTATTGTGAAAATTCCGTCACAGTTCCTATGATCACTGTGTCATTGCTTTCATATCTTAGTTTGGTGATTTCGAAAAGTGTATTGGTTTGGCCATGTTTGTTTGTTGTAGTACAGAGTTAGACTGATGGCCTTAATCTAAGTTGTCTTGTGGTTGTTGTTTGACTTGCATCCCACTGGGATTTTTGCACACAGCGTTGGTGTACGGTGTTTTTTCTGAAATATTTTGCCGTCTTTTCTTGGATTTTCTGTTCGCACATAGTCACTTTAAGATGTTTTTTGTTAATTTTTTTGTTTTTTTGTTTGTTGCGGTTGCACCCGATTCAAGAGCCGAATGGCTCACAGGGCTATACCTAATCAATGAACTTGAACAACAACTACCACAACTACCACAACAACTACCACAACAACTACCACAACAACTACCACAACTACCACAACAACTACCACAACAACAACTACCACAACAACAACTACCACAACAACTACCACAACAACTACCACAACAACTACCACAACAACTACCACAACAACAACTACCACAACAACAACTACAACAACAACTACCACAACAACTACCACAACAACAACCACCACAACAACTACCACAACAACTACCACAACAACAACAACAGACACCCGCGGAGTCTCCGAGGCGCCCGCTAGACCACACCGAGGCTTCATCCACATCCACAAGGCCTCTGGAGCCTTCTCACTCACGGCCTTGCTGACGCCAACGCCGCGGGATTTACGCGCTGCCCGCGAGTCTCGCGAACATTCTGCTGCTGCTGCTGTTGTTTTGCAAACGCGAGGGGCGACCCTGAAGGTTGTTGAAGTCGCCCTGACCAACACGAACAACTCAATGGGGTAGAGCCGTAGCAATGGCCGTCACCACTATGGGGGGGAGGGGGGTTACGACTTCCGGGTCACGGGGGGGGGTCACGACTTCCGGGTCACGAGGGAGGTTACGACTTTCGGGTTACGGTGGGAAGAGGCAGGGGGGTCACGAATTTAGGGTCACGGGGGGGGGGGGGCGGGGAGTCACAACTTCCGGGTCATGGGGGGGCGAGGGTCACAACTTTCGGGTCACGGGGGGGCGGGGTCACATCTTCGGGTTACGGAAGGTGTCACTACTTCCGGGGGAGGTCACGGCTTCCGGTGGCGTTAGGCGGCCATCTTGGTAAGGGAGGGGAGAGAGTTGAAGTAACACAAATTTTGCTCCTGGGTACGAAGTGTTATTAAATCCTTTATATTAAGTTCGCTTGCTTGCTTAGGACCGTGCAAATCTTTCGGTCGTTGTTTAACCCACTTCCCGTGATCCAATCGAGCTGACATTTTCCACACAGACTCGTTGTGCGTTACAATTAATGTTCGTGAAATTTTTTTTTCCAAATTTTACACTTTTTAGGACAAAAATATTATATTTACTGTAATTACCAATTGCTTAATGGTGCAATGCAATCATCTGACCCATAGGTGGCAGCCATCTCAAGCCAGAGGACGAGAGGACTCTAGCCGCCACGCATATTAAGGATTTATAGTGAAAAACTTTGTTTTTACGGGTTATACTTATTTTTAAATTGCTTATACCTAAAGAGTATAGAAAACGGCTGTTGTTATTCCCCACAAACTTTGCTTTTGTGGCCAGCACTTTTATGTGAAGGAATTACACACAAATGCACACCACGTTTTCTCATTAAAAATAGGTACATTTAAAAAAGTCACTATCCTGGTCACAAAAGCAAAGTTTGTGGGTAATAATAGCCACATCCTATGGTTCTTTCGCTAAAGTCACGTAGATAAAATAAAAAAATTCAATAAATTATAATAACATAATAATAAAAGTTAAAATAAAGTGAAGACAAATAATACAAATACCAACGACGTTTCGATCGCAACACGAGCAATCGTCATCAGGAGAGAAAAATTAACCCGTAAAAACAAAGTTTTTCATTATAAATCCTTTATATGCGTGGCATCGGGGCGGCTCGAGTCCTCTCGTCCGCTGGCTTGAGATGGCTGCCACCTATGGGTCAGATGATTGTCTGCCAGTATTAAGCAATTGGTAATTACATATTTAATTTGTTTTCCCTAAACAGTGTAAAATTTTGGAATTTTTTTTTCAGGAAAATTAATTGTCACACACAACGAGTCTGTGTGAAAAATGTCAGCTCGATTGGATCACGGGAAGTGGGTTAAAAAACGAACGAAAGATTTGCACGGTCCTAAGCAAGCAAGTGAACTTAATATAAAGGATTTAAAAATATATTCGCCTGTGGAGGACGCGGGGATCGATCCCGCGACCTTTGGCATGGGAAGCAAGGGCGCTACCAACTGCGCTACTCCGCCACGGCCTGTGGAGGGGTTACGCTCTGGGCTCCTACACTGTGACGTTCAGCCAAAGCCATGAATGAGTTGTATTTGAATAAATGTAAAATATTTTTTTTTTGCCTAAAAAGTGTAACATTTTTGAAAAAAAATTTCACGAACATTAATTGTCTCGCACAACGAGTCTGTGTGGAAAATGTCAGCTCGATTGGATCACGGGAAGTGGGTTAAAAAACGACAGAAATATTTACACGGTCGTAAGCAAGCAAGCAAGCACGCAAGCAAGCAAGCGAACTTAATATAAAGGATTTAAAAAGGGGGCGAAAAGCTGCTGAGGCAGGCTGCTTATAAAGGTTTAGAGGTGGGCGGGGCAGCTTATGTTAATGAGGGAGAGGTCTCTGTAACCAGTAGGTCTGCACCAATCAGAGAGCTGTTTATAAATGTCTAGAGGTGGGCGGGGCAGCTTATGTTAATGAGGGAGAGGTCTCTGTAACCAGTAGGTCTGCACCAATCAGAGAGCTGTTTATAAAGGTCTAGAGGTGGGCGGGGCAGCTTATGTTAATGAGGGAGAGGGCACTGACACCGGCAGGAGGTCTACACCAATCACAGCGCTGTTTATAAAGGTCTAGAGGTGGGCGGGGCAGCTTATGTTAATGAGGGAGAGGGCTCCATAACCAGTAGATCTGCACCAATCAGAGAGCTGCTTATGCTGGTAGGAACGAAGTAGACCAGCCTACAATAGATTATATCGTCCGTCCGTTTGTCCGTCCGTCCTTCCGTCCGTGTAGCAACATCGCCCCCTACTGCAAACACTTGGCATGACCCTACAAAAACCTTTAGACTCAGTGACGCTTTCCTGGCTAAACAAGTGTAACATTCCCTTATAATTCCCTCAGATAGCTTTTAATTAAAACATTTAAATTAATGAGGCTTTCCTGGCTAAACAAGTGTAACATTCCCTTATAATTCCCTGAGATAGCTTTTAATTAAAACTTGTAAATTACAATTTAACTCACAGCGGCCTAAAGCCTACAGCTAGGCCTAAAGCCTCAAACAACGCCTCAAACTCTCCCTTCGTATCGTTCCCCCGCGTGTGTGCAAGGGAGTTAATGTTTAACAATGTTACATTCCCTGATGCTTTTAAATAGAAACATTTAAATTTAAAGCTTTTACATAAATAAAAAAAAAACAGTTAAATTAAAAATTAACTCACGGCGGCCTAAAGCCTACAGCTAGGCCTAAAGCCTAGACCTAGGCCTCAAACTCTCCCTTCGTATAGTTCCCCCGCGTGTGTGAAAGGGAGTTAATGTTTAACAATGTTACATTCCCTGATGTTTTTTAATAGAAACATTTAAATTTAAAGCTTTTACATTAACAACAACTCCCTACCCCCCCCTCGTCGGCGGCTCTCCAGCCGAGCCAGGCCTGGGAATCTCTCCCCCGCTAGGGGTGTATTGGGCGGGGCTACAGCGGTAGGGGGCGGGGCTACGCGGGGCTGGGCGGGGACAACGGCAGCAGGGGGCGTGGGCACGAGGTGGAGGGCGGGGCTACGTGGGGTTGGGGCGGGGTTACGGCGGTAAGGGGCGGGGCAACGAGCTGGGGGCGGGGACACCGAGATGGGGCGGGGCCACGGGTGGCCGGGGCGGGGTTACGCGGGTGGAGGGCGGGGCCACGGGCATCCACTTATTGGCGGCCATTTTTTGCCATTTCATTTTATTATAGCCATTCAATTGTTCGTTCCTACCAGCCCACCCCGCAGGGTCCTGTTCTATTGCCCCATGGGTTACCCTGTGCCAAGACAAACCCTAAACGTTGGCGTGCCTAGAGGTGCACCGACTGTGGTGGTCATCGGGAGCGTGAGACTTGTCGACGGATTGGTGGTGGCCTGAATTATCCAGCAGTGCATGGATTGTGGCCGACGACAATGACCACGATCCTCGCTCGGAGACCCGTAGACTCGGGCAGACTCGAGTTGTGGTGAATCCGGGTTCTCACGTGCAGCTAACGAGGCGGGGGGGGGGGGGCTTTAGAGAGGGGGGGGGAGATCCATTTAGAGTCTCACGCCAAGTCACGGTGCGCCAACTGCTCAAGGCGGTGCACTGCTCGCTGTGAGAGTCGATACTAAAAACGCAGAAATGTGATCACGTGAGGACACCAAAGACGTGACGGCTGCGATTATCACGGCAGAGTGAGGCGGCCCTGCACGGTGTAACACCGCACTTAACACAGCCATTCACGTGTTTTGTACACATCTCATCAGCCACACGGGCCTTGTGGGAGCGCATCTTTTCAGCAGCAGCAGCAGCGGCGGCGGCGTTGTGGCGTAAGTTTACTCTCATGGACCAGAGAGAGGTCACTTGAAGTCGGGTCATCCATCACAGCTAGCTCCGTCATAGCTGCTTCCATTCATCGTGAACCAGTGTCACTTGCTGAACGGATCTCAGAGGTAGCTCCGTGGTAGCTGCTTCCGTGGGCTCGTTTTGTGTGGACTAGAGCGTCACTTGGTGAAGGGATCTCAGAGGTAGCTTCATGATAGCTGCTTCCGTGGGCCGGTTCTCCAACACAACAGGAGGGTTGCACTCAGAACAGATGCTAGTGGCATGACGTCGATAGACAACATGGGGGGGGTGCGTGGGGACGGTGGGGGGGACGGTGGGGGGGGTGCGTGGGGACGGTGGGGGGGGCTGCATTCCTGAGGACGCGAAGCGTTTCTGAGTCCCCCGCCGCCTGCCAAATCGCTGTGACCCCCCCCCTCTGACCTCCATAACCCCCTCCCCCCACGTCACCCGTTGCATAACATCATCAGCCGCCCCGGCTGATGAGCTCACATTCGTCAGCATCGGCCGTGATCTACCCACTGCTGGATGAAGTTGCCCCCACGTCGCGCGGGTCGGTGCGTGGGGTGGTCCCAATAATTCAGCGGTGGCGCGGTGGTTCGAACCCGGCGCCTTCGAGTTCGATTCCCGCATCACGGCCAGCCAATATCAGTATACAGCGAAAATCTACATGGGGCCCTGGGCCTCCTGCTCCTAGGTCGACTCAGCCTCAAATGAGTACCTGGTGCGGTGCGTGAAGATGATCACTGGGGAGACAAAGGTGGCCAAGCGTGGTGCTGGCCACCCCCCCCCCCCCCCCCCCCCGTGGTGTGCCTGGCCGGCCTTCGTAGCTGCCACTCGTTCACAGAACTGTGTATTTCCCCAACAGCCTATCACAGGCTTATACGGGGACCGTTGCTTTGACCATATTTCACACCACGATGAGTTGTGGGAGAGTTATGGGGCGAAGGCTGGGAGCAAAGATATTTGGAGCATAGTACACTACAACAATCTATGTTGCTGCGCTGCCCTCTGCTGTCCACCGCTTGGGATCGCAGAAGCCTATAGCACCTGTGTTTGTTTATGCGCGGTGCATGGTCGTCCATCCAAAGCGCCAATCCAGGCTTAAACCTGCTTAGCTTCCACGAGATATGACGAGATCGGGCGCAGTGATATCATCGTAGGAATAATCACCATCACCACTATCATCATCATCACCACCATCATTACCACCATCACCACCACCATCACCACCACCATAATCATCACCACCATAATCATCACCACCATCATTATCACCACCACCATCACCACCACCATCACCACCACCATAATCACCACCATAATCATCACCACCATCATTATCACCACCACCATCACCACCACCATCATCACCACCATCATTATCACCACCATCATTATCACCACCATCATTATCACCACCATCATTATCACCACCACCATCACCACCACCATAATCATCACCACCATCAATATCACCACCATCATTATCACCACCATCATTATCACCACCACCATCACCACCACCATCACCACCACCATCACCACCACCATAATCATCACCACCATCATTATCACCACCATCATTATCACCACCATCATTATCACCACCACCATCACCACCACCATCACCACCACCATAATCATCACCACCATCATTATCACCACCATCATTATCACCACCATCATTACCACCACCACCATCACCACCACCATAATCATCACCACCATCATTATCACCACCATCATTATCACCACCATCATTATCACCACCACCATCACCATCACCACCACCATAATCATTACCACCATCATTATCACCACCATCATTATCACCACCATCATTATCACCACCACCATCACCACCACCATCCCCACCACCACCATCATCACCACCATAATCATCACCACCATCATTATCACCACCATCATTATCACCACCACCACCACCATCACCACCACCATAATCATCACCACCATCATTATCACCACCATCATTATCACCACCACCATCACCACCACCATCATCACCACCATAATCATCACCACCATCATTATCACCACCATCATTATCACCACCACCATCACCACCACCATCACCACCACCATAATAATCACCACCATCATTATCACCACCATCATTATCACCACCATCATTATCACCACCACCATCACCACCATCATTATCATCACCATCGACAAGCTCTGGTGAGCCCCCTCTTGTGGCGCCCCCTGTCGCCAAACGGTGACGTGAGCCCAGACATTGCAGGGCTCCGCCTTTACGCGACAGTCGCTGGCAATGCACACACACAGAGGTAAACACCACACACACAGAGGTAAACACCACACACACACACACAGAGGTAAACACCACACACACACACACACAGAGGTAAACACCACACACACACACACAGAGGTAAACACCACACACACACACACAGAGGTAAACACCACACACACACACACAGAGGTAAACACCACACACACACAGAGGTAAACACCACATACACACTCACACAGATAAGTGCCACATACACACTCACACAGCCACCTCCTCCCCACCTTCCCTACATGGACAACTTGGCAGGGCTCTCCTGAAAGAGTCGTGAAACTCGGTGAGGCTCCCTGGGTGAACACGCGTAATCAGAATGTGTGTTTACACTGGAGGAGGAATCCGATGAGCTATAAAGCTCTTTTCGACAGATGTCCAGTGAGTGTGTGTTACTGCATCAGACAAGACGCCATACTTCCCGTATGTCTCTCTACATGAAACAAAATACAAGTAAAGTATGTATGTTCTTACACACAGTGGCGGCTCCTGCAAAATCTCTCAGGGGGGGCAAATGTCTGGATGATTGATAAGAATAAGGTCCACCCATGCAATGGATAAATTAACAGCTTAAGCATGTAAAGGCAACTTCACTTCTTTAATATTAATGAAAAATAAAGTGACTCTTACAATACATCTTGTTTGTTTTTATACTCACTATTAATATACAATCCACTCAAGTTTCTTTTATTAAAGATTCCACTAGGTGGCGACAAATTATATTGTTGGATGAAACGTGCTTACGTATGATGACGTAAGCACGTTAGTGCGAGCCCTCCCGGAAGCCATAGAGAATGCATTGCAGCGCCCCCGTTCGAAAAAAAACATCTTTGAATGTAAGTCTATGGGGCCACTCGGGGCGATTCTCAGCCGGAGTGAAATCGCCCAAAAAGAGGCGGTACTCCACAGAACGTGACATGACGCTGATTGGACTATATCCAGAGGCACAGTGACGGCTAGCGTGACTCTGTGGTTGAATGACATTGGTGGTGCGTCGCCCAATCGCCCTAATGAAGAAACCGCCCCTGCTTACACATGCCATCAGCCGCAATGGCCTTCCTCCTGGGAGTGAATATGTTCCAGTAGCAGCGGTTCATAACAAACGAAACTCTGGAGCGGTTTCAACATTCAGTGCCTCATCATCAGCAGCAGCGTGAGGCTTTGCTTGAAGCAATGCTGCTGAACTACCCGATGCTATGGGCGAGGACTGGTTTCGACATTCAGGGTCTCATCGTCAGCAGCAAGGTCAGACTTGCTTCAGCCAATGATATCGGTAAGGTCACCGCCCTCTGCTGGGTCCTATAGAGTGTAGTGTGTGTGTGTAGTGTGCATAGTGTGTGGCAGAGGTGGGACAAAGTCATTGTTATGCAAGTCCAAGTCGAGTCGCAAGTCATCAAATTCACGACTCGAGTCTGACTCGAGTCCAAGTCACATGACTCGAGTCCACATCTCATAGGTGGGACAAAGTCATTGTTATGCAAGTCCAAGTCGAGTCGCAAGTCATCAAATTCATGACTCGAGTCTGACTCGAGTCCAAGTCACATGACTCGAGTCCACACCTCTGGTGTGTGGTGTGTGATGTGTGTGTAGTGTGTAGTGTATAGTGTGTGTAGTGTATAGTATGTGTAGTGTGTAGGGTGTGTGTGTGTAGGGTGTGGTGTGTATAGTGTATGGTGTGTGTGTAGTGTGTATAGTGTGTGTAGTGTGTGTGGTATGTAGTGTGTAGTGTATAGTGTGTGTAGTGTGTAGAGTGCGTGGTGTGTGTGTGTAGTGATGTGTGCGCCTGGTGTAGGCGCTGCTGCGTTTCCCACTGCGCCACTACCCCCTGCTCGTTTTCCCTGCCTGACGCAGCGATCACGTGATGACACAGAGTGAGAGACACACAGAGACAACGCGTAGACCGAGTGAGAAACACACAGAGACAACGCGTAGACAGAGTGAGAGACACACAGAGACAACGCGTAGACAGAGTGAGAGACACACAGAGACAACGTAGACAGAGTGGTAGACACACAGAGACAACGCGTAGACAGAGTGAGAGACAGCAGCTGCTGCTGCTGGGGAGCAGCAGGGACGTGGGGTCACCTCCAACACTCGGCGAGAGCAGCAGCAGCGACTGGGCGACTAACCCGCGCACTGGTTTTTGTTCTGCAAAGCTGCCACTCCCCTCGCCGTAGCCACCTGGAGGCGACGTCACCGCCCACTCAGAAGTGTCCAATCAGAGTCGGCTTGAGCTGCTCTCTCGCCGGATTTCTCGACCACCTGAGGGGGGTGGTAGGGGACATTCTCGTGTGGGCTGCGCTGTGACCTGTCAAGCTTCAACATACAACTTGTGATGGCGTTGGCAGTGGATTACGCGTGTTTGTGTTGTGAGTGCTTTAGCGATGTGAATACTCTAGTGTAGAAGTTGGTACAATCCTCACCACCACCACTCTCATCACCACCACCCTCATCACCACCACCCTCATCACCACCACCCTCACCACTACCCCCACACCCACACACCACCACCAACTGGCTGAATGAATTCTCCAGCGCATTGAGAAACCTGAAGAAGTTCCACTCGGACGCAGCCTCCCGACTGTGCTCGGACAGATCCCCACAATCAGCCCGAAGTGGCACAGATCCCAGTCGTGGCCGATAAATTGAGTACCACTTTGTTTGAATCGACTGGGGGTGGCCCTACAGAGAGAGTCTTGACCCCCGACAGGGCAATGTGGAATTTCCGGCACCGGCTCAACCCACCGCTCCCGAGAGCAGGAGGCGACCCTCCACTTTGCCGTGGCGAGGTTCCACGTGGAAGAGACGCGCGCGGCCTTCCGCGGATCTTTAAAGCGAGTGGATGGACCAGCGTGGCCGTGAGCATCACGTGTGATGGTGCCGTCACTGTTAACAAAACGTAGCTTCTCAATTTGCCGTTTTGGATGCCCTGGGCCCCGCCACAGGAACGTCCCGTGCCTCTGCATCTCGCAGTCTCTCAATAAATCACCGCGACGAGGGAACGGATCCGTGGGGCGGTCTGCCAGCCTCTGGTTAGCACCGTGCCCCCCCTCACCCCTCTCCGCCTCTCTCACCTAAACTGGGTTGTAGACACGTCGAGTGGGACAATCACAGGCGTAGTGGGACAAAGATGCACACCGAGAGACGCGATTCGTTTACAACGAACCCCGAGAATACACAGAGTGATAGACACACAGACACACATAGACACAGATACACAGTGATAGACACACACACAGTCACACATAGACAGAGTGTGATATATACAGAGACACATAGAGTGATACACACAGAGTGATAGACACACAGACTGACACACACAGAGACACGTAGACCACGAGTGTAACAGACACAGGCAGAAACTCTCACACAGAGAGACGCCTCGACACGAGGAGTCGATGGACCAAATGGGGAACCCCGAGAATTGAGGTCGGTACCCAGGAACGCAGTCTCCGTGAGCAGGGCGAGAGAGACAACCTCACCTCCTCCTCTCAGCTGTGATGCTGCTGCTGGGTCGCCCCTGTTACTCCGCGAGAGTGTTTCCCTCCTTTAAATATTCCGCGCCAGGGAGAAGCGAGGCTCCGCCTCCCTGTGCACCTTGCCCGGTGGCGTTGTCGTCGTTGCGCCGGGGCGCTCGAACGCGGAGGGGGGGGGGCATTCTCGTGTGGTCTGCGCTGTGACCTGCACAGCGTCTAGAATCTAGATACAACTTGTGATGGCGTTGGCAGTGGCCTTACTCGTGTTTGTGTTGTGTGAATATTCTGTAGTGGAGGAGTTGGTACAATCCTCACCACCCACCCTCACCACCCTCACCCTCATCACCACCACCCTCACCACCCTCACCCTCATCACCACCACCCTCACCACCCTCACCACCCTCATCACCACCACCCTCACCCTCATCACCACCACCCTCACCACCCTAACCCTCATCACCACCCTCACCCTCATCACCACCACCCTCATCATCATCACCACCACCCTCAACTACCCTCACCCTCATCACCACCACCCTCACCACCGTCACTACCCTCACCCTCATCACCACCCTCATCCTCATCACCACCACCCTCACTACCCTCACCCTCACCATCATCACCCTTCACCATCATCACCACCCTCACCATCATCACTACCATCATCACCACCACCACCATCATCACCACCACCCTCACCACCACCACCCTCACCACCACCACCCTCACCACCACCACCCTCACCACCACCACCCTCACCACCACCATCACCACCACCCTCACCACCACCATCACCACCACCCTCACCACCACCACCCTCACCATCACCACCACCCTCACTATCACCACCACCACCCTCACCACCACCCTCACCACCCTCACCACCACTACCCTCATCACCACCACCCTCACCACCCTCACCACCATCACCCTTCACCATCATCACCACCCTCACCACCACCTCCACCATCATCACTACCACCCTCACCATCATCACCACCATCATCACTCTTCACCATCACCACCCTCACCACCATCACCACCCTCACCATCATCACTACCACCCTCACCATCATCACCACCATCATCACTCTTCACCATCATCACCACCCTTACCACCCTCACCATCATCACCACCACCACCCTCACCATCATCACCACCCTCATCACCACCACCCTCACCATCATCACCACCACCACCCTCACCACCCTCACCATCATCACCATCACCCTCACCATCATCACCATCCTCATCCTCATCACCACCACCCTCACCATCATCACCCTCATCACCACCTCTCTCACCACCACCAACCACCCCCCTCATCACCATCACTCTCATCATCACCACCCCACCACCATCATCACCACCACCATCATCATCATCACCACCACCATCATCATCACCACCACCACCATCATCATCATCACCACCATCATCATCATCATCACCACCCTCATCACCACCACCCTCAACTACCTCCCCAGCAACAGCAGCCGCCATTCGCAAGTGGCGGTGACGTCACCAAAGCGCCTGTGCCAGGCTAGGTGCACTTTGAGGCTGCCACGTGAAGTGTCGACGGCTCGCTACCGACAGGAAGTCACGGGATAGACCCAGCAGGTGCCATGAGTTGACGGGGTGATGTGCGTGTGTGTTGGTTGTGTGGGGTGGTGGTGCGTGTTGGTGGTGTGGTTGCTGTGTGGGGTGTGGGGTGGGGTGTGTGTGGTGTGTAGGATGGCGGTTGGTGTGAGTGGTGGTGGTTGGTGTGTTCATGGTGGTGATGGGTGTGTGTGGGGTGGTGGTGGTGTGTGTGAATCGACTGGGGGTGGCCCTACAGAGGAGAGAGTCTGGCCCCCGACAGGGCAATGTGGAATTTCCGTCACGGGCTCAACCACCGCTCCCGAGAGCAGAAGGCGACCCTCCACTTTTCTGTGGCGAGAAGCGCAGAATGTTTATAGTGAAAGACACACACAGATATAGTCACACATAGACACAGTGTGATAGACACAGACACAGTCGCACATATACACAGAGTGATAGACACAGACACACAGTCATACATATGTAGTATTCTGAATGACGGCGGGAAACCACTTGACGGGTAGCACACTTTATTAACACTTGTCTTGCCACAATAACACGTGTGGTCACTACTGCTCACGCTACACGTTCCACCCGACACGTGTGGTTACTACAGCTCACGCTACACGTTCCACCCGACACGTGTGGTCACTACAGCTCACGCTATACGTTCCACCCAACACGTGTGGTTACTACAGCTCACCCTACACGTTCCACCCGGCTACACACACACGGGCATTCCAGCCCCGTAGCATCCGGGGAACCTACAGACCCACCCCAGCTTGGGCGTGGGTCACGACCTCTGGGTCCCGCGGCCCGGCCCTCACACGGACGTCCGGCCCCGGGTCCCAAGGTCCTGCCTCCGAGCCACACAGGGTCCCGGTCCCTGCAAGGACAGCGGGACTAGGGGTCTCAGGGCCCTATCTCTTCCTCCTCCGTCTTGTCTTCACTGGTCACCAACTCCCCGAGCGCCCGCGCGCACCGCCTTATATAGCCCTCCGCTCCCAGGAGACGGAGCCTATGCGGACCGCGATGTGAGCACCCACCTTAGTTGACCAATCACCACGCGCTGCCACACGATCCCTTCGCTGTCAGCGCGCGTCACCAACACACAGCCAATCACCACCACATAACCCATGACCCCGCGCTGACCTACGATCCCTCACTGTCAGCGCGCGTCACCAACACACACAGCCAATCACCACGCGCTGACACACGATCCTTACCGCCAGCGCGTAACCACTACACATAGACACAGAGTGATAGACACAGACACACAGTCACACATAGACACAGAGTGATAGACACACAGACACACACAGAGTGATAGACACAGAGACACGTAGACCACGAGTGTAACAGTCACAGGCAGAGACTCTCACACAGAGACGCCTCGACACGAGGAGTCGATGAACCAAATGGAACCCCGAGAATTGCGGTGGGGACCCAGGGACGCAGTCTCCGTGAGCAGGGCGAGAGAGACAACCTCGCCTCCTCCTCTCAGCTGTGATGCTGCTGCTGGTGGAGGAGCAGTAGGGACGTGGGGTCGCCTCCAATACTCGGCGATAATAGCGGTAGCGACGACGCGGCTGTTTTTATAGTCCCAGCAGTCCGCCTCCCACCACCACCAGAAACTCGGCCTACATTATCAGCACTCCGCCTACATTATCAGCACTCCGCCTACATTATCAGCACTCCGCCTACACCAGCAAAACATCGCCGGCGCCGTCACTGCCGTGTGTCCGTGGCTATGTACATCTCCCTTCCGCCTGTTCTGCTTCGAGACAGTGACCTTTTGTTTGTGACTTGAACTCGTGTTTAAAATAAATCAATAAAGCGTTCAAATTGTTCATACATGACAAGAAATGCGTTGCCATTTGTGGCTGATCGGTTAAGAAAGGACGTATAGTGTACTGAAGTTGTATCGTAAACTAGATACATTTATACGTTGACTCGCCTTAATTACCAGATACAAATCAGACTTCTGTTCCATCTGAATGGGCGCGCGCTTGCTTGCTTGAAACGTCCTTTATACATCCAGCCAGAGGCGTGGTGCGCACATTTAACTGAAAACCAAATACAATCTACAAATGTGCACATCGCTCTCTACGTTGTATATAAGTATACATTTTGATTTAAAGCTCTCGTGACTGCAGGGATTCATATTCTTGGTTCTTTCGGTAAAGTCACGTAGAAGGGAAATAATAAAATAATATAAATATAAAACAATAAAAATTCTCACGACGTTTCGACTGCAACACAAGCAATCATCATCAGGTGTGAAATCCACAGCAAGAAAATCTGAAAAAAAATATTCTATTTCTTGCTGTGGATTTCACACCTGATGATGATTGCTTGTGTTGCAGTCGAAACGTCGTGAGAATTTTTACTGTTTTAGATTTTATTATTTCCCTTTTATGTGACTTTACCGAAAGAACTAAGAATAAGTATACATTTTTAGAGAAATATGGACATTTTGTATCGACTTTGCAACTCGTTTCTGTGCTTCAGTTACCCTCTACAAATGTTTTGAATTCAGAGGTTGTATATTTGTTTCATGAGACTAAGGAATGTTTAGCTTTGTGTTAATAAACATAACTGCAGTACATGATAATTCGGAGTTCAGTTTTTGATTTTCAACGGTGAGTTGGACATTTTACTTTGGTTCTAAAAACATTCAGACAAGACGCCTCTCAACGCCGTGGGAGGAGGCGGCTCTCTTGGTCCCGATGGCCACCGGCGTTGACCGGCGTGGTGAAGTATGGTCAAACACCCCCCACCACTTGTGTGTGTGTGAGTGCTGCGTGTGTGTGTTGTGTGTGCGTAGTGAAGGGTGTGTGTGAGTAGTGTAGTGTGTTGTGAGTGTTGTGTGTGTGAGTGTTGTGTGAGTAGTGAAGGGTGTGTGTTGTGTGTGAGTAGTGTAGTGTGTGTGAGTGTAGTGTGTGTAGTGAAGGGTGAGTGTTGTGAGTGCTGTGTGTGTGTGCTGTGTGAGTGCTGTGTGTGAGTGTGCGGTGAAGGTGGAGTGTTGTGTGTGAGTGTGTATAGTGAAGGGTGAGAGTTGTGTGAGTGAGTGCTGTGTGTGAGTGCTGTGTCGTGTAACAGCGCTACGAACCACCCGGCGACCCGAATTCGATTCCCACTCACGGCCAACACCGTCAGTGACGATTATCTGAACCGGTCCTGGGCCTCTCCTAGGTCGACTCGGCCTAAAATGAGTATTTGGTACGGTGTGTAGTGAACATCGCCACTGGGGAGACAAAGGCGGTCGGGCGTGGTGCTGACCTCCCACCCCCTCGTGCACCGTGCCGGACCTTCATCGGTGCTCGCTAACAGCACCTGCCCCTACAGTCTGTTCAGGCTACACGGGGGAGCTTTGTCTACAAATAGCTCTGTGTGGGTGATGTGGTTCATTTCACCCTGTTTCCTGCCTGGTTAGGTCGTTCCGCTGAGATTCCCTTTGGCTGCGAGTCCTGCAGGTAACAGAAGCAACATGCGCGCTGGCGGTGAAACCCCGTGGCAGAGGGCGGGGAGATGACTGAGCGAGTGAGCCGACCCCGCAGTGAGTGTTAGAGTTTGGGCCACACAGCCCCCAAGGCCCCCACCCGCTGGCAAGGGGCCGCGTGTCGTTCCACAACGCGACACGGTATAAGCCCCCATACCGGGTCAATCCAGGCGTGTTGTTCAAAATAACGCGACACCGTGACACCTCTGGTATTAGCCACCGCTTTGATGGCGTTGATGATCACACTACATAACACAACTTTTGTTCCTGGGTAGTGTTATTTCGTAATGGTTTATGCCTATAAAGTATATAAAATGGCTATTATTCCCCACAAACTTTGCTTTTGTGACCAGGACCGGCACTGTGGCACACGAGGGGCTGGTTGGCCAGCACCACGCCCGACCGCCTTTGTCTCCCCAGTGGCGATGTTTACTACACACCGTTACTCCAGGTACATATCTGAGGCTGAGCAGAGCTAGGGGAGGCCCAGGACCTGTTCAGATAATCGTCACCGATATTGGCTGTGAGCAGGAATCGAGCGGGTGGGGCGTGACGCACCCCCCCTCCCCACGTCATATTGTTTAAATCGCTGCTCGCCGCTGTTTGGAATTAACGAATTAATCTACTAAGCTGCCGTGTCAACAAGCCGGTGCAGCGACTTAATTCACTCTCTGCGCAATACGCCGCGGGCGAATGTTCATCTATTTATTTATGCGCGCTCCGTACACACACTGATTTGAGTCACCCACACACATCACGAACCGCTACACAGCACTAACCGCTGTCCCACCGCTCTTGCCACTCTTCACACACCCGCACCACGTGTCAACGAACAATTTAGCACCGAGGCTTTTATTTCCGGCGCATAGCAAAACCCGTTGTTTGTGGTCTCCCCCAGCTAGCCCCTCCAGACAGCGCCTAACCTCTCATCACCTGACCCTCGCAATGCGTTATTACCCGACGCTAGGGCTGACGGCGAACCGGGCTGAATCGACCCCCGAGAGGGGTTGGGGAAGATGCTCACCTCGGAGACTTTTGCCCGGATAAATCCATCGCAGCTGTGCCCAACAAACGTCACACGGACGCTGAGGGTGGTGGATGTCCACACGATTCCAGAAGACCCCAAAACTCTCCCAATTTTGCCCTCTTATCTCCTCAAAACCCGTTAATCCCTGGGTGACATGACGTCATCCTGCGCGTCCAATCGAAGCTCTTTACCGGCCGTTGGGGGGGGGGGGCATCACGTCCCCCCCCTCTCCATTGTCCCCGTAGCTTACCGCTGACTCACCGGTTTAACCTGGATGTCGGCTCGCCCAGTATACACTGCCGACGACACATTCGTGACGCCCGCGGGGATCTTCCCCCCCCGCCCCACTGTAGACGCTGTCCGTAGGGCATCTGCTTTGGGGACCACCCGGCCCCCACCCCCCGTGTCGGGTACGCTTCATCACGGCCGGCCTGTAAAGCTCTATGCCTCCTTTTGGGGGGGCCGTCATGTAATCCGGCTTGGGGGGGGGGTCCGGCCACGGAAACCGTGGAACATCCCTGCTAGGGAGTCCTCGCGTCAAAGCCCATCGTACCAGGTGGCCCCCCTCGAGACCCTACGGGGGTGCATGTGAGTGTTTAGTGGGGGCGTGCGTTCGTGGGGGAGGGGGGTGCGAGGAGAGGGTAGACCCGGCCGAGTTGCTCCGCTGCCGTGGCTCCACAGCTGCTCCCCTCGTGAGTGCATCGGCCAAGAGCTGGGGGGAAAGACGCAGAAACGGGGGAACAAAATCTGTGGGCGCCCTCTGATGTCAACGAGTCACCCAACCTCCACACTGAGCGACATAAATATTTGCGGCTTGGTGGGTTCGTTATGAACCACAGCGAGTGCGCGTGTTAACCACGTGGTTTTCAGTTTTATGTGTAGAGGAGTAGTCTGACGACGTGACGTCATGCGCGCTGTGAGGCGCGATGACGTCATGTCGCGGCAGCTACTTAAGGGGGACCCCCGTGACGAAAGCGGGGTCGTTGTGGGAGCCCGGGATGGTGAGCGTCTGAAGAAGTTCTCTCCTGCTCGTGACCGGACGGTGTTGGCTGATCGCCCGTCCGGGTTCTACGAGTAGGAGAGCCGAAGAGATTGCCAGGGGTAGGGCTCAAGGAAGTCGGCATGAGCCGGCTAAGTCACGTGGGGTGCTGCTCTCCTCGGTCGGGCGGTGTTGGCTGAACCCCCGTCCCGACTCGAGTGAGAGAGCCCAAGAGATAGCCGAGGCGAGAGACACACAGAGCCGAAGGTCCGCGTGAAGGACCGAGTGTAGGGAGAGCGACCTCTGGGGTTTAGTGCTATCCCCTTGTGTTAAATAAACGGCGTAAGCCCTTACCTGGAAATCTGCCTCTGAGTCGTCGTGCACCACACAACACATGTGTTAGGTATAACCCTGTGAGCCATGCGGCTCTTGACTCGGGTGCAACTGCAACAAACACAAACATGAACAAGGAACATCTTAAAGTGACTACGCGCAACAGAGACATCCAGAAAAAAACAGCAAAAATCTTCCAGAAAAAGCACCATATATCAACGCTGTGTGCAAAAATCCCAGTGGGATGCAATTCAAACAACCATAAGATAATTTAGATCAAAGTTATCAGGCTAAATCTGCACTTCAACAAACAAACATGGCCAAACCAAACACCTTCGATCTCACCAAAATAAAGCTACAAAAACAACGTAACAGTGATCATAGGAACTGTGATTCAAATTTAACAGTAAACGATATACATAACATGTACGACAAAACTTTGCAGCCATAGCTGGCAGCATGAGTCACTCTATCACAGCAGGAGTATCAGCAAGCCTATCATCATTTTTCAATGCACCTTTAAAGATCAGCACACTATAATCAAAACTCAAGATCATACTTTGCAGCGGTCATCCAGAACGATACATTTGATTTCAGGCCACTGCATAGCAGTGGCAGCTAGGAGTGTACAACTCCTCTAGAGCAGTTTTGAGTGAATATCTCAAAGGTTCGTGTCCACATTGTTGATTATCGTCACTGCAGCTGGCACAGTTTTTTAACGCCTCTCATTTCGGGGCGCGTCTCGAAACACCGCACAACGCCGTGGAGGGGGAGATGTCCTCTTGGTCCCTTCAGCAAGCCGCACTGACCGGCGTGGTGAAGTATGGTCAAACTTCACCCCCCACACACAGCTTATCGGATTCCTCCTGCAGTATAAATAAACATTCTGATAAAGTACTCGCGACAGGCACGTCGTACCGCCGTGCCCAGTAATCGATTACCAATCAACCCAAAGTAATCCATTTACTTCAGTGTGGGACCCCATTTGTTGGGGCCACTACCGCAAGGTCGATTGGGCCGTGGTCAGAGCGGCTCTACCAACCTCGTAGAGGCGTGGGTGGTGGGGGAGTTCTCGTTCAGAACGCACCAATCAGACACTGATGCAGCTTGAAAACATTACTAGGTAAGAAACTAGTTTTGCAATGCACACACTTTTATTTGGACTCAAAAAGAAGAACATTGATTGTTTTGACCCCATGATTTATCAAATTTTATGTGATAATAAAAGTGGTTTTTTTTCCCGTATTGAAACAGCTGTATGCCATATGGACCTGAAAACTCAATTTCTCTGTTCAAGAATACGGCGTGAGCCGTGTGGGTTGACAGCAATGGGCTAAGCCGGGGCCGGCACGGTCTGGAGAAGAGATGGAATGTGGTACGAGAAGATATCGAGCTGAGTGCTGACAGGTGGCCAATCACCTCTGTATTGCTCCTCTATTTTGTGACTCCATTACTTGCATCATCGCTGTCAACCCGCACGGTGTTCAGGCCGTATTCGTGAACTGGGAAATTGAGTTTTCAGGTTCATACGGCGTTCAGCGAATTCAAGACGGGAAAACAAAAACATGTAAGTCTGTTTGTTTGTGTTTCTCCCTTGTGACGGGACATTGTAGCATGAACGTTGAGATGTATAAGGGTGCACGGGGTGACCACTACAGGTGTGACTTAGTCTGTGTTAAGGTAGGGCACTGATAGGGGTTGACAAGTCTGCATACTTCATCACCTCGGTCAGCACAGGTTGCTGAAGGGAGCAAGGGAACTTCTCACTCCACAGTAGGCGTGGAGGTGATCACAGTAATACGCTGCAGCTGTGGTCATGAAAACCACAACGATGACCAAACCACAACGCCGTGAGGGTTGTGGCCAAATCCGCTTTTAGCTCAGTGTGGGTTTACACTAAAACACTAACAATGTCACTTATACCACTACCCCACTACTATTATCTCTCTACTCACATTGTCACACTCACACACTGACAATGTCACTTACACCACTACACCACTACTATTATCTCTCGACTCACATTGTTACACTGATTTCCCCTAGGTTAAATTTCACTGCGGCACCGTGAAGTGACTGAAGATCACATGGTCACGGCAAGGCCACTCCGCCACCGCAATGAGAACACACACAGCACGGCCAGTAAGGGGGGGGGGGGGGCAATGAGCGACGGGCTGAGATTCCTCCTGACGGGCGGTGGTATGCGGGGGAGCGCTCTGATTGGTTGGGAAACCCCCCCCCCCCCCCCCCGAGCTTAGCAGCGAACCCTTTGATATGGAAAGAGGTAAGCGGACGTAATAGAGGGACTCCGGGACGGGCAAGCAATCTGACTGCCCGAGAAGACCGCCGGATTAGCCGAGGGGTTTCTTTGATGTAGAGAACAATAAAAGGGAAGGAAAGGGGTGACAAGGGAGTTCGTGTTCTTCTCAAGTCAGCAATCGGGGCAGTCCACTTTCCGGCCACTCGAGCGTCCGTGTGACGCGTCGCAGCGCCGCCAGGACTCGTTCCCAGGGAGCTTCGAGCAGCCTCGGTTCTCCCCAACTTCCCGCACGTCCGAGCCGAACCGTGAGTATGCGAGAGAGGTGGGGATTAGTGTAAGGATTCCTCGGGATAGTGACTCGAAATAGACAGGGCGGATTGGGTTTAGACCGTCGGGAGACAGCAGTTTCCTCACCGATTTCAGCTCTGGGTCACGTAGTGGTTAACCTCAGTCGCGCCGGGAATAAATTTCTAGCAATAACTAACAGCGCCATGTGGTTTCTGTGAGTGTGGGGAGAGCGGGCTGGCGTGAGTACGCGCGTCAGGGTGGTGATCGGCGCGCATTCAATAAGAAACGATCGCGCGCGCCCGGTAACCTCGAGTCGATCGTCGTTGCATTTGAGCCACGCTAACCACGCGCATTTGAGCAACAGGGTGCCGCCCGAGTTTCGTCGGTAATAACTCGTCGTAATACGGGCATTGGCGCGCAAATAACTACATCGATACGACCATTGTGCCCGAGTCTTACGCACGGATCCTGCTGACTACGCCCGAATCTCGTCGACGTTTCTCCGTCGTGGTGCCCGGGTTTGGTGCGCGAATCCTGCCGCCAGTTTTACATCATTGTGAAGAGGAGTCGGAGGATGGTGAAAGCACTTCTTTAATTCCCCAGTGCACAGCAACACTCGTTCTAAAACCAACCCCGAACATTCGTCCCACAGCCCTTTAACCTATCTCCAATACACATTCCCGTCTGAGTTGTGAGAGCAGAGACATCGTGTTTGGGTGGCTGCGCATGCAGGAGTGTGGGCAGCAGCGTGCACGGGCATTCACGTGCAGAGAGTCCCCTCCTAACATTTGGGGGAGTGTACGTGGGGAGCGAGTGATTAACCCCAGGTGGCCGAGCGCCAGCCACGAGTTATGCCTCACAGGGAGGACACGGAGGCAGTGAGGCCGCAGACTCGAGCGGCAACGGGGAGAGGAGTCGGGGAGCAGCAGCCCTCACCCGAGTGAGGAGTTGGGGGGCAGTAGGCCCCCGATGTTAGCCCTCACCCGAGTGAGGAGTCGGGGGGCAGCAGCGCTCACAATAGTGCTGTGTGTGTGATAGTGTTGTGTGTGTGTTGTGTGTGTGATAGTGCTGTGTGTGATAGTGTTGTGTGTGATAGTGATGTGTGTGATAGTGCTGTGTGTGAGTGTTCTGTGCGAGTGCTGTGTGAGTGTTGTGTGTGAGAGTGCTGTGTGCGAGTGCAAGAGTGCTGTGTGTGAGTGTAGTGACTGGGAATGTCACTTTATGGTGCTGGGCCTGCAGGGCCTCGGCGTGCGATGCATCCTCATCGCGTACACTCCATCTAGGAGTTTAGTACCGGCCCTAGTGGGGGGCCTGGTAGAGCGCTGGTTAGCGCGATGGCACCACGCTTAGCGTACGGTGCGGGCTCCCGCCAGAAGGAGCGGGAGGGTGTCAGCCCAGGGAGGGTTACCTTGGGTCCTGGCACTCTGGCTGACGCCGTGGACACGTGACCGGAGCATGCAGGAGGGGCCCCCCAGGCGTGGGGGCTAAAGGGTGGTCACGTGGTCCGGAGAGAGCTCTCAAGAGCCTTCGGCAGCGTTCTGGAGAGATCTCGAAGGTGGGCAGGGCCAGAGGCGGAGCCGGCCCTGGCCCGGTGAGATATAAGGCGGGTGGGGTCTCTGGGAGGGTTCGGGGTTTTCTTCGTGCTGCAGTACTGAAAGATCCACGTCAAGTCCTGAAGTCTCCAACACGTGGTCCAGAGACCCAGATCGTGGTCCGGACTGGGATAGCTTCACGACTATTGTGTTAGCGTAGTTGGTCAGGTGGTCACCACCCTAGACGTATGTATGTGTTGTTATAATAAACGTATTGCTCCCAAGAGAACGTCTGCGACTCAGTTGGACTCACTACAACTGGTGTCGGAAGTGGCCAACTCGCTATTTTTACATAGCTAGCAGTAGACTGCCTACATGTCGCAGAGCACCTACCAAGGCGTCGGACGACGAGACGACCTCATTCCGCCCACAGCTCCCGACGAGGGAGCAGAGGTGCTGCTTGCGGAGCAGAGCGCCGTCAGAGCATGTGACGCCTCGCCATCGACGGAGGCGCTCCTCCGAGACGCACATGGTCGTCACGCGGACCTTCTTCAGGCGGCGGCCTCGATTGTCGCAGAGCTTCATCCATGGACTTCGACGGCGAAGGAGGAAGCGGCAAAGCTGTCGGAGAAGAGCGATTCTGTCGCCATTTCAGAGTGGGCGGGAACTTTGGTGGCGCAGCCTGCGCTCGCGGCCGCCATTTTGTCACCGGCGTGGGGCGTGCAGCCCGCCAAGCTTGAAGAGGAGCCGTCCTCGCCGGTGGACATCCCATCTCTCCGACATCAGCTCCCCTTTATTAAAGAGTTTGTTGCTGCCAGCAGCGACTGGGTGGCATTCAAGCGGCGGTTCCTCACCAGCGGGATGGACGGAGGCGGAGGCGCTGAGAGCACTTCCCGCCGCCCTCGACGACGATGTCTTTGCGGCGTTCCACGCCACCCTGCCACCCGAGAGGTCCACCCTAATGCAGGCTTTCGACCAGATGGCGGCTGTGTTCGAGCCTCCATTGAACACCTGCCAGAAGTTCGCTACAAGGCGGAAAGGGGAACACGAGTGACTTTACCGAAAGAACCAAAGATTATGGATTCCTGCAGTCATGAAAGCTTCAAATCAAGATTGATACATAACATGGTTGAGCTATAGGGAGCCATTCCTTGACCGCACCCAGGCATCGATCAGCCTCCCATTATATCTGTACCAGATGAAAATTCCTCCGGTACAGCAATTGAAGGCTTCGCGAACTCCGTGGTCGAAATAGATGTTAAATAATGTGGAAGCCAGAGGACATCCCTGTCGCACCCCAAGCTGAACAGGGAAAGGCTCCGACTCCCGGCCACATAGTTTTACCCGGGCCCGCTCACCATCATGAAGGTCCTTAATGATCGTGAGCAGAGGGTCAGGGACTCCGAAAGCACGAAGAACAACCCAGAGCCCAGGCCAACTGATGGTATCATAGGCCTTGACCAGGTCAATAAAGCAGAGGTGTAGGTCTTGTTGGAATTCCCTACACCTCTGCTGTAGCAAACAGACAGAAGATATGGCATCTGTGCAGGACCGCCCTTTCCTGAAACCATATTGGGGCTCCACAAGCCTCTCCTCAGAGTGTCTGGCAAGGCGATGTTGAATAATCCTTGCCAGGACCTTTCCCGGCACACTGAGGAGTGAGATGCCCCTGTAGTTGTTACGGTCTGTGCGGTCCCCTTTCATAAAGAGGGGGACCACCAGGGCATCCTTCCAGTCCTGCGGAACCCGTCCAGTGGTCCAGATTGTTATGATGTCATGTAGGGCAGTCTGTGCACAAACGCCACCCTCCCTCAGCATTTCGCTTGGGAGATCATCTCTGCCCGGTGCCTTTCCTGGTCTCAGACTCTGGATCACCTTCAGTACTTCCTCAACAGATGGCACCTCAGTCACTCACAGGGGGTAACTTCTTCCAATATTTGAAGCAATGCAGCCTCAGCAGGGTCATCCCCACTTTATCCCACCATGTTTTCCATGTCCAAAGATTTCCCCTCCCCCAGGACCTCATAAATGCTCAGAATCTACAAACCTGTTCCTCCTCTGTCAGCCAGGGTCTCTGGGGAGGTCTGGACCATGTACTCAAAGCAGCCATTGCAGCTGCATAAGCCACAGTCCTAAACCTCGTCCATTTCCCCTCGGCCAACCCCAGCCGCAGGTGATGATGAAATTCTCACTTGCAACTTTCATCAGCGAGCTGAGACCATGCCACTAAGGGTTTGAATGGGGTCCTAGGTGTACACCGACCACCGGAGTGAAAGAATGGCAGGCGCATCTTACAGATGACAAGTCGATGGTCAGAGGGCAGATTAGCTCCACGGTAGGTCCTGGTGTCAAGGACATGGGCCCGCATCCGCTGTTCTGTCACTATGTAGTCCAGCAGATGTTCTTGCTTGGACCCGGCATGCATCCATGATGTTGTGTGGATGCGCCGATGCGGGAACAGCGTGTTGGTAGTTACAAGCCAAAAATCACAAAAATCTAGCAGCCTCCTACCGTTGTTATTGAGCTGATCTGGCCCATGTCTTCCAATCATTCCAGACCAGGTGCCACACACACATCCACTCACACACATCCACTCAGATACCCACACACAGATACATCAACTGCCATTCGCCACTTAGTGGCGGTGACGGCACCATGGCGCTTATGCCAGGCTATGTGTACGTTGAGCCCACCCCCCACAACCACCCCTCTTGTTCCTAAAGGATGACGTCAAATAAAGGATACGTCAAATTCCCTCCAACCACACTTCCTGCTGTTCTTATTACCGAGTACGATAGTGACGTCATGTCCACCCCTACCACCACCCATTTGTGCTGTCCTCGTGTTACGGAATAATTACGTCAAATCTCCCCACCCACCACCCTTTGTGATGTCCTCGTGTTACCGAATAATGGCGTCATGCCCATCCCCCCCACAACCACCCCTCGTGTTCCTAAATAATGGCGTCATGTCCACCCCCCCACCACCACCACCCCTCCTGCTGTGCTCGTGTTACCAAACAATGACGTCAAATCTCCCCCCTCCCCACGTGGACGCGGCGTGTCGTCACTGGACCGGGATATTTTTTTATCACGTGCAGCAGGGTGAGCAAAATCACGGTGGATGTGAGAAAACATTCACTCACTGCTTCGTGATAATCGATTTTAATTAACCATGTTGCCGACGCCACTGAGAACATTTTTATCGATCGGTGTTTTAAAAATAAATGAATATTTGCAATATTTTAATTGTTTAAGGAAGAGGGCACGTGACCGGGGGGTGGATTAGTGCGGGAAAAGGCGACCGATTGTAAAATAACAAAAATCGATTGGCGGTGGGTTGGGGGTTATATTTTAAGGGCTTTTCTGAGATAATCCGACCCTTCCGCGTACTACTGGAGCATGCGTGGGGCGCTCCCCTTACGAACGAATGAATTGACAGGACCGGCATTGGTGGTGGTTAAAGCGGTGCGCGTGTGTGGTGGTGGTGAGTGACGATTATCTGAACCGGTCCTGGACCTCTTTTAGGTCGACTCAGCCTCAAGTGAGTACCTGGTGCGGTGTGTAAACATCACCACTAGGGGGAGACAAAGGTGTCCTGGCCTTCATCGGTGCTCTCTAACAGCACTTTCCCCCAACAGTCTGTTACAGGCTCTGTCGGTTGGACTCATCAGGCTTACCTTCTGCGAGCACCCAGTACCATGCCCCTAGTGGCCTACTGAATGGTGCTGCATGGTGTGTTAGCCTCTGCGCCTGTTTCAATGACAATTGGCGCGATGTGCCGTAGTGATCCATTTAACGTCACTACACATGTGCTGCTGTTGTCGCTGCTTCACTTGCAAGTGCAGCTATGGAGTAGTGTCTGAAATCGTACAATGTTGTCCGCGTGCAATTTCCTCACTGCTGTGCAAAGGTACTTTCTTTCCTTTGCTTAGTTTCTTCAATTCCTTTTCTCAGTTGCTCTTGTCCAGCAGTGGCCTGCAAATTCGTTGCTTTTATCTCATTAACTGTTTCTTCCGCTATCTTTTTCGCCCTCCTTTGCCTTTCCTCGATCTCTCAGAAATGTCTCTCATAGGCTGTGTTCACAATGCGTCCTGCTCATTTCCACCAGCATTATTTTGATTTAACAGGAGAATCAGTGACGCCTGATTTGTCTTCTCAAGTCTTTATTCCTTAACCTTATTCCAAACAAACGTTCGAGCAACACTGATCCCTGCCTTTCCTTCCATTGAGGGCAATGGCAAGGGTGGGTATGCGAAATATTGTTTTTTAGGATTTTATGGGGATTTGCTAAGCAATTTGGGTCTATAGATCATGTTTTCCAACTATCTGCTATGAAGAATGGCCATTGCTCAAAACGTCGCCGATTATACATTTCATTTTACAGCCATGTTAAAGATGAATGGGTTGAGTTATTGTGCATCACAACATTTCTTTGGTGTACAAATAGCAATTGTCCGTCGCAAATATTAACAGAAAAGTGTTTGTTTGCTATGGACAATTGAGTTAATCATGGACAGGAGAGAATTGTTAATTATTTTCATTCGTAAGTTTCCTCCATTATTCCAGATCTTGACAAAGCACTTGTACTGAGCTACTTGCCTTGATTGCACAACATAACTATTGATCCATATTTAATTTGGTTGAGGCCACGTAGTAGTTTTATGCCAAAATTCTTATCAACACTGTACCACCCGACAAGATTGTCATATTAACAGATATATTATGTATATGTGTTAATGAGACGCCATGTTATCTGTACTATGTGCTTAACGTAACTATAGAAAACCCTAACATATGACAATGGATTCCAAATAAATCGTATACGCCAACACCCCAGCTAGTTGGACAAACCCTCTTAATTGCGATTTGCAATTACAATCAATGTAAAAACCCATCAGCAAGCCTGTGTAGAGTACTGCATGCAACGATATGTTAGTGTACGCCAGGGGCGGTTTCTTCATTAGGGTGATTGGGCGACGCACCACCAATGTCATTCAACCACAGAGTCACGCTAGCCGTCACTGTGCCTCTGGATATAGTCCAATCAGCGTCATGCTACGTTCTGTGGAGTACCGCCTCTTTTTGGGCGATTTCCCTCCAGCTGAGAATCGCCCCGAGTGGTCCCATAGACTTACATTCAAAGATGATTTTTTTCGAACGGGGGCGCTGCAATGCATTCTCTATGGCTTCCGGGAGGGCTCGCCCTAACGTGCTTACGTCATCATACGTGCTTACGTCATCATACGTAAGCACGTTTCATCCAACAATATAATTTGTCGCCACCTAGTGGAATCTTTAATAAAATAAACTTGAGTGGTTTGTTTTAATAGTGAGTATAGAAACAAACAAGATGTATTGTAAGAGTCACTTTATTTTTCATTAATATTAAAGAAGTGAAGTTGCCTTTATATGCTTAAGCTGTTAATTTATCCATTGCATGGGTGGACCTTATCCTTATCAATCATCCAGACATTTGCCCCCCGAGAGATTTTGCAGGAGCCGCCACTGGTGTACGCGCATGTTTTTGTAGAGGCTAAACGTATGCTTATAGTATGCATAGCGCTATACGCACATCAGAAAAGGCATCGAATAAGGAGGCAGTCGCACACACAGATACTGTAAGAGGTATGTTTGGGTTAGATCGTGTGAAATATAAATGTGTTGTTAAACCTGCCACCACCCGACACAGCCAATTAGTAAAGTTGTGTAACGTAAACAAAACATGGCAATTAGTTACTAGTACAGCACATCGGTTGTGTGTTGGAGAATACATTCCCAACATTTACAATTCGAGTATGACGTTTCGCCAGTATTTACAACCAGCATCAACACACCAGTTAGTGCTTAACTAGTAACGAGTTGGCATGTTTGTTTACGTGAACCCTTACTAATTGACTGTGTCGGGTGGCGGTGGCTTTGACGACACATTGTATATTTACGCGATCTAACCCAAAAACAACATCTTGTTGATAATATTGATCGCGAAAGTACTACTATTATACTACTATACTACGTGTTAAACAGATACTGTACTGAGAGACGGTCACACAGAGAACACAGCGGCACAATCTGGGTTCGCTGCAAACGCGGTGTGCGCCTCGCTACGACTCCAGCACTGCCTACCTCTCAACAACAACATCAGCAGCAGCTTTCCACGAACAGTGGCTGCTTATTATTTAATCGTCTGTATAATTAAAAACAAAATCTGTCGCCACCACCACCCCACCCCCCCTTGTCCGCCCGCTGTGTGTGCGTGTGACGAGTTCGATTCCCGTTCGCGGTCAAAACTTTCTACGTGGCACGGTGTGTATAAAACATCAGCACTGGGGAGACAAAGGCGGCTGGGCGTGGTCCTTGCCACCCCCGTTCCGACCTCCATAGGCGCCGCTCGCTTCCAGCACTTGTCCGCGACAGGCAGTTAAAGGCTGTGTGAGTCTATAGCTGTCGTGTAAGTGTATGCGTGTCTAAGTACTGCTGTCCGTGTACGTCAATGCGTGTCTGTGGATGTCTACAAGCGTGTCCGTGTTCAGTCTTTGCGTACCGAGGGGATGACATTTAACGAGGTGATGACATCCGCTGAGAAGTGGCGTCAGTCGCTCTCCGTGCGTCGTTACCTCAGCATCATCATCATCGTGAGGTGAAGTCGGCGGCTTGGGAAGCAGGAGCCATTCATCCAGCAGTGGATCGACCGTGCGCGTTCACGATGGCTAAATTACTTGGCAAAGCTGTTATACGAATAAAACGCGTGGTTCCAGGTCGCACATAATATCGCGCTAACGTTAGAGACGCCATTGTACAAAATCTTCCCGCCAAAATAATTTCGCGCCAAAAATAACGGCGGGTACGCCCATGCCCATATATGGAGTTGGGCAGTCCGCTCGCACCTCGCGTGTCGATACGTGCCAGGAAGTCCGCGACTTACGAACGCACACACTTGTGCACCAGCTTCTTTCGTGAAGTTTCGTTTGTTCACATCGACTTTAAACGCGAACTCGCATTTGCGAACTGAACCGTGGAACTATTTTGTTCAGCGGAGCCATTCGCGAAATGTTGAGTCACCCTCGCGCTGGGCAAGAGCGTGTGTGTTGGCTGGGTCATGTTGCCCGCATGCCCAGCCACCGCATACATAATATAATATTTACTTTATAATGTAATATTTACATTATAATATAAAATTTATGCAAGAGCCGGGGGCTTCTGGGACCCCGGGGTCCCGCCATGAGGTTCAAATGCTGGTCGCCAAAAACTCAAAAGGCAATAAAAAAATGTTGCAGCCAATGCGAGTCTTGTCTATTAATCATCTTATCACAACACGCCTGTAGCTGGGAAGCTCCACTGCAGGGAAGTGAACGTTCATCTCAAGGGCAGGGCCCTGGCTCAAGCTCCCTCCACGCACTCCACCCCACTCCATCCCACTCCATCCCTCTCCATCCCTCTCCACCCCACTCCACCCCTCTCCATCCCACTCCATCTCCCTCCATCCCTCTCCATCCCTCTCCACCCCACTCCACCCCTCTCCATCCCTCTCCATCTCCCTCCATCCCTCTCCATCCCTCTCCATCAGGCAATTCGCCACAAATGGTTGTAATCAGAAGTGAAGCGTCGTACTCGAATTGTAAATGTTGTGGGCTTACTCTCCATCACACCGATGATTGGCACGGTTCTTATTCACGTGACAAACCTGACTTATTGACCGTGTGGTGGTGAGTTCACGACACGTTTATGTTCACGCGAACCAACCCAACCCGTCAGCGTTATGAATCACTGAAACTCATCACGCAACTGCACTGCCCCCTGGCGGTCACATCACGCCACTGTACAAATCCACATCGACCAAAAAACCAGCGGATTCGTCTCTTCCACGTTCATCGGACCCCTCCACATCAAAAATAAAATGCAGCTACAAAAATCTTCCTGTGAGTGCACAACTTCAGCAGCACCCTTGGTGGTTCAACTGCAAGAAAAAAACATTCTGGACCGGTTTCGACATTCAGTGTCTCATCAGCAGTCAGGATCGCTGGAGAATGTAAAACACGGCGCTCGATGTGACAAAGATCAACGATGAAGGTGCAGCCCTGCAACGGCTCGCTCACGCCACTGCAGGCGGAAGGGCCTCCACTAGAGGGCGCTCTGCACAGCCCCTCTAGCCAGGCGCAGAGGGCTTGGGGTGCAGCGATGGCTTGGAGATGTTAACTACCTCGCCTGGTATACAGGAGGTCGTGGGTTTGATCACGACCCGGACGCTTGCTGCTGTGTATTTGCAGTTTACGGTGTCTCCCTCCCCATGGTGTGGATATTTCTCCGGGTCCTCTGGTTTCCCCCTTCCACATCTAGAAACACGCCTTGAGAGGGCTGCTATAAATGTCCTCGTGGTGATCAGCCCACTTCGTTGAGCTGTTAATTGTGATGGTCAGGTCGCTTCTGGGGCCTTACCTGGTAAAATAAACAAAGTCTAGTTTGTAGGCTATAACTATATATTTTAGTTGCAATGTGTATTGGGTTTAGAGGATGATAGTCTCACAGTGTTAATAATACAAATATTTAAAGGTTATAATTCTCACAATTAAGTAAAATTAATATAAAATGGTTTAAAGTTTGTGAACCACAACACGACCACAGCAGTCACTGCACTTCGCCAAAAAATTACAGATCACCCGCAGTGCTGTGACTGCGACCACCAGGACGAACACAACGGGCCTCATCACGATCAAAGCCCTCTCCGTAGGCCTCGGCAAGGTAAGGTAATTTACCCTTTTTACCGGGTAAAATGGTAAAGGTGTCGACATGCCAAGGGGTAAGGTAAAGGGTAAGGTAAAGGGTAGGGTAAAGGTAGCTCGGAAGAATAACCCGGTAGGGTAAAGGTAGCGTGAAGTATTACCCGGTAAATACAGTACCTAGTTTACCACTAAAAGCTCCGTGGCGCAGTCCGTGGCCTCCATTTAATAACTAATATTTAAAAAAACTTGTTTTTTAAACACGCTTTTATTAAATGTACTAGTAATGGCAGAACTCCACGACTCCAGGAAGTGGCCCCGAAGTTGCCATCACGTAAGGGACCGTGGCCAATTACAGCCAACGTCAGTTGAACGTGGACAATTAGACCCAAGCCGAAACATAACATATTAAAAAGGATTTTATGATAGAATATAGTGTTGTCATCAGTATGACATAAGTATACCAAGTTTGCAGTCGATACCACATTAGGAAGTGGGTAAAATTTTAGTTACAAGATTTGAGGATACAACGACGACAACGACGACGACAACAACAGACAGTGAGTTAATAGAAAGCGTGTAAAATTGGAATCATCGAGAGTATTCTATATGAATAAAGCGCTCTACCTAGCATTTACCGTTATAAATCTTGTTCATGTGTAGTTCCCTAGTAATTACCCTGTAATCGGGTAATTTGTATGGGGTAAGGGTAAAAGGTAGGGTAAAAGGTAGGCTCGTTGCTTTTTACCTTTTACCTTACCTGCTAAAGGGTAAAAGGTAGGGTAGAGTGATTGTATTGTGGTAAGGTAAAAGGTATGGTAAAAATAGGCTCGTTTTTACCTTTTAACTTTTACCTTACCTTGCCGAGGCCTACTTCTCCGCCCGCTGCCCGGCGGACTGGACGGCATTAGTCGCGCTACTGCCGAAGCTATCAGCTTACGATCTTAAACCTGGACGTATAATTTACACACACACACTTGCCACGCGCTCGAAAAAACCCTCGGTTATCTCGCAGACCCGCCTGGTGTTTGGGAGTTTCACGAATCTACAATCATTCCCAAAGACCTAAACTCAAAATCGCTGATTGTAGGTGTGTGCGTCGGCACGCCTGTCTAAAAGACGAAGAAGGTAATAGGAGCAGCCATGGCAAGCCTTTGAGCGAAAAAAGGTCATACGATTTTGTAAAAAAACAATCAAGGAATTTTTAGATTGCATTCATGCTTGTATTTCTATTTAATTGTTTCAACGACAGCAGTGCACTGCTGGATGAAGGCCTCGCCAAGCCGCTGTGGGTCATGGTGATTGTTAGACCGTACTTCACCACGGGTGATGGTGGTGGTGATTGTTGGACCAAACTTCACCACGGGTGATGGTGGTGATTGTTCGACCATACTTCACCACGAGTGGTTGTGGTGGCTATGCACGTGACCTGTGACCCAGCGCTGTGGAGGCAGCAGCAGCAGGGAGGGTTGGTGGATCACCGCACGAATGTTTCAGAACTCTCCTCTCGTGGCCACTCTTATCACTGAGGGCATCACGCGTGCGCAGTAGCCATACTTTGTGAGCTCTATCTCTGGGACATTTTTTGCCAGTTTTTAAAATGATGAAAAATATTATAAAGGTTTTACCCTTTCTAGCAATAAAACAATAGTTGTGTTAAAATGTTCAAACACTAAATAGATGATACCTTTGGCAAGGCATCAAGTCTACATGAACCACAACATACTCGTGGCAAAACATGCAAACAAGGCGGTATTTATTTTTGCCTTTCTCCGAGTGTGGCCAACGTGATCCTTGCAATGAAGTTTTGAGTCTACAACGACCCTAAAGTAATTCGTTTTACCTGCCTGCTCAATTCGTTCATTATCGAAGACTTCATCGCTGAGGAAGACTTGCCGGTTGTTTTTCCCTGGAAACACGTCACCTTTGATGTATTGGCATTGAGGACGAGCTTAAGTGAGATGAGTTGGTGCTAAATTTTAAATCACTCTGTAATTCCTGTATACGTCTTTTGAGTAATTGCCAGCAGCCCTCAATATGGTGTCATCAGCAAAGATATTCATCTCAGAGTGGTCAAGCTGGGTGCCGAAGTCATTGACATGCAGGGAGAACAAGATAGGTCCAAAAACGGAACCTTAGTAATTAAACATTTGTTAGACACCAGAATATCAATGGATACGACCTGATTCCGTCAAAAAAGGTAGCTTTTGAACCAGTCAACTGTGTGCTCGGAAAATCGTAGGCTTCGAAGTCTATTTAATAAAATGCTATGGTCGACTGTATCAGATGCTTTGGATACATCTAAGAATAGGCAGGCGCAGTTTTTTTTTCTCCAGATTATTGAAAAAAAAATTAGGGTGTCCATTACAGTGGAGGTTGTGAAGCATTGTTTACGGAAGCCTGATTGTTTCGGATGCAACAGTTTTCCTTTTTAAGAAAGTGACTTATTTAGGAGTTTAATTATTTTTCAATAATGTTATCAATGGAGATGAGATTGATATTGGCCGTGGTAATCAGGGTCATCTGAAAACCCCCTTTGTGCATGGGGGGTGAACAAAAGCAGTTTTCCATTGTGCGGTTACAGAGTCGTCTTTAACGGGAAAATTAAATATGGGTTAGGGGCCTGAAAATAACGTCACCCATTGCAATTAAAGTGAAGGCAGGCAAGCCGTCAGCTCCAGTGGAGGACTTGTTTGGAAGAGACAACTTCTTCGGGACATGAAGCTCTGTCATGGGCATGAAATTGAAAATTATTACTAAACTATTTACAATATCCTGGCTATTAGTGAGATACTCTTTGGTTCACGTATGTAGAAAATAAATAATAGATCACGACCTTTCAATCGCAACACGAGCAATCGTCATCAGGTGGAAAGATACAGCAGTAGAACTGCTAAACAAGAAACGGCTGCTGCTACACGAGGTTATATACAGGTTTGAGGTGGGTGTCACCCAAGGGTGAGTAGGCGGGGTCCGAGATGGAAAGGAGTCCCGTCGCCGCACGCACGCACAGCAGCTGCGTCAAAGGGAGATATTGGCATGTCTTTGTAAACGAGTTTAATGGGAAGATCGCATGTCTGTGTCAGAGGCCACCTCGTGGGCAACGCGAGCTAAGGCGTTGGCTGCTGCACAGTGAAAGGCCGGAGTATCAACGTGTAGAGAAGTTCCGACGGACGCACTTGGAGACGGAGGTAAGTTAAGGGCTTTCGCCAGGGCTTATTAGAGCTGTTACAATATTACACACCAGGGTACACAACTCCCAGGGGCTAGGGCTCCTACTCTTGAGTGCGGGTCCCTGCCGGCCAGCTCCGGTCTCTCTCTCTCTCTCGTGTCGGATCGTGGACTCTGCCAACTCCACCGAACGGAGAGAGAAGCATCTCTACGGCTACCACCGGCTTCTCCCCAAACTCACTATTCGATCCCTCTCTCGACCCCTGGTTCCCTCTTCACCCTGCTTACTCTACCTATTCCCACAGTGACCCCGCTTACGTCACGGGGTATCCCTTAAGTACCCTAGGAGACGTGATGTCATCGCACTGAACGGCACACCTGACGTCACGTCTCCATTTTACTCCTCTACAAATGCAAGAAAACCACCAGTGAGACATACAGCCTATTAAACAGCGAGAGCTACCGTTACATGTGTAATAAAGGACTCGATCACTGTGTCTGTCTTCGTTGTCCTTTATTCAGGTTCTTTACACTTGTCCCACACGGCTCTCTCTCAGAGACTCCCCCGCTTGGCAGCCCGATGCTGCCGTCGCTCCCGTAGCCTCTCACTCCACTCTGATGCAGCTCCGCTGCTGATCTCCTCGTGCAGGCCTCCGGCTGCCCTCACTGCAGCCTCAACCGGCTCCCCGTTCCTCCGTGCTCGGTCACCGCTGGCCGACAGTGCCGAGTCTTATCCTGTGTGTGTGGCGATCTCGCCACCCTCCAATCTCCGCCCTGCGTGGCCTCACTCTATCTCTCTCTCCAACTCTCCCTCCTCTCTTCCGGTTTCTCCCCCTTAAGACTTGATCCCTCTCTCCCGCGTGACCTAACTCCTCCCCTCCGTGACGTCATATCCGCAAGGCCGTTTACGCCCGCATTACACCACCCTCCCCCGTAGAGAAAAATCCAGCCGACCTCGGCTGAACAATAACGATAACAAGTAATGCGAGCGAACACGATCGTGACACAATGAAGGACAACGAAGCATACAATAAATATAACAGTAAGAACAAGAACACAACAATAAAATTCAACGAAATGTAAGGGATTTCGAGCGTGTGCGGGTCGCCGGCCCGTCCCGGACGGTCGGCGGCCCTCCCGCAGACCGGGAACGTGACGGGGTTTTAGGAGCGACAGGATGAAGTCCTCCTGTCGCTATTGGAGGCCCGCCAACGTCCCGGTCCCGTATCCCCAAAGGCTCAGCGTCGGAGGTGTCCCGCACTCGTGTTCGCAGCGGGGTCGGAAGGGCCGCGGGGCTCGGAGTTCCCGCAGCCATGGCAGGCACCCCCCGAGCAGAGCCCCTCGTCCCCTGCGGTGTCATGGCCGGCTTGTCTGTAACAGGCACGACAGGCGCTCTTGCAAGATCAACAGGCACAGGCAAGGGTGAGTCGGCAGCAACAGACCCCGGCAAGGCAACATCAGGAGATGACGCATCAGGTAGAGGGGCCACATATGGCTTCAAGCGCGATGTGTGAACGAACCAACGCCGAGATCCAACCCAAACAACCGCCGACTGTGGGTTGGGAACCTCGATGAGGCGAACCGGCCCTTGCCATGGTTTATGTAATTTAGCAGAGGTACCTGGCCGCACCTGTGGGCAATGGAGCCAGGCCAGGTCCCCAACCTTCCAGGGGCACTCCCCCTTAGAGCGTCGAACACACCGCTCGTTCCGGGCCTGGGCTTTGGCCGTAGCCATGCGGGCCCCCTCCCGCGCCTCAGTAACATGGCGAACGGTGTCCTGAATGTAATCGGGAAGAGGCTTAGCAGGTCTCCTCACTCCAGTTCCCAACTGCACATCCATCGGCGGCACGTTTTCACGACCGTACATAAGGAAAAACGGCGAATATCCTGTAGCCGCATAAGTACCCCAGGGATATGCAAATCCCAATCAGATTGTTGTTCACTCACCGTGTGGCACAACATGGCGGACAAAGTCCAATTAAGCCGTTCGACCATACCATCCGTTTGCGGGTGGTAGGGAGATGTCCGTATTTTCTTAGTCCCAAGAGCCGCACACACTTCCCCCAACAATTTAGAAGAAAAATTTCGGCCTTGGTCTGTGAGGAGCCTCTCCGGCGCACCCGTGTCCATAACGTACCCAAATAGAAAGGCGTCTGTAATAGACGCCGCCGACTGGTCGGGCAACGGCCAGGCCATCGGCCAATGGGAGAGGTACTCCACCCCAACCAGCAAGTATTTATTACCCTTCGCGGATGGCGGGAAGGGTCCCAAAATGTCTAGCGCCACCAATTCATTAACTCGAGACACCTGAATAGACTGTATCGTCGGCACATATGGATGTTTAGGTGGTTTTCGCCGGGCACAATCGGGACATGCGCGAACGTGCCCGACGACATCTGTCGCCATGCCGTGCCAAAAGTAATTTCGCTGCAACGTCAGTAGGGTTTTCTGCACCCCCAGATGTAAGAGCGTGTCGCAATGCAGAGTCCTAATCAACTCGGTCCGCAAGGACGCCAGTACAACCAGACGCCAGCGTTCCTGTAATCCCTCCCTCCACATGAGCAGACCATCGCGGAGAGCGGTTTCCGGCCCACCGCCCGTACCCGGACCCCCACTCTCCTTCGCAGGCCGCTTCCGTAAGGACACCAATGAATCGTCCAACATTTGTTACCAAATCCACACAGCCCTTGGAAGATTCAAAACCCCATCAGCCGGTCCCGGCTCCATTGGAGCATCAGGCACCTCGACGGCCAACGCAACCGGCTGAGGGGGAGGCTGAATCGGCGCACACCTATGCGTCCCAGACGCACACGCGCAAGGGGATCACTGCGGCAACCTAGAAAGCGCGTCCGCATTCGCGTGACGCACCCCCTTCCGATGGTGAATTTGGAAGGAAAATTCTTGCAGCGTGTCCAACCAACGCGCCAACTGGCCAGATGGTTGGTCCATCTTAAGAGCATACTGCAAGGCCGCATGATCAGTGCGCACAATAAACGAACGACCGTAGAGATACGGTCGAAATTGGTGGAGAAAAAAAACAACAGCCAAAAGTTCCCTGCGAGTGACGCAGTAGCAGGTTTCTGCAGGAGACAAAACCCGGCTACCGTACGCTACCACGCGCTCCACACCCCCTTTGGACTGAGACAACACGGCCCCAATGCCCGTGTCACTCGCGTCCATATCCAGAATGAAGGGATGATCAAAATCCGGATAATCCAACGTCGGCGCCGTAGCCAATAGATCGCGCAGGCCCTGAAAAGCCGCCTCTTCCGGCGGTCCCCAACCAAATTTGCGTCCTTTACCCGTAAGGAGGTGCAAGGGCCTCGCGATCGTCGCAAAATTCGGAACAAATCTCCGATAATATGAGGCAAACCCCAAAAACCGACGCACATCCCCCACCGTGGCCGGGGTTGGCCAGTCATGGACGCACGCTGTTTTGTCCGGATCCATGGCCACCCCGTCCGCACTTACGATATGCCCCAAGTAACGCACGGACCGTTGCAGTAGGTGACATTTCTTAGGCTTAAATTTCAAATTAGCGGAACGCATCCTGGCGAACACAGCCTCCAACCGCAGTAAATGTTCATCAAATGTGCGGCTGAAGACGATAATATCGTCTAAATATATCAGACATGTCTCCCACTGCAACCCCGTTAATACCAGCTCCATCAACCTTTGAAATGTGGCAGGGGCAGCATTCAACCCCATCGGAAGACAATTGAATTGGAATAACCCCTGCGGCGTATGGAAATCAGTTTTCTCCCGCGAGGGCTCGTCAAGGGGAAGCTGCCAGAATCCCGAAGAGAGATCTAGCGTAGAAAAGAACTTCGCCCCCGACAAGGCATCGAGGGAGTCGTCCATACGCGGCAGGGGGTACGCATCTGCCACAGATATCTTATTTAATTTCCGGAAATCTACACAAAATCGCAACTTGCCGTCCTTCTTCTTAACCAAAACAACAGGCGCGCCCCATGGGCTGTTAGATGGAGATATTATGTCCGCAGCCAACATGTCATCCACTGCCCCTCGAACGTGTTCTCGCTCGGCCGGACTCATCCGATGTGAGTTTAACCGAATAGGGGCAGCGTCCCCTGTGTCAATATGATGGTAAAGCAACGAGGTGCGTCCCAAATCCAAATCGTCGGAGCTAAACACATCCGAATAACTCAATAACAATTTACGAATCGCACAACGTTGTTCCCCGGAAAGGGAAGGATTTTCCCCACACAATTCGGCGATCCAGCGATTATCCGCAGCTCCCGGCTCTGAAACCCCAGCAACCACGCCCTGGCTGCCCAGATAATCCTGTGCCGTAAACGCCGTAGTGGCATGTGCCACAACCGTACCAGCCGGAACACATACATTTTCGGTACTCGCATTAAGCACCTGCAAAAATGGCTGCTGGTCCGGCCGGACAATAGTCTGCGCCCCAACCAGCGCCGATCCACCCGTTATGGTGGCGGACGGCGACAACAAAACCCCAATTGCACCTTGCCGACCAGGCACAGGCTTCCGATATCGCAAGGGGATAAGCATCTGTGAGCCAGGTGGAATGTCAACAGATACCTCAGACAGCGCCTGCACCTGGGCGACCGGAGCAGGTCGCCCCCAGGGCGACGGCAGAAACGAAATCTTACGGCCACCCGGCAATTCAATGCAGTTTTCATTCATTCTAATCAGAATGGGCATCTTGGCCAGAAAATCAGTTCCCAACAAACAAGGGACTGCCAGAGACCTCGAAATTAACACAATTCCCGAGGCCGACACTCCCCCGATAGATATTTTAGCGTCCACCTGGCCCACAATGCCCATGCTACCCCCGTTCGCAGCGATGCACGACCCGTAAACCGGACGCACGGCCTCTGGTGGGATGCCCAACAGATGGAAAATTACATCCGATATAATGGTCGCGGATGCTCCGGAATCCACCAAAATACGCACGTCCACCCCTTGTATAGAACCAGGTACAGTGGACGAACCAGTAGCAGCCGCGACGACCCGCCGTGCCAATTTACGCCACTGCTTTACCGAGCGACATGGCCCAGTCGATGGCCTCCCGTTGTTAACAACACCCGGATCGCACGACAACGGTGATGAGTGAGGTGTCAAGCCTTGCCGGGTGTCTGGTGCGCACCGACTTGCCTGTCCTGGAGGATCCCTCCGCGGCGCGTCCGTTGACGAGGCCTCCTGCTGGGGTGGACCTGGGACACGGGCGCAGCAGTCCCTGGCGTAATGGCCCTTACGCCCGCAGCGGAAGCAGTCGATGTCGTTGCGCCGCGCCGCAGGCCCCCCGTCCCGACGTGCCTGTGTCGGCAGCGCAGCTCGCGGCCCCGGCCCACTGCGGCCCGACCACGGAGCAGAGGCGGCTGTCAGCTCCTGCGGGCCCCCCCCCCGTCAGGCACGTACACCGCCTTTTTGGGATCCCAACCCACGGCACCTCCTTCGACGATAGGCCCCCCCATCCACGCAGTGACTTGCCTCCAACGGCGCAGGTTGAACTGGGCATCCAGACACTTAGCGGCCACCCGGGATGTCAGCTTTTCGTGGCCACACACCGGCATAGGAATCCCCAAATCCCGGGACAGCTCGAGCATCTTACCCAAGATGAGAGGTTCGAGCAGGTCAGGCTCCGTCTCCGGGTATGCGGCCATGGCCAACTCCAATACCGCACCCCTGTATGCCACCGGCGACTCCTCGGGTGCTCGCTGTCGTTGAACAAACCGGCGATGAGCATCATCCGGTGGCTCGTATGCATCTGCCATCTCGTCGAAAACTCCTCTCAATGTTTTCTTCTTCTCGGCCTTTATAGAATGAAAGAATCTCACCGACTCGTCGTCGAGAAGAGTCGGCAGAACCTCCAATGCCTCAGCGTCAGTCCACCTTGCAGAGCGTACCGCCGCCAAAAATCTGCAGGCGAAAGCACTCCAATCGCCACCGATGGAGAATTCCTTAACGGTTGTAAGATGACGACTGCGACTCCTTGGCGCGCCATCCTCAGCCGATGACTCATCAGGCAGCATATTCAAAATGGCGTCGCATCGCAACGTGTTCAAGATGGCGGCCTCCCGCCGTGGAGAGCGCAAAATGGCGGCTTCCCGCCGTTCTTCTCCTGCCACGCCCAAGATGGCGTCTTCGTGCCGCGTGGCCGATGGCGCCGACAGCGAAGGCAAGGCAGCGGCCCACGGACCACCATCGGCTCTCCCCAACGCCGTCCTCGGCGTGACGAGCTCACACAATTGCACCAGCACGATTTTCAGCGTCTCCAGCTGCGCCGCCATCTGTCCCCATCGCAAGTCCGCGTCCTCCGGTGCAGACGAGTCCACCGACGCGGCGACATCTTGGACTCCCGGACCCGCACTCGTTCCAGCACGGATCTCCTCCTCCATCGCAGGCAGGTCCACCGCCTGAGGAAGGTCGTCGTCGTCGGATGATGTAGCAGATGATGGCGCAGGAATATTATTTTTTCTTAGTTGTTTTGACATGCCGTTTCACTTCTGACACCAGTGTAATAAAGGACTCGATCACTGTGTCTGTCTTCGTTGTCCTTTATTCGGGTTCTTTACACTTGTCCCACACGGCTCTCTCTCAGAGACTCCCCCGCTTGGCAGCCCGATGCTGCCGTCGCTCCCGTAGCCTCTCACTCCACTCTGATGCAGCTCCGCTGCTGATCTCCTCGTGCAGGCCTCCGGCTGCCCTCACTGCAGCCTCACCCGGCTCCCCGTTCCTCCGTGCTCGGTCACCGCTGGCCGACGGTGCCGAGTCTTATCCTGTGTGTGTGGCGATCTCGCCACCCTCCAATCTCCGCCCTGCGTGGCCTCACTCTATCTCTCTCTCCAACTCTCCCTCCTCTCTTCCGGTTTCTCCCCCTTAAGACTTGATCCCTCTCTCCCACGTGACCTAACTCCTCCCCCCGTGACGTCATATCCGCGAGGCCGTTTACGCCCGCATTACACATGGAGACAAAAGGGAGCAGTGGTGGTTATGTTAGTTCGACCTTTGTTAATGTAAAGACATTTCACAAGGTTCCCCACCAAGCCGTCGATTCTAAGAATCCTTTGGCAGCCCTCTTCACTGCCCGCCGCTTCGGGACACCGCTCCGCCCCAGCCCTGCCGCGCCTGCACGCGGTGGCGATGGGCACGCAGCCCGTGGCCTCCGCTGGGGCTCACGCCGCTGGGCCCGAGGGCTCGCCACTGTGGCTTCCAGCTCTTCTCACAGAAAGAAAGAAAAACAAAATCCCCCTCCACGCTCTTCCGAAGCCCGAGGAACGTTCCAATCGTAGAGGTCTCCGTGAGCGCAACGTGACGTAGTGGTGAGAATTATAGAAGCTCGTCCCAGCAACGCCTCCACCCAACACAGTCTTGGTGGGGTGGTGAGTGGCCGTGGGGAGTCCCCGCCCCTGCGTGGGGGCCGTGGGAGCCGTGGGTGGTGTGTCCTGCTCACATGCTCAGTCACTCAGTCATCTCAGCACCGCCGCGGAATTTTACCCGCAGCGCGTGTAGCTGTTACTCGCATGGCTCGCAGCTCCACAGGTCAATATCGCCCCGCGCTATCACCAAAGCAAATCTGCTCAGCGGAACGAGAAGAGCAAAACAACCACCCTTGACTACTCACACAAACACCCCCCGTGTAGCATTCACAGATCGCTGGGGCAAGTGCTGGTAGCAAGCACACACGGAGGCGGGAGCGGCACACGAGGGGGTGAGTGGCCGGCACCACGCCCGGACGCCTTCGTCTCCCCAGTGGCGATGTTTACTGCGCGTCGCACTGGGTTCTCATTTGAGGCTGAGTCGACCCAGGGGAGGCCCAGGATCGGTTCAGATAATTGTCACTGATGTTGGCCGTGAACGAGAATCGAACTCGGGTCGCCAGGTTCGTAGCGCAGTGGGCTAACCGCTACGCTACAGCTCCTCACCACTACACACACTAACAATGTCACTTATACCACTACATCATGGGACCTCCTTTGCCAGTACCAAAATATGAGAATAGGTTTTCCCCTTTTTTTCTGGCAACAAAACAGGTGTTAAGATGTGAGAACACCAAACTGAAACCTTTTACAAGGAATCATGTCTGCATTAACCACAATACTTGTGGTCAGAATGCAAACAAAAACATACTCTGATAATACACGCCAAAAGGTGAACGCTTGTTGGCATCTTCTGGTAACATGATTCCTTGTAAAAGGTTTCAGTTTGGTGTTCTAATATTTCTACACCTGTTTGTTGCCAGAAAAAAAGGGGAAAAGCTATTATCTTAAACTACACCACTAATATTATCTCTCTACTCACATTGTTACACTCACACACTGACAATGTCACTTATACCACTACACCACTAATAGTATATCTCTACTCATATTGTTACACTTACACACTAACAATGTCACGAATTATTGGGGTGGCACGTGCCCCCCCCCCCAATGATTCGATCAAAATCCTTAATTACGATCGGATCATTGGGGTTTATTAGTAACAAATCGGCATTTTTGGACCCCCACTGCCACCGTGTAGCATATTACTACGCACCAGGGACTCTATCAGATGATAGGACAATAGTCTGACACCATAATTGGCAATAAGAAACGGCTAAGCAGTTATAAGTGTCGCGCTGTAAATGGGCTGCGTGCACTTACCTGCAGTAGCAGACACGGCCCATCAGGGGCAGTAACTTACACCGGCATGTGGGTAGCTTCATTCCCCAGCCCCAAAGCAGGAGGGGGCTGCAGGGTGTTCTGGGATCCCCCGAGACCCCCCCTGGAACTCTCTGGAAGGGTCCGGGGCCAGTCCAAGACAGAAGCCAGAAGAGCAGCTAGCCAGGAGCCTGGGACCTCTCGCCCCGCTGCCCTTGTGGGCCAGTGGTGAGACTCTGGGAACCCCCGGCCCGACGTCCTTGTAAGGGCCGGGTCCGAGTGGGCCAGTGGTCGGGACCCGCACCTTGGCTGGGTCGGGTCTGTGTAGCCACCCCTAGGTCAGTCGTCTCTGCTCTCCGTAAACCCAGTACATAAGTAACTTACTGAATTGTGCGCAGTTGCGAATACGGTCCACGACTTTCCTGAAGGCATCAACACCTTCAGCGAGCGCGATGCCGATCACACAATGTGTTTGGAATTCGACCCTCGATTGATGGCTGCGCCATCGCCACACACGCGTCGAATAAAAAGCAAGGGGCAAGTCCTTACTTACTAACAAATCCTTACTTACAACTCCTTACTAACACCTTACTCACTAACAACTCATTACTTACTAACAAGTCCTTACTAACAAGTCCTACTTACTAACAACTCCTTACTTACCAACAAGTCCTTACTAACAACTCCTTACTCACTAACAACTCCTTACCCACTAACAACTCCTTACTCACTAACAACTCCTTACTTACTAACAACTCCTTACTTACTAACAACTCCTTACTCACCAACAACTCCTTACTCACTAACAACTCCTTACTCACTAACAACTCCTTACTCACTAACAACTCCTTACTTACTAACAACTCCTCTATCATTTTTAATTGCTGGAGGGGTTGCCCCCCCCCTACCTGAAAATCCTGGCTCCGCACCGTACGTAGCCAACTGTACTTATCATTGAGGTTACACTGGTCAACAAAATTTTTTTTTTTCTGGCCTGGACTTTTGCAGCTGTTTTAGACTAATTTCAGGGTGCTGATTCCAAATCTGATCTCAGATTTGCTCTATCACATCTAATTTTTATGCTATCGGCATACCCCATTTTCATTGATTTTACCCGAAATTAACTCTGTCACTTATGATTGCAAGTTGTTGCGAGTCAGTGACTGCTTTAGTGTTAAAATATGGTGCTGTATTTTTAGGAGAGTGTGTTTATAATATCATTTTATTTAGATATCCACATTTACTTAATATTTTTCTTCTGCAGTTTTTATTGAAAATGCAATATTTTATATCTCAAAAACCTGATGTAATAGACAAAAACTGATGCCAGATTTGGAATCAGTACCCCAAAATTACCTTAAAACCGTAGGAATACCTTATGCCAGAAAAGTGTGTTGACCAGTGTTATGTGACCGCTGCTCTAAATTTCCACGCAGTAAGCCACTTCGTTGAGCTATCAATCGTGGCCGGGTCGCTCCTGAAAAAGTGTTACAAAGCTGAGTGGGCCTCCCCTGGTGAAATAAAACACACAGCAAGGTCTCCAGAGGATGCGGGGGTGAGGTAAGTTGGGGTTCGCCTATAAGAGTGTATATAAATCTGGATTTGAAGTTTTCGTGACTGCAGGAATCCATACTCTTTGGTTATGTAGGTAGAAAAATAAATAAATCAGGTATGTCAAAGAAAACGAAAACAAGTGGACTGGTTTGTGTGCCGACATTCTTCCACTTCTCGTTTTGTGTGTGACCTCAGAACGCTTTTGTTTGTTTCTCCCCATGCATCGTTGCTCACCTCTTGCTGCGACATTCACGCGGGGCACAGCTCAGCGGGTCGCAAGCACCACCCCCACCTTGCTTCTCCCTACTCTGCTCACATTGTTACACTCACACACTGACAATGTCACTTATACCACTACACCACTACTAATATCTCTCTAAATCTTGACTTAAAACTGTCGTGACTGCAGGAATTCCTACTCGTTGGGTCTTTCGGTAAAGTCACATAGATAGAAACATAATTATAAAAAAATCATGACGTTTCGATCGCAACTCAAGCAATCGTCTTCAGGTGAAAAAATACAGCAGGCGGACTGCTGAGGCAGGAAGAAATATAGCGAGAGAGCTGATGCAGCCAAATGTTATATAGGTTTGAGATGGGTACAACCCAACGGTAAGTGGACGGGGCTAGAGATGGAATTTGCAGGTAAATGTAAGATCGCAGAGCTAGGTATACCTTGGCCATTGTGTTGCTAGAGATGAGCATGTCAATCTGTTAATGTAACCCCACGACTACGGTGCTGAAGAAGCCATTGTATTGCTCGAGATTAGAGATTAGCATGTCAATGTGAGACGGCTCCCGCAGCAGCGGCTGTGTTAATGAGAGACATTCGGCCTATTAAACAACGAGCGCCACCGCCACATCGAGGAAAAGGGAAGCAGCGGTTATGTTAGTGAGACATTTAGCCTGTTAGTGTAAATACATTTAACAAGGTTATGTAACTCAGAGAGTCGGAAATAACTGCTAACATAGGCAGGTAGGATGGAAGCATCACAGCCAGTTATGACTTTACCTGGTTAATAACGTCCTTCCAATGATTGCTCAGTTTGTACCCATCTTCTCGGTTGAAATTGTGTCTGTGTTTATATATCTGGATGGCTTCATGAACAAATCTTTGATAGCCAGTGGATTTGCATAGTACCTTCGTCTTGGAGAAATACATTCCATGTGTGCCCACAGAGTTAAAGCAATGATCAGCCACGGCAGAGGTGTTGGTCCTACCGTGTTTCAGATCTGCCTGATGTTCATGAACACGGTCCGCGTCATGTCGTTTCGTTTCCCCAATGTAACTACTGCCGCAGGCACAGCTTAGTTTGTAGATACCGGGGTATTGCATGTCAGGGATCACATCCTTCACAGATGGGATCAGATCACGAATTTTATGAACTGTGTTGAATCAAACCTGGATCTTGTATTTGCTCATGATTTTGGAAAAAAAATTGGTGACCCCTGCAATGTATGGCAAGGTGATGGTTTTGATTGGGTCCTCAGGTGGTTCTCTCCCAACGGTTGGGGTGACAGCTTTGCGGATTGTGTAGTCTGAATATCCAGTCATCTTGAGTGCTTGGTGTACGTGCTCCAGTTCAGTGGCTAGGTGGTGATGGTCGGAGATGCAATGGTGTAGAGTTTTGATGAGGGAATTCTTCGGGGATGGATGATGGTGGTGGGAGTCAGGTTTTAGATAGACATCCGTGTGGGTGGCTTTCCTGTAGACAGAATGTCCCAACGAGCCATCAGGTCTCTTCTCGATCAAAACATCCAGGAATGGTAGCTTGCCATCCTTTTCTACCGCCATGGTGAATTTGATGGCTGGGTGTATGGAGTTGATGTGGTTGAAGAATTGTCCCAGAGCTGGTAGGCCATGTGGCCAGATGACGAACGTGTCATCTATGTATCTCTTCCACAAGGACGGACGGTGGATGTCTGGATGGAATCTGTCTCAAATTTCTCCATGAAAACATTCGCTACCATTGGCAATAAGGGAGAACCCATTGGGGTACCCTCCTCTTGTTTGTAGAATGTAACATTCCAGGTGAAGTAAGTGCCTCACCAAAGTTGGCACATCAGAATTCAGTCCCTGTTGGACCAAGTCTTCAATGATTATAATGGTGGCAGGCACAGGTACCTTGTGTCTATCTGTATGTGTCTCTCTGTGTGTCTCTCTCTTTCTCCATGTGTATATCTTGCTCCTGCGGGCTTTTTTATCCTATTGACATTGACATGCTAATTTTCTCATGTGGCACAACCTCCGGTTTCTGGAGCCTCACATTGGCATGCAAATCTCATTTACATATAAAATTCCTTCTATAGCTCGGCTCTCTAACTCTTGGGATGTGCCCACCAAAAGCCAATACAACCTCTTGTTGCAGCAGCTATTTCTCCTACGTCGGCAGTTCTCCTGCTGTGTTAGATTCACCTGATGACGGTTGCTTGTGTTGCGATCGAAACGTCGTGATCTATGAATTTTCTATCTACGTGACTTTACCGAAAGAACCAGAGAACATTATCTCTCTACTCACATTGTTACACTCACACGCTGCACACTCATTCACATATTTAAAATCAACACTCAACACACAATCACAACACCTCTGCCACTGTGTGACTCCTGTGACGCTGCTCACACATCAGCAGAACCTGCAGGGCGCGTGGTGGTGGGGTAGAGTGTGGGCACCCCCACCACTCACAACCACACCTCTGTGTGCGTGGGGGGTGAAGTTTGACCATACTTCACCACGCCGGTCTCGAGACGCGCACCGAAACGGGGCGCTTAGACACAGAACGGTGCCAGCTACAGTGACGGCAACAAACAGCGGCGGTGCAGCGCTGGAGTCGACACGCAGCCGGTTAGAGCCGCTCCTGCCAGCGGGTGGGGGTCGTGGGGGGTAGCAGCACCTTTGCAGGCCGGCACACACCTATACCTCTTGAAAGTCTCTTAAAAGTATCTTAAATGCGTACGCTTCACGCACAGAGCACTGTACAAAACCAGCCAGACTGGTTGAACGGCTCTCCACGCACGATGCGATGTTATCACTTGCCTCGGTGCGTCCAATGGGCGCTGGAAGCCGCTGCGTTGCGTCACGCGCCTCGCCGCTTCTATAAGACGAGCGCGTGGTGCTTCCCCCGTCAGCGTCCCCACTCGTCAAGCGGACGGCTTCTGTGGGGAAGTGCGAGTTGCTGCTGCTGAGCGGACGTGGGAGGGGAACAATTCACTCGAGACTCGAGAGAGACACGGGACAAGAAGAGAGACAGAGACACGGGACAGGCTGTGGGTGAGTAGTCATCAAAATCACAACCTTTATTGATCCTGCACACAAAGTGTGAATAGATCCGTCTTGAAGGTGTTCATGGCATCGTGGTGATATTTGCTGTGATCTATTCTTAATACAGTATCTGTTCGAAAACATGCAGAACACGTTTGAATAAACGCATCCTCAATTATCGACAAGATATTAAACTAAATAACTGAATATGACATAAATGTGAACAACTATTCTTATGTTTTTTACTTTGATACTAGTAAAGAGGTCCCATGATGAATTGTATAACTTTTTAAAGTAAAACATCTCACGTTTGTTGCACTATTTAAATAACGAGTACATTATGATTGTTAATCGAGGGCGCGTGAAATCAACAGGCGTTTAACATCTTCAGTTATGAAACTTCAACACATATGCTGCCAATGTTGTAGGAACTATTCCAAGCTTGATTCGGTTTATTTCATTGCACACCAGAACCCATGTGACGTCACTCCCCGTACGCACCGTTCCAGATGCTGATTGGCAAGGACCCTCGCTTAGTTGGATCCTCGTTCAACGCAACATTATAAACTATACACTACACTATACACTACTACACACTACACTATATACTACACACTACACTACACTATACACTACACTATACACTACACTATACACTACACTATACACTACACTACTATACACTACACTACTATACACTACACTACTATACACTACACTACTATACACTACACTACTATACACTACACTATACACTACTATACACTACACTACTATACACTATACTACACACTACACTATACTATATACTACACTATACACTACCCTATACTATACACTACACTATACACTATACTATACACTATACTATACACTATACTATACACTACACTATACTATACACTACAATATACTATACACTACACTACACACTATACACTACACTATACTATACACTACACTAAATATACTACACACTATACACTACACACTATACACTACACACTATACACTACACACTATACACTACACACTATACACTACACACTATACACTACACTACTATACACTACACTACTATACACTACACTACTATACACTACACTACTATACACTACACTACTATACACTACACTATACACTACTATACACTACACTATACGCTACACTATACACTACTATACACTACACTACTATACACTATACTACACACTACACTATACTATATACTACACTATACACTACCCTATACTATACACTACACTATACACTACACTATACTACACACTACACTATACACTATACACTACACTATACACTACACTACTATACACTACACTATACTATACACTACAATATACTATACACTACACTACACACTATACACTACACTATACTATACACTACACTACAATATACTATACACTACACTACACACTATACACTACACACTATACACTACACACTATACACTACACACTATACACTACACACTATACACTACACACTATACACTACACACTATACACTACACACTATACACTACACACTATACACTACAATATACACTATACACTACACACTATACACTATACACTACACACTATACACTATACACTATACACACTACACACTATACACTATACACACTACACACTACACTAAACTATACACTACACTACACACCACTATACACTACACTATACACCACTATACACTACACTATACACTACAATATACTATACACTTCACTACACACTATACACTACACTATACTATACACTACACTACAATATACTATACACTACACTACACACTATACACTACACTATACTATACACTACACTACAATATACTATACACTACACTACACACTATACACTACACACTATACACTACACACTATACACTACACACTATACACTACACACTATACACTACACTACTATACACTACACTACTATACACTACACTACTATACACTACACTACTATACACTACACTACTATACACTACACTACTATACACTACACTACTATACACTACACTACTATACACTACACTATACACTACTATACACTACACTATACACTACACTACTATACACTACACTACTATACACTACACTATACACTACACTATACACTATACTATACACTACACTACTATACATTATACTACACACTACACTATACTATATACTACACTATACACTACCCTATACTATACACTACACTATACACTACACTATACTACACACTACACTATACACTATACACTCCACTATACTATACACTACACTATACACTATACTATACACTACACTACTATACACTACACTATACTATACACTACAATATACTATACACTACAATATACTATACACTATACTATACACTACACTATACACTACACTACAATATACTATACACTACACACTATACACTACACACTATACACTACACACTACACACTATACACTACACACTATACACTACACACTATACACTACACTACTATACACTACACTACTATACACTACTATACACTACACTATACACTACACTATACACTACACTATACACTACACTATACACTACTATACACTACACTACTATACACTACACTACTATACACTATACTACACACTACACTATACTATACACTACACTATACACTACCCTATACTATACACTACACTATACACTACACTATACTACACACTACACTACACACTATACACTACACACTATACACTACACACTATACACTACACACTATACACTACACACTATACACTACACACTATACACTACACACTATACACTACACACTATACACTACACACTATACACTATACACTACACACTATACACTATACACTATACACACTACACACTACACTAAACTATACACTACACTACACACCACTATACACTACACTACACACTACACTACTATACACTACACACTATACACTACACACTATACACTACACACTATACACTACACACTATACACTACACACTATACACTACACACTATACACTATACACTACACACTATACACTACACACTATACACTACACACTACACTATACACTACACACTACATTATACACTATACTATACACTACACACTATACTATACACTACACACTATACTATACACTACACACTATACTATACACTACACTATACTATACACTACACTATACTATACACTACACTATTCCATACACTACACTATTCTATACACTACACTATTCTATACACTACACTATTCTATACACTACACTATTCTATACACTATACTATACACTACACACTATACACTACACTATACACTACACTACACACTACACTATACACTACACTATATTACACACTACACTACAAACTATACACTATGCTATACACGACACTATACTATACACTACACTATACACTGCACACTACACTATACACTGCACACTACACTATACACTACACTACACTCACTACACTATACACTACTATACACTATACACTACTATACACTATACACTACACACTATACACTACACACTACACTATACACTACACACTACACTATACACTATACTATACACTATACTATACTATACACTATACTATACACTACACTACACACTATACACTATACTATACACTACACTATACTATACACTACACTATACTATACACTACACTATACTATACACTACACTATACTATACACTACACTATTCTATACACTACACTATTCTATACACTACACTATTCTATACACTATACTATACACTACACTACACACTACACTATACACTACACTATATTACACACTACACTACACACTATACACTACACTATACAGTACACTATACACTACTATACACTACACTATACACTACACTATACACTACACTATACACTACTATACACTACACTACTATACACTATACTACACACTACACTATACTATATACTACACTATACACTACCCTATACTATACACTACACTATACACTACACTATATTACACACTACACTACACACTATACACTACACTATACAGTACACTATACACTACTATACACTACACTATACACTACACTATACACTACACTATACACTACTATACACTACACTACTATACACTATACTACACACTACACTATACTATATACTACACTATACACTACCCTATACTATACACTACACTATACACTACACTATACTATACACTATACTATACACTACACTACTATACACTACACTATACTATACACTACAATATACTATACACTACACTACACACTATACACTACACTATACTATACACTACACTAAATATACTATACACTACACTACACACTATACACTACACACTATACACTACACACTATACACTACACACTATACACTACACACTATACACTACACACTATACACTACACACTATACACTACACACTATACACTACACACTATACACTACACTACTATACACTACACTATACACTACACTACTATACACTACACTACTATACACTACACTACTATACACTACACTACTATACACTACACTACTATACACTACAACACTATACACTACTATACACTACACTATACACTACACTATACACTACTATACACTACACTACTATACACTATACTACACACTACACTATACTATATACTACACTATACACTACCCTATACTATACACTACACTATACACTACACTATACTACACACTATACACTATACACTACACTATACACTATACTATACACTATACTATACACTACACTACTATACACTACACTATACTATACACTACAATATACTATACACTACAATATACTATACACTACAATATACTATACACTACACTACACACTATACACTACACTATACTATACACTACACTACAATATACTATACACTACACTACACACTATACACTACACTATACTATACACTACACTACAATATACTATACACTACACTACACACTATACACTATACACTACACACTATACACTACACACTATACACTACACACTATACACTACACACTATACACTACACACTATACACTACACACTATACACTACACTACTATACACTACACTACTATACACTACACTACTATACACTACACTACTATACACTACACTACTATACACTACACTACTATACACTACACTATACACCACTATACACTACACTACTATACACTATACACTACACTATACACTACACTATACACTACTATACACTACACTACTATACATTATACTACACACTACACTATACTATATACTACACTATACACTACCCTATACTATACACTACACTACACTATACACTACACTATACTATACACTACACTATACACTATACTATACACTATACTATACACTACACTACTATACACTACACTATACTATACACTACAATATACTATACACTACACTACACACTATACACTACACTATACTATACACTACACTACAATATACTACACACTATACACTACACACTATACACTACACACTATACACTACAGACTATACACTACACACTATACACTACACACTATACACTACACTACTATACACTACACTACTATACACTACACTACTATACACTACACTACTATACACTACACTATACACTACACTATACACTACACTACTATACACTACACTACTATACACTACACTACTATACACTACACTATACACTACACTACACTACTATACACTACACTACTATACACTATACTACACACTACACTATACTATATACTACACTATACACTACCCTATACTATACACTACTCTATACACTACACTATACTACACACTACACTATACACTACACTATACTATACACTACACTATACACTATACTATACACTATACTATACACTACACTATACTATACACTACACTATACTATACACTACAATATACTATACACTACACTACACACTATACACTACACTATACTATACACTATACTATACACTACACTACACACTATACGCTACACACTATACACTACACACTATACACTACACACTATACACTACACACTATACACTACACACTATACACTACACACTACACACTATACACTACACACTATACACTATACACTACACTATACACTACAATATACACTATACACACTACACACTACACTAAACTATACACTACACTACACACCACTATACACTACTACACTATACACTACTATACACTACACACTATACACTACACACTATACACTACACACTATACACTACACACTATACACTACACACTATACACTACACACTATACACTACACACTATACACTATACACTATACACTACACACTATACACTATACACTACACACTATACACTACACACTATACACTACACACTACACTATACACTACACACTACATTATACACTATACTATACACTACACACTATACTATACACTACACACTATACTATACACTACACACTATACTATACACTACACTATACTATACACTACACTATTCCATACACTACACTATTCTATACACTACACTATTCTATACACTACACTATTCTATACACTATGCTATACACTACACACTATACACTACACTATACACTACACTACACACTACACTATACACTACACTATATTACACACTACACTACAAACTATACACTATGCTATACACGACACTATACTATACACTACACTATACACTGCACACTACACTATACACTACACTACACTATACACTACTATACACTATACACCACTATACACTACACACTACACTATACACTACACACTACACTATACACTATACTATACACTATACTATACTATACACTATACTATACACTACACTACACACTATACACTATACTATACACTACACTATACACTACACTATACTATACACTACACTATACTATACACTACACTATTCTATACACTACACTATTCTATACACTACACTATTCTATACACTACACTATTCTTTACACTATACTATACACTAAACTATACTATACACTACACTACACACTACACTATACACTACACTATATTACACACTACACTACACACTATACACTACACTATACAGTACACTATACACTACTATACACTACACTATACACTACACTACACTATACACTACACTATACTATACACTACACTATACTATACACTACACACTACACTACACAATATACTACACTACTACACTACTATATACTATACACTACACTATACTATACACTACACTATACTATACACTACACTATATACACTACACTATACACTACACACTATACACTATACACTACACACTACACTACACACTACACTATACACTACACTACTATACACTACACTACTATACACTACACTACTATACACTACACTATACACTACACTACTATACACTACACTACTATACACTACACTACTATACACTACACTACTATACACTACACTATACACTACACTACACTACTATACACTACTATACACTATACTACACACTAAACTATACTATATACTACACTATACACTACCCTATACTATACACTACTCTATACACTACACTATACTACACACTACACTATACACTACACTATACTATACACTACACTATACACTATACTATACACTATACTATACACTACACTACTATACACTACACTATACTATACACTACAATATACTATACACTACACTACACACTATACACTACACTATACTATACACTATACTATACACTACACTACACACTATACACTACACACTATACTATACACTACACTATACACTACACTATACTATACACTACACTATACTATACACTACACTATTCTATACACTACACTATTCTATACACTACACTGTTCTATACACTACACTATTCTATACACTATACTATACACTAAACTATACTATACACTACACTACACACTACACTATACACTACACTATATTACACACTACACTACACACTATACACTACACTATACAGTACACTATACACTACTATACACTACACTATACACTACTATACACTACACTATACACTACACTACACTATACACTACACTATACTATACACTACACACTACACTACACAATATACTACACTACTACACTACTATATACTATACACTACACTATACTATACACTACACTATACTATACACTATACTATACACTACACTATACACTACACACTATACACTACACACTATACACTACACACTACACTATACACTACACTACTATACACTACACTACTATACACTACACTATACACTACACTACTATACACTACACTACTATACACTACACTACTATACACTACACTACTATACACTACACTACTATACACTACACTACTATACACTACACTATACACTACACTACACTACTATACACTACACTACTATACACTATACTACACACTAAACTATACTATATACTACACTATACACTACCCTATACTATACACTACTCTATACACTACACTATACTACACACTACACTATACACTACACTATACTATACACTACACTATACACTATACTATACACTATACTATACACTACACTACTATACACTACACTATACTATACACTACACTACACACTATACACTACACTATACTATACACTATACTATACACTACACTACACACTATACACTACACACTATACACTACACACTATACACTACACACTATACACTACACACTATACACTACACACTATACACTACACACTATACACTACACACTATACACTACACACTATACACTATACACTACACTATACACTACAATATACACTATACACTACACACTATACACTATACACACTACACACTACACTAAACTATACACTACACTACACACCACTATACACTACACTACACACTACACTACTACACTATACACTACTATACACTACACACTATACACTACACACTATACACTATACACTACACACTATACACTACACACTATACACTACACACTATACACTATACACTACACACTATACACTACACACTATACACTACACACTACACTATACACTACACACTACATTATACACTATACTATACACTACACACTATACTATACACTACACACTATACTATACACTACACACTATACTATACACTACACTATACTATACACTACACTATTCCATACACTACACTATTCTATACACTACACTATTCTATACACTACACTATTCTATACACTATGCTATACACTACACACTATAAACTACACTATACACTACACTACACACTACACTATACACTACACTATATTACACACTACACTACAAACTATACACTATGCTATACATGACACTATACTATACACTACACTATACACTACACTACACTATACACTACTATACACTATACACCACTATACACTACACACTACACTATACACTACACACTACACTATACACTATACTATACACTATACTATACTATACACTATACTATACACTACACTACACACTATACACTATACTACACACTATACACTATACTATACACTACACTATACACTACACTATACTATACACTACACTATACTATACACTACACTATACTATACACTACACTATTCTATACACTACACTATTCTATACACTACACTATTCTATACACTACACTATTCTATACACTACACTATTCTATACACTAAACTATACTATACACTACACTACACACTACACTATACACTACACTATATTACACACTACACTACACACTATACACTACACTATACAGTACACTATACACTACTATACACTACACTATACACTACACTATACACTACACTATACTATACACTACACTATACTATACACTACACACTACACTACACAATATACTACACTACTACACTACTATATACTATACACTACACTATACTATACACTACACTATACTATGCACTACACTATATACACTACACTATACACTACACACTATACACTATACACTACACACTACACTACACACTACACTATACACTACACTATATTATACACTACACTATACACTACACTATACACTACACTATACACCACACTATACACTACACTATACACTACACTATACACCACACTATACACTACACTACACACTATACACTACACTACACACTACACTATACACTACACTATACTCTATACACTATACACTATACACTATACACTACACACTACACACTACACACTACACTATACACTACACACTACACTATACACTACACTATACACTACACTATATTCTACACTACACTACACACTACACTACACTATACACTACACTATACACCACACTATACACTACACTACACACTATACACTATACACTACTCACTACACACTACACACTACACTATACACTACACACTACACTAGACACTACACACTACACTATACACTACACTATACTCTATACACTACACACTACACTATACACTATACACTACACACTATACACTACACACTACACAATACACTATACACTACACACTATACACTACACACTACACACTACACTATACACTACACTATACACTACACTATACACTACACTATACACTACACTATACACCACACTATACACTACACTACACACTATACACTACACTATACACCACACTATACACTACACTACATACTATACACTACACTATACACTACACACTACACTATACACTACACTATACACTACACTACACTACACACTATACACTACACTACACTATTCTATACACTACACTATACTATACACTACACTATACTATACACTACACACTACACTACACACTACACTACACAATATACTACACTACTACTCTATACTATACACTATACTATACACTACACCACTATACACTACACTATACACTACACTATACACTACACACTACACTATACACTACACTATACACTACACTACTATACACTACACTACACTATACACTACTATACACTATACACTACTATACACTACACCACACTATACACTACACACCACACTATACACTACACACCACACTATACTACACACTACACTATACTATACACTACACTATACACTACACTACACACTATACTACACTCTACACTACACTACACTATACACTACACTATACACTACACTATACACTACACTATACTACACACTATACTACACACTATACTACACACTACACTATACACTATACTATACACTACACTATACTATACACTATACTATACACTACACTATACTATACACTACAATATACTATACACTACACTACACACTATACACTACACTATACACTATACTATACACTACACTACAATATACTATACACTATACACTACACACTATACACTACACACTATACACTTCACACTATACACTACACACTATACACTACACTATACACTACACACTATACTATACACTACACTATACACTATACACTACACTATACACTATACACTACACACTACACTATACACTATACACTACATTATACACTATACACTACACACTACACATTATACACTACACACTATGCACTATTCACTATACACTACACTATTCACTATACACTACGCTATTCACTACACACTACACTATACACTACTATACACTACACACTATACACTATACACTACACACTATACACTACACACTACACTATACACTACACACTACATCATACACTATACTATACACTACACTATACTATACACTACACTACACACTATACACTATACTATACACTACAATATACTATACACTACAGTATACTATACACTACACTATACTATACACTACACTATACACTACACTATTCCATACACTACACTATTCTATACACTACACTATTATATACACTATACTATACACTATACACTACACTATATTACACACTACACTACACTATACACTACACTATACACTACACTATACACTAATATACACTACTATACACTATACTATACACTACACTATACTATACACTACACTATACTATACACTACAGTATACTATACTATACACTACACTACACACTACACACTACACTACACACTACACTACACACTACACTACACAATATACTACACTACTACACTACTATATACTATACACTACACACTACACTATACACTACACTATACACTACACACTACACTATACACTACACACTACACACTACACTACACTATACACTACACACTACACTATACACTACACTATACACTACACTACACACTACACTACACAATATACTACACTACTACACTACTATATACTATACACTATACACTACACTATACACTACACACTACACTATACACACTACACTATACACACTACACTATACACTACACTATACACTACACTATACACTACACTATACACTACACTATACACTACACTATACACTATACAATACACTATACACTACACACTACACACTATACACTACACACTACACACTATACACTACACTATACACTATACACTACACACTACACTATACACTACACACTACACTATACACTACACTATACACTACACACTATACACTATACACTACACAATACACTATACACTACACAATACACTATACACTATACAATACACTATACACTATACTATACACTACACTACACTACACACTATACACTACACTACACACTACACTATTCTATACACTACACTATACTATACACTACACTATACTATACACTACACACTACACTACACACTACACTACACACTACACTACACACTACACTACACAATATACTAAACTTCTACACTACACTATACACTATACTATACACTACACTACTATGCACTACACTATACACTACACTATACACTACACTATACACTACACTATACATTACACTATACACTACACTATACACTATACACTACACTATACACTATACACTACACTATACACTACACTATACACCACACTACACACTACACACTACACTATACACACTACACTATACACTACACTATACTATACACTACACTATACTATACACTATACTATACACTATACTATACACTATACTATACACTACACTATACACTACACACTACACTATACACTACACTATACACTACACTATACACTACACTATACTATACACTATACTATACACTACACTATACTATACACTACAATATACTATACACTACACTACACACTATACACTACACTATACACTATACTATACACTACACTACAATATACTATACACTATACACTACACACTATACACTACACACTATACACTTCACACTATACACTACACACTATACACTACACTATACACTACACACTATACTATACACTACACTATACACTATACACTACACTATACACTATACACTACACACTACACTATACACTATACACTACATTATACACTATACACTACACACTACACATTATACACTACACACTATGCACTATTCACTATACACTACACTATTCACTATACACTACGCTATTCACTACACACTACACTATACACTACTATACACTACACACTATACACTATACACTACACACTATACACTACACACTACACTATACACTACACACTACATCATACACTATACTATACACTACACTATACTATACACTACACTACACACTATACACTATACTATACACTACAATATACTATACACTACAGTATACTATACACTACACTATACTATACACTACACTATACACTACACTATTCCATACACTACACTATTCTATACACTACACTATTATATACACTATACTATACACTATACACTACACTATATTACACACTACACTACACTATACACTACACTATACACTACACTATACACTAATATACACTACTATACACTATACTATACACTACACTATACTATACACTACACTATACTATACACTACAGTATACTATACTATACACTACACTACACACTACACACTACACTACACACTACACTACACACTACACTACACAATATACTACACTACTACACTACTATATACTATACACTACACACTACACTATACACTACACTATACACTACACACTACACTATACACTACACACTACACACTACACTACACTATACACTACACACTACACTATACACTACACTATACACTACACTACACACTACACTACACAATATACTACACTACTACACTACTATATACTATACACTATACACTACACTATACACTACACACTACACTATACACACTACACTATACACACTACACTATACACTACACTATACACTACACTATACACTACACTATACACTACACTATACACTACACTATACACTATACAATACACTATACACTACACACTACACACTATACACTACACACTACACACTATACACTACACTATACACTATACACTACACACTACACTATACACTACACACTACACTATACACTACACTATACACTACACACTATACACTATACACTACACAATACACTATACACTACACAATACACTATACACTATACAATACACTATACACTATACTATACACTACACTACACTACACACTATACACTACACTACACACTACACTATTCTATACACTACACTATACTATACACTACACTATACTATACACTACACACTACACTACACACTACACTACACACTACACTACACACTACACTACACAATATACTAAACTTCTACACTACACTATACACTATACTATACACTACACTACTATGCACTACACTATACACTACACTATACACTACACTATACACTACACTATACATTACACTATACACTACACTATACACTATACACTACACTATACACTATACACTACACTATACACTACACTATACACCACACTACACACTACACACTACACTATACACACTACACTATACACACTACACTATACACTACACTATACTATACACTACACTATACTATACACTATACTATACACTATACTATACACTATACTATACACTATACACTACACTACACACTACACTATACACTACACTATACACTACACTATACACTACACTATACTATACACTATACTATACACTACACTATACACTACACTATACACTACACTATACACTACACACTACACTATACACTACACTATACTATACACTACACTACAATACACTACACTATACACTACACTATACACTATACACTACACACTACACTATACACTATACACTACATTATACACTATACACTACACACTACACATTATACACTACACACTATGCACTATTCACTATACAATACACTATTCACTATACACTACGCTATTCACTACACACTACACTATACACTACTATACACTACACACTATACACTACACACTACACTATACACTACACACTACATCATACACTATACTATACACTACACTATACTATACACTACACTACACACTATACACTATACTATACACTACAGTATACTATACACTACAGTATACTATACACTACACTATACTATACACTACACTATACACTACACTATTCCATACACTACACTATTCTATACACTACACTATTATATACACTATACTATACACTATACACTACACTATATTACACACTACACTACACTATACACTACACTATACACTACACTATACACTAATATACACTACTATACACTATACTATACACTACACTATACTATACACTACAGTATACTATACTATACACTACACACTACACTACACACTACACTACACAATATACTACACTACTACACTACTATATACTATACACTACACACTACACTATACACTACACTACACTATACACTATACACTACACTATACACTACACACTACACTATACACTACACACTACACTATACACTACACTATACACTACACTATACACTACACTATACACTATACACTACACACTACACTACACAATATACTACACTACTACACTACTATATACTATACACTATACACTACACTATACACTACACACTACACTATACACACTACACTACACTATACACACTACACTATACACTACACTATACACTACACTATACACTACACTATACACTACACTATACACTACACTATACACTACACTATACACTACACTATACACTATACAATACACTATACACTACACACTACACACTATACACTACACTATACACTACACACTACACTATACACTACACACTACACTATACACTACACACTACACTATACACTACACTATACACTACACTATACAATACACTATACACTATACTATACACTACACTACACTACACACTATACACTACACTACACACTACACTATTCTATACACTACACTACTCTATACACTACACTATACTATACACTACACTATACTATACACTACACACTACACTACACACTACACTACACACTACACTACACAATATACTACACTTCTACACTACACTATACACTATACTATACACTACACTACTATGCACTACACTATACACTACACTATACATTACACTATACACTACACTATACACTACACTATACACTACACTATACACTACACTATACACTACACTATACACTACACTATACTATACACTACACTATACTATACACTATACTATACACTATACTGTACACTACACTATACTATACACTATACTATACACTATACTATACACTATACTATACACTATACACTACACACTACACTATACACTACACTATACTATACACTATACTATACACTACACTATACACTACACTATACACTACACTATACTATACACTATACTATACACTATACTATACTATACACTACACTATACACTACACTATACACTACACTATACACTACACACTACACTATACTATACACTACACTACAATACACTACACTACTATACACTACACTATACACTACACTATACACTACACTATACACTACACTATACACTACACTATACACTACACTATACACTACACTACACTATTCTATACACTACACTACACACTACACTATTCTATACACCACACTACACACTACACTATTCTATACACTACACTACTCTATACACTATACACTACACTACACACTATACACTACACTACACACTATACACTACACTATACACTACACTATATACACCTCTATACTATACACTACACTACTATACACTACACACTAGATAGATAGATAGATCGTTTATTGTCATTGTCACCAGTACAACGAAATTTAAAATGCTCACCAGTCAGGGCATCATTCATAAATTTAAATTAAATAAAACAAGAAAATAAAATTAAATTAAAGATAATCAATTTATACTATATATAAAACAGCCCAAGTGTACCCACATACCCACATAAGGTTACATTTTGTCATTGCACATCTCTATTTCACAGTCAATTGTAAACACTATTACTTAATAATTAATTAGCATTATTGAGTGTGGTGATCGCTGTAGGATAAAAGCTCTGTTTGAATCTGTTTGTCCTTGTTTTGGCTGATCTGAATCGTCTGCCTGATGGCAACAGCTCAAACGGTGAGTGTCCAGGGTGGGAAGAGTCCTTTATAATGTTCTGTGTTTTTTTGATGCAACGTGAACTGTGTAGTTCTTCCAGTGTGGGGAGATGGCAGCCAGCGATCTTTTGGGCTGCGTTGATGACCCTCTGGAGCGCTTTCCTCTGAGCCACTGTGCAGCTGGTGTACCATACACAGATGCAGTATGTAAGAATGCTCTCGATGGAGGCTCGGTAGAAGGACACCAGCAGTTTCTGTGTGATGTTATTATTCCTGAGAATTCTCAGGAAGTAAAGTCTCTGCTGGGCCTTTTTCAGAAGCTCAGTGCTGTTGGCGCTCCAGGTCAGGCCCTCCCCAATGTGGACTCCCAGGAAGCAGAAATCTGCCACCCTCTCCACACAGTCCCCGCTGATGATTAGTGGTGGAGTGTCCGTTTTCTTTCTCCTGTAGTCTATTATGAGCTCCTTGGTCTTTGCGGTGTTAAGGAGCAGGTTGTTACCCCTGCAGTATGCTGTCAGCCGCTCCACCTCGTCCCTGTAGGCAGACTCATCCCCCCCAGAGATGAGCCCCACCACTGTGGTGTCATCAGCAAACTTCACAATGGTGTTGCTATGGTGGACGGCGGCACAGTCATGTGTGTAGAGGGAGTAGAGCAGGGGGCTCAGTACACAGCCCTGGGGGGAGCCGGTACTGAGGCTCAGGGCTGTGGATGTATGACGGCCCACTCTGACCCTCTGTCTGCGGCCCGAGAGGAAACTATGTATCCACATGCAGGTGGAATGTGGAATCCCCAGGTCGCCCAGTTTTTCCACCAGTTTGTGTGGGAGGATGGTGTTGAACGCAGAACTGTAATCCACGAAGAGCATCCGCACATAGCTCCCCTGCTGCTCCAGGTGTGACAGTGCAGCATGTAGTGCTGTGGCCACGGCGTCCTCCGTGGATCGGTTCGCTCTGTAGGCAAACTGGTGGGGGTCAAGGTTTCGGGGCAAGCTTCCTATGATGTGACTCCGGACCAGTTTTTCAAAGCACTTCATCACCACTGGCGTGAGTGCTACTGGCCGGTAGTCGTTGTAGCTGGAAATGTGGGTTTTTTTGGGCAGCGGGACTATGGTGGAGGACTTTAGGCAGGTTGGTACAGTGGACTGTTCCAGAGACAGGTTGAAAATCCTTGTGAAGACTCCAGCCAGCTCGTCAGCACAGTCCCTCAGCACACGTCCCGGGACGCCATCAGGTCCCGCAGCCTTCCTCGGGTTGACGGCCCGCAGCGTGCGCCTCACCTCATGCTCCTCTACTGTGAGGTTTAAGCTGCTGTGGACCGTGAGGTTTGATGATGCTGTCCCTTGTGGTGTCACCTCAAAGCGGGCAAAGAAGAGGTTCAACTCCTCTGCCAGAGCGTTGTCACCATCAGCAGCTCTGCGGTTGGCCCTGTAGTTGGTGAGGTGCTGGACTCCCTGCCACACCTGCCTGCTGTCGTGACTGTCCAGGCATTCCTCAATCCTCCTCCTGTAGTCTGCTTTGGCCTTGCGGATGCCTCTCTTCAGGTTGGCTCGGGCTGTACTGTAGAGAGCTTTGTCTCCGGAGTTGTAGGCGATGTTCCTCTCCTTCAGCAGTTGCTGGACCTCCCTGGTCATCCAGGGCTTCTGGTTGGGGTAAACCCGAACGCGTTTGTCCACAGTGACAGTGTCTATGCAGTTTTTAATGTAGCACAGTACACTATATGTGAACACCTCCAGGTCCTGATGTTCGAAGACCCCCCAGTCGGTCCTATCAAAGCAGTCCTGCAGCTGCTGGGTGGCACCCTCAGGCCAGATGGCGACAGTTTTTGTGATGGTAGGAGCCGTTTTCTTGATGGGGGCGTATGCAGGGATCAAAAGCAGGGACAAATGGTCAGACTGGCCCAGGTGTGGTAGTGGTCTAGCCCTGTAGCCTAGTTTGATGTTGGTGTAGACCTTGTCCAGAATCTTAGTTCCCCTAGTAGCACACTTAACATGCTGGTGGAATTTAGGGAGTACTGCTTTTAAGTCTGCATGGTTGAAATCCCCTGCTATAATCAGCACAGCGTCAGGATACTTGCTCTGCTGAATGCTAATGCTGCCATGGAAAAGTCCAATAGCTGAGTGAGCATTAGCATCCGGTGGGATGTAAACAGCAGTTATCATGACCACAGTAAACTCTCTTGGGAGGTAAATCGGCCTGCATTTAACAGTCACATACTCCAGATCTGGGGAGCAGTGGCTGTCTACAGTCACAGTGTTAGTACAGCAGCTCTTATTCACGTACACACAGAGCCCCCCTCCTCTGCTCTTACCGGAGTCTACTGTTCTGTCCTGGCGCTGTGCTGTGTAGCCTGCGAGCTCAATAGCAGAGTCCGGGATGGATGAATGAAGCCAGGTTTCTGTGAAAAGCAGAATGCAGCTGTCCTTCACTACGTTGCTCGCTGTAGTCTGTAGCCTCAATTCATCCATTTTGTTCGCGATGGATCTGGCGTTCGTGAGAAATAGGCTGGGTAGCGGTGGTTTGAGTGGCTGCCTCCGTAGCCTGGCTAGCGCACCGGCCCTGCAGCCTCGCCTCCGTCTTCTCTCTCTACGCCGCATTCGCCTCCTCCTACACTACACACTACACTACACAATATACTACACTACTACACTACTACTATACTATACACTACACTATACTATACACTATACTATACACTATACACTACACACTACACATTACACACTACACACTACACTACACACTACACTACACACTACACTACACACTACACTATACTATACACTATACTATACACTACACTATACTATACACTATACTATACACTACACACTATACACTACACTACACACTACACTATTCTATACACTACACTATTCTATACACTACACTACTCTATACACTACACTATACTATACACTATACACTACACTATACACTACACTATGTACACTACTATACTATACACTATACTATACACTACACTACTATACACTACACACTACACTACACATTATACTACCCTACTACACTACTACTATACTATACACTAAACTACACACTATACACTACACTACACACTATACACTACACTATACACTACACTATACACTACACTATACACTACACACTACACTATACACTACACTATACACTACACTATACACTACACTATACACTACTATACACTATACACTACTATACACTATACACTACTATACACTACACTACTATACACTACACTACTATACACTACACTACTATACACTATACACTACACTATACACTACACTATACACTACTATACACTACACTACTGTACACTACACTACTGTACACTACACTACTGTACACTACACTACTGTACACTACACTACTGTACACTACACTATACACTATACACGGCACTATACACTGCACTATACACTACACACTACACTATACACGGTGGGGAACTGTCCTCTGGCTATCGCGACATAGGGGCACCACGAAAGTGATACAAAGACTCCCTGAAGAAGTCCCTCACTGCTTGCTGCATCGATCACCGTCAGTGGGCAACACAAGCAGCTGATCGCAACTCCTGGCGGCACACACTCCACCAGGCCACCTCCTTCTTCGAAGATACCCGCAGGGCCCGTATGGAGGACAAAAGGAGGAGGAGGAAGAACCATGATCCCTCAGCACCCATCCCAGATCAGACCTATACTTGCAGCCGTTGTGGCAGGACCTGCTTGTCCCGCATAGGCCTCGTCAGCCACCAGCGTGCCTGCAGAAGACGTGGATGTCCTTCCTAGATCTTCGTTCGCGAAGCCAAGCCATGATGATGACACTATACACTACACACTGCACTATACACTACACTACACTATACATTACACTGCACACTACACGACACACTACACTACACTATACACTACACACTATACACTACACTATACACTATACTGCACACTACACTACTATACACTACACTATACACTACACTGCACACTACACGACACACTACACACTATACTATACACTACACACTACACTACACTACTATACACTATACACTGGACACTACACTATACACTGCACACTACACTATACACTGCACACTACACTATACACTGCACACTACAATATACACTGCACACTACACTATACGCTGCACACTACACTATACGCTGCACACTACACTATACGCTGCACACTACACTATACGCTACACACTACACTATACGCTACACACTACACTATACGCTACACACTACACTATACGCTACACACTACACTATACACTACACTACTATACACTACACTATACACTATACACTACACTATACACTATACACTACACTATACACTACACTATACACTACTACACACTGCACTATACACTGCACTATACACTACACTATACACTATGCTATACACTACACTGCTATACACTACACTACTATACACTACACTACTATACACTACACTACTATACACTACACTACTATACACTACACTACTATACACTACACTACTATACTATACACTACTATACTATACATTACTATACTATACACTACACACTACACACTACACTATACACTATGCACTACACTATACAATACACTGCACACTACACTACTATACACTACACTACTATACACTACACTACTATACACTACACTACTATACACTACACTATGCACTATACACTACACTGCACTATACACTACACTATACACTACACTTTACACTACACTATACACTACACTGCACACTACACTACTATACACTACACTATACACTACACTGCACACTACACGACACACTACACGACACACTACACTATACACTACACACTATACTATACACTATACACTGCACTATACACTACACTACTATACACTACACTCTACACTACACTGCACTATACACTGCACTGCACTATACACTGCACTATACACTACTATACACTACACTACTATACACTACACTACTATACACTGCACACTACACTATACACTGCACACTACACTATACACTGCACACTACACTACACTATACACTGCACACTACACTACACACTACACTACTATACACTACACTACTATACACTACACTACACTATACACTGCACACTACACTATACACTGCACACTACACTGCACTGCACACTGCACACTACACTATACACTGCACACTACACTATACACTGCACACTACACTATACGCTGCACACTACACTATACGCTGCACACTACACTATACGCTGCACACTACACTATACGCTGCACACTACACTATACGCTGCACTACTATACACTACACTACTATACACTACACTACTATACACTACACTATACACTACACTATACACTACACTACACTATAAACTACACTACACTATACACTACACTACTATACACTGCACTATACACTGCACTACACACTACACTATACACTATACACACTACACTACTATACACTACACTACTATACACTACACTACTATACACTACACTACTATACACTACACTATACACTACACACTACACTACACACTACTATACACTACACATTACACTGCACTATACACTGCACTATACACTGCACTATACACTGCACTATATACTCTACTATACACTACACTACACTATGCACGATACACTGCACTATACACTGCACTATACACTGCACTATACACTGCACTATACACTGCACTATACACTGCACTATATACTCTACTATACACTACACTACTATACACTACACTATGCACTATACACTGCACTATACACTGCACTATACACTGCACTATACACTGCACTATACACTGCACTATACACTGCACTATACACTACACACTACACTACACACTATACACTACACTATACACTACTCTACTATACACTATACACTGCACTATACACTGCACTATACACTGCACTATACACTGCACTATACACTGCACTATACACTGCACTATACACTACACTATACACTACACTATACACTACACTATACACTACACTATACACTACTATACACTACTATACACTACTATACACTACTATACACTACTATACACTACTATACACTACTATACACTACACACTACACTCTACACTACACTCTACACTACTATACACTACACTGCACACTACACTACACTACTATACACTATACACTACACTATACACTACACTACTGTACACTACACTACTGTACACTACACTACTGTACACTACACTACTGTACACTACACTACTGTACACTACACTAGTGTACACTACACTACTGTACACTACACACTACACACTACACACTACACTACACACTACACTACACACTACACTACACACTACACTACACACTATACTACACACTACACTACACACTACACACTATACTACACACTACACTATATACTACACACTACACTATACACTATACACTGCACTATACACTGCACTATACACTGCACTATACACTGCACTATACACTACACTACTATACACTACACATTACACTACACTATGCACTATACACTGCACTATATACTCTACTATACACTACACTACTATACACTACACTATGCACTATACACTGCACTATACACTGCACTATACACTGCACTATACACTGCACTATACACTGCACTATACACTACACACTACACTACACACTATACACTACACTATACACTACTCTACTATACACTATACACTGCACTATACACTGCACTATACACTGCACTATACACTGCACTATACACTGCACTATACACTGCACTATACACTGCACTATACACTGCACTATACACTGCACTATACACTGCACTATACACTGCACTATACACTACACTATACACTACTATACACTACTATACACTACTATACACTACTATACACTACTATACACTACTATACACTACTATACACTACACACTACACTCTACACTACACTCTACACTACTATACACTACACTGCACACTACACTACACTACTATACACTATACACTACACTATACACTACACTACTGTACACTACACTACTGTACACTACACTACTGTACACTACACTACTGTACACTACACTACTGTACACTACACTAGTGTACACTACACTACTGTACACTACACACTACACACTACACACTACACTACACACTACACTACACACTACACTACACACTACACACTATACTACACACTACACTACACACTACACACTATACTACACACTACACTATATACTACACACTACACTATACACTATACACTGCACTATACACTGCACTATACACTGCACTATACACTGCACTATACACTACACTACTATACACTACACATTACACTACACTATGCACTATACACTGCACTATACACTGCACTATACACTGCACTATACACTGCACTATACACTGCACTATACACTGCACTATATACTCTACTATATACTCTACTATACACGACACTACACTACTATACACTACACTATGCACTATACACTGCACTATACACTACACTACACACTATACACTGCACTATACACTGCACTATACACTGCACTATACACTGCACTATACACTACACTACACACTATACACTACACTATACACTACTCTACTATACACTGCACTATACACTGCACTATACACTGCACTATACACTGCACTATACACTACACTATACACTACACTATACACTACTATACACTACTATACACTACTATACACTACTATACACTACACTCTACACTACTATACACTACACTGCACACTACACTACTATACACTACACTACTATACACTATACACTACACTACTGTACACTACACTACTGTACACTACACTACTATACACTACACTACTATACACTACACCACTATACACTACACACTTCACACTATACTACACACTACACACTATACTACACACTACACACTATACTACACACTACACTATAAACTACACACTACACTATACACTATACACTGCACTATACACTGCACTATACATTGCACTATACACTGCACTATACACTACACTACTATACACTACACACTACACTATACACTGCACTATACACTACAGTATACACTACACTACACTACTATACACTACACTATACACTACACTATACACTACACTATACACTACACTATACACTACACTATACACTACACACTACACTACACTATACACTACACACTACACTACACACTACACTATACACTACACTACACACTATACACTACACTGTATACTACACTATATACACTACTATACTATACACTATACTATACACTACACTACTATACACTACACACTACACTACACACTACACATTATACTACACTACTACACTACTACTATACTATACACTAAACTACACACTATACACTACACACTATACACTACACTATACACTACACTATACACTACACTACACTATACACTACTATACACTATACGCTATACACTATACACTACACTACTGTACACTACACTACTGTACACTACACTACTGTACAATACACTACTGTACACTACACTACTGTACACTACACACTACACACTACACTACACACTACACACTATACTACACACTACACTACACACTACACACTATACACTAAACACTACACTATACACTATACACTGCACTATACACTGCACTATACACTGCACTATACACTACACTACTATACACTACACACTACACTATACACTACACACTACACTACACACTACACTACACACTACACTATACACTACACACTACACTATACACTACACACTACACTACACACTACACTATACACTACACACTACACTACACACTACACTACACACTACACACTATACTACACACTATACTACACACTACACACTATACTACACACTACACTATACACTGCACTATACACCGCACTATACACTGCACTTTACACTGCACTATACACTGCACTATACACTGCACTATACACTACACACTATACACTACACACTATACACTACACACTATACACTACACACTATACACTACACACTACACTATACTATACACTATACTATACACTATACTATACACTATACTCTACACTATACTATACACTTTACACTACACTACACACTATACACTACACTATACAGTACACTATATACACTACTATACTCTACACTATACTATACACTACACACTACACTATACACTACACACTACACTACACACTACACTACAGACTACACACTATACTACACACTACACTATACACTACACTATACACTATACACTGCACTATACACTGCACTATACACTGCACTATACACTGCACTATACACTGCACTATACACTGCACTATACACTGCACTATACACTACACACTATACACTACACACTACACTATACTATACACTATACTATACACTATACTATACACTATACTATACACTATACTATACACTACACTATACTATACACTTTACACTACACTACATACTATACACTACACTATACAGTACACTATATACACTACTATACTATACACTATTCTATACACTACACACTACACTACACATTATACTACACTACTACACTACTACTATACTATACACTAAACTACACACTATACACTACACTACACTATACACTATACACCACACTATACACTACAAACTACACTATACACTACACTATACACTACACTACACTATACACTACACTATACACTACACTATACACTACTATACACTACACTACTATACACTACTTTACTATACACTACACTAATATACACTATACTATACACTATACACTACACTATACACTATACACTACACTACTGTACACTACACTACTGTACACTACACTACTGTACACTACACTACTGTACACTACACACTATACACTACACACTATACACTGCACTATACACTGCACTATACACTACACTACTATACACTACACACTACACTATACACGGTGGGGAACTGTCCTCTGGCTATCGCGACATAGGGGCACCACGAAAGCGATACTAAGACTCCCTGAAGAAGTCCCTCACTGCTTGCTGCATCGATCACCGTCAGTGGGTAACACAAGCAGCTGATCGCAACTCCTGGCGGCACACAGTCCACCAGGCCACCTCCTTCGAAGATACCCGCAGGGCCCGTATGGAGGACAAAAGGAGGAGGAGGAAGAACCATGATCCCTCAGCACCCATCCCAGATCAGACCTATACTTGCAGCCATTGTGGCAGGACCTGCTTGTCCCGCATAGGCCTCGTCAGCCACCAGCGTGCCTGCAGAAGACGTGGATGTCCTTCCTAGATCTTCGTTCGCGAAGCCAAGCCATGATGATGACACTATACACTACACACTGCACTATACACTACACTGCACTATACAATACACTACACACTGCACTATACACTACACTATACACTACACTATACACCACTGCACACTACACTACTATACACTACACTATACACTACACTGCACACTACACGACACACTACACGACACACTACACTACACTATACTATACACTACACACTATACTATACACTACACCACTATACACTACACTATACACTACACTATACACTACACTGCACACTACACGACACACTACACACTATACTATACACTACACACCACTACACTATACACTACACTACTGAAGTATGGGAAATGACGGCAGGAAACTTCTTGACGGGTAACACACTTTTTATTAAATCTTGACTTGTCACGATACAACGTGTGGTCTCTCTTCTTCCGACTACGGTCTCGACACAACGTGTGGTCTCTATTCTTCTGACTACGCACTCCTCCTAACTCGTGTAGACGCTATGCCTCTCGCTACACACACACTTCGCTTAGCTCGTGTAGACACTATGCCTCTGGCTACAACCACTTCACTTAGCTCGTGTAGACCCTATGCCTCTGGCTACACACTCTTCACTTAGCTCGTGTAGACCCTATGTCCCTGGCTACACACTCTTCACTTAGCTCGTGTAGACCCTATGTCCCTGGCTACACACTCTTCACTTAGCTCGTGTAGACCCTATGTCCCTGGCTACACACTCTTCACTTAGCTCGTGTAGACCCTATGTCCCTGGCTACACACTCTGCATGCTCACACCGCATGCTCACACTGCAGGCTCACACTGCACTACGCCTCGGGCTACACAAAGTCCCGGTCCCTATAGGACAGCGGGACTAGGTACCGCAGGCCCTATCTCTTCCTCTCCGTCTTCAGTCTTCGCTGGTTACATCTCTCCCCGTTCGCCTGTGTGCATCCCCTTATATAGTCCCGGCTCCCGGGAGACGGAGCGGATGCGGACTTCGACGTGAGCCTCGCTCCTTAGCTAACCAATCCCGACGCGCTGTTCCTACGATCCCTTTTCCCCCAGCGCGTGTTTCCATCACCCAACCAATCACGCCGCGCTGCCACCCGATCACTCCCTCTCCAGCGCGTCACCGGCACACAGCCAATCACTACGCACTGGCACCCGATCCCTATCCCAGCGCGTATCACCACTACATCACCCCCTCCCACATAGCTCGCAGCTGGCCCGGCTGCTAAACAACAACACAACACACCGTTAACACAGCAAACCCCCCCCCCACCCCCAGTGTGCCCCGTAACGCAACAATAACACAACAACAACAACCTATGTACAATCGATAACCCACACAATAAAAATCAACAACAACACACACCACCTAGATAAGAAGCTATGTACAGCCCGACGAACAACACAATAAAAGCGAATTCCAGAAAACGAACGCGCCAAGTGTCTCTGTGACTAAACGCAGTGACGAGGCGCTCCGGCTGCCTCGACTCCTCACGTGGTAGGTCACAAAAAGTAGCGCGACCTAGCGCGAGTCCGTCTGGCCGGTCCGTCGTATGGGACGGGACGCTAACGACCGTCCGGTGGCTCCGACTGCTCTAGACGGCGCGGATCGGGCCTGGAAGGACCGGCCCCGCCGCGAAGATCCGGCCGCCGGTGGTCGGCAGCTGTCAGTTCCGTGACACCTGGGAGCGGATCGGGCGGAGACATGTGAGGATCAGGCAGAGACATTTCCCCCTCCGGGTCGTCGGACACGTCACATGCTCGGCCCTCATAACACAAGGGGAGGCCATATGGAGGCGAGAACGGCTTCAGTCGGGAGGGGTGGACGTACCAACGGCGCTTTCCCCACTTTATCTGAACGCACTGGGGGCGTGCAACCCGCACGACCTCCACGGGTCCCCGCCATGGCTTCAACAATTTAGGCGACGTAGCCAAAGGTGCCTGAGGGCAATGCAGCCAGGCCCTGTCACCTGGTTTCCAGTTGTGCACGGACACCTTTCGTGCACGCAACCGCTCGTTTGCAATTTGGCGAGCTCGCGAATTAAGACGTGCGGCTTCCCTTGCCTCCGTCAGTTTACAAATATTAAATTTAATATGCTCTGCCAATTTCGAATTAGTTCGTGGTGCGGACAGGCCCAGCTGCGTTTCCATGGGCGGGTCAGCTTCCCGACCGTACATCAGATAGAATGGGGAAAACCCCGTTGCTGCATGGGGGGCCATTCTATACGCGGCGAGGACTCCCGGGACCTGCAGGTCCCAATCAACATGTGCCTCACACACCTGCTGGCACAGCATAGAAGTCAAAGTTCTGTGGAGTCTCTCCACCATCCCGTTTGTCTGCGGGTGGTACGGGGAGGTACGCACCTTCTTAGTGCCCAACAGGTCGCATACCTCTTGCAGCAATTTACTAGAAAAAAATTTTCCCTGGTCGGTCAGCAGGCGTTCGGGAGCCCCCTTGTCCAGGACGTAGCCCTGGACAAAGGCGTCCGTCACAGCCGCCGCCGACTGGTTGGCGAGTGGCCACGCCATAGGCCACCGGGTAAAATATTCGACCCCCACCAACAGGTACTTGTTACCCCTAGGCGTGACTGGAAAAGGCCCCAGAATATCGAGCGCAACGAGCTCGTTAGTGCGCGAGACTTGAATAGATTGCAGCGGTGGATTAGCTGCCAAGGCCGGTGGTTTTCGTCTGGCGCACTCAACACATCCCTTCAGAATATTCACCACGTCACTCCCCATCCCCGGCCAATAATAGTCACGCTGAAGCAGGGCAAGCGTTTTGTTAACTCCCAAATGCAAGAGGCGTTCGTGTGCGGCCAAGACAACTTTCCCCCTCACAGCGGAAGGCACCACAAGTGCGTGCCGCCGGGACAAATTGTCCCATCTCATCAACAGGCCTTGCTTAAGTACATAGGAGCCAGTCCGCTCCTGGGCCTCTTCGGAACCCCCCACCCTGCGACGCAATGCTAGCAGGGAGCTGTCCGCCATTTGGAGACGGCCCCACTCAATCAGCGACAGCGAGAGCAGCGCGTCCTCACCCCCTGGGGTAGCGGGAACATCCCCAATCGGCGCCCCCGCGGTCGCGACCAATGCCCCCATACCTTCCGCAACCGGCGGTTTACAGCGAGCCGCTCCCGACAAGCACGCACATTTGTGACAAGGCAACAATCGCGACAGTGCATCGGCATTAGTGTGTCGCAACCCCTTACGGTATGTAGTCGTGAACTGATAGTCCTGAAGGACTTCCAACCACCGTGACAATTGACCCGAGGGTTGGGCGACCCTCAATGAATACTGGAGCGCCGCGTGATCCGTCCGGACCGTAAAGTGACGACCATAGAGATAGGGTCTGAATTGTTGTACAAAAAAAACAATGGCAAGCAGCTCCCGACGGGTGACGCAGTAGTGCTGCTCTGCCGGCGACAACACCCTGCTACCGTAGGCGACCACCCTTTCGACTCCCCCAACAACCTGGGATAGCACCCCCCCAATGCCCGTGTTGCTAGCATCCGTGTCCAGCAAAAAGGGACTCGCAAAATCAGGATAGCGCAAGGGTGGGGCACCCACCAAGGCGTCCCGGAGGGAGCAGAACGCGGCCTCCTCCTCCGGTCCCCATCGGAACTTCACTCCTTTTGCCGTTAGAGCGTGCAAGGGTTTTGCAATGGTGGCAAAATGCTCAACGAATCGGCGATAATACGAAGCAAACCCGATGAAACTGCGCACGTCCGAAACTGACGTGGGCATCGGCCATGAACTGACACAGTCCGTTTTTGCGGGATCGGTAGAAATTCCCGGAGAGTCGACAATGTGGCCCAAGTATCTAACGGACTTACGAAGAAGGTGGCATTTGGCCGGTTTAAACTTTAATTTAGCCGATCGCATGCGCAAGAACACCCCTCTCAATCGCTGGAGGTGTTCCTCAAACGTTTTACTGAACACAATGACATCGTCCAGGTAAATTAAGCACGTATCCCATTGCAAGCCCGATAAAACCAACTCCATAAGGCGCTGAAACGTCGCAGGAGAGGAGTGAAGTCCCATGGGTAACCGGTTAAACTGAAACAGGCCCCCTGGAGTCCGAAATGCTGTCTTAGGTTTAGACTTTTCGTCGAGTGGCAACTGCCAGAATCCCGATAATAAATCAAGAGTCGAAAAATATCGCGCCCCAGACAAAGCATCGAGGGACTCGTCCATCCTGGGGAGCGGATACGCGTCAGCCACAGAAATCTTATTCAGGCGACGGAAATCAACGCAAAATCGCAGGGACCCGTCCTGCTTTTTAACCAGCACAATAGGTGCTCCCCAAGGACTGGAAGAAGGCGAAATAATGTCAGCTTCTAGCATATCGTTGACGGCCGACTGAACATGTTCCTTCTCAGCAGGACTCAGTCGGAAGGGGTTTTGCCTGACCGGTGCCGCATCGCCCGTTTCAATGTGGTGGCGTAACAGGTCCGTGCACCCAATGTCATACTTATGTTTATTGAATACATCAGAAAATTCTATCAGCAACTCGCGCAGCGCACCCAACTGCACCCCTGACAAATCGTCCGAGTCGGCACACAGCGAATCGACCCATTCAAGGTCCTCCTTTGGTTTGATGTTCTGCGTGGGGCTCGGATCAACCTGCGCAACCAGCCGCTCTTCCGCAGGGACCCGTGCCGCGTGAGCTAGCACGGTGCCCTGGTGAATGACGGCCGGCCGCGACCCCGCGTTTAAAACCATCACAAACGGATCCTTGTCAGCCCTAACCAAAGTGTGCGCCACCGACAAATCGAGACCTCCGACAGCCCTATTAGAAGGACCCAACAGCATGCCTTGTTCCGAGGTCTCCCCTCCCCACGGTTTCCGCAACCGGAGGGGAATTAACATCTGTGAACCCGGGGGTACGTGCACGGTCTGTGTCGCCAACGCTTGTATCGTAGCGCACGCCGTCCGAATTTCAGTAGGGTTCGTCAAAAATGAAATGCGGCGACCCGATGGTAGTTCAATGCAACGCTGGTCAATGAGAATTTTAATGGGCATTTTCGCCAAAAAATCAGTGCCCAATAGACAAGGAACCGCCAAAGAGGACGAAACGAAAACGGGTCCCGACAATTTGATGTCTCCAATGCAAATGGACGCCCTAATCTGACCGATAATGCCCAACGATCCCCCATTAGCGGCGTAAAATGGCACATCCACAGGAAGCAGTGGACGACATTGGACTGGTAGGATGTTGTAAATTAGGTCCGATATAATAGTCGCCGACGCCCCTGTGTCCACTAACACCCTGACCTCGACCCCATCAATAGATCCCGTAACAACGGATGAACCCGCTGAGGCAGCGACTATTCTGTGCCCCAACTCCGACCATTCAATGACTCCCCGGTCCCGGCCGAACCCCCCTCGCCGAACTGAATCCCCGAACCCTACTCGGCTCTCCTCCGCCGTAACGCGACGGCCCCTGTGTGTCGAGCATGCGAGCCGAGCGTGTGAGGTGCCGCGACTTGCCGGGGTAACTAGGGATGACTTGGGGCCGTGGTCGTCGTCCAGCCGAGGTCCCATGGCGCGTTGACGTGGGGCGCGGCAACCGGGCGCCACGTGGCCCCGGAGGCCGCAGTTATAACATGTGATGAGGGTCGTCGGAGATCTCGGTTGCTCCAGCTTGCGGGCCGATCGCAGAGGCGAACGACCCCCCGACCTCCAGTCCCCTGGTCGTCCCGCGGTGAACGCCTCCTCTCGTGGGCTGACGACTTTGGGTTCGGTGACTACCGGGCCCGGAGCTGGGGCCACGGCAGCGTTGCAGACGACCCCCTGTTTACGTTGAAGAACCTCGTGCGCTTGTATACTCGTAGCGACCCGCAGGGAAGAAATATCGATCTCGTCGGCCGTGTTGATAGGGACCCCCAGGTCCTGCGCCAACTTGAGCAGTTGCTCCAAAACCATCGCATCTTGGCCCTCCTCGTCCATACGAGGGAACGCGGCGTCGGCGAGAGCCAGCAACGCCGTGCGATAGGCGAGCGCGGTCTCCGTGTCCGCCTTCCGCCTTGCATAAAAATGATGGCGACACGCCGAGGGAGGTCCGTAGACCTTGGCCATGAGACCCAGCGCAGCCTTAAGCGTGGAGCGGTCCGACTTCCGTGCGGACGTGAAGGCCGCGAGCGCGTTGTCGTCCAACATGGCAGGTAGTGCCCGCAGCGCTGTAGCGTCGGACCAGGCGGACATCTCCTGATGCGCCAAAAACCTGCGCTGAAATTGGCCCCAATCCCCGCCTTCCGCCTTGAAGGTTGACAATGTAGGCAGGCGCTGTTGAAAAATGAAGTCGTCTTCTGCCTCGTGGTTCCTTCCCGCCGCCCCGTCGGTGTGTAAAATGGCGGCCCCAGTGGCGGGTGTCTGATGGCGGTCCGCAGCGCGCGTTGATGACGTAAGCGGGCGCGCTTGAAGAACCGCCGCCACGTGGTGGTCACCGTTCCCGCCAAAAGTCGGCGCATTTTGGTGGGAATCTGCGGGGCGACCCTGTAGAATGTCCGCCGCCGTCCCCGCTCCTCCCGATGAGCTGATTTCCGCCAGGATGGACGCGGCGGCGAGCAGCAGCTCCGCTAGATGGGAGTGTGCCTCCCGGAGCACGGCATCGGTCCCCAGTCGCTCGCCCAGCGCCGTCGGCGGATCTTGCAGCATAGGCAATTCTTCGTCCTCACCCCCCGATGCCAGCTGGCCCGAGTCGTCAAGGTTATCCCCGCGGTCAATCCCGTGGGTCCGATGAGTCCTCCTTGTATCCATGCTTGGAAGACTGTTTCACTTCTGACGCCAGTTGAAGTATGGGAAATGACGGCAGGAAACTTCTTGACGGGTAACACACTTTTTATTCAATCTTGACTTGTCACGATACAACGTGTGGTCTCTCTTCTTCCGACTACGGTCTCGACACAACGTGTGGTCTCTATTCTTCTGACTACGCACTCCTCCTAACTCGTGTAGACGCTATGCCTCTCGCTACACACACACTTCGCTTAGCTCGTGTAGACACTATGCCTCTGGCTACACACACTTCACTTAGCTCGTGTAGACCCTATGCCTCTGGCTACACACTCTTCACTTAGCTCGTGTAGACCCTATGTCCCTGGCTACACACTCTTCACTTAGCTCGTGTAGACCCTATGTCCCTGGCTACACACTCTTCACTTAGCTCGTGTAGACCCTATGTCCCTGGCTACACACTCTTCACTTAGCTCGTGTAGACCCTATGTCCCTGGCTACACACTCTTCACTTAGCTCGTGTAGACCCTATGTCCCTGGCTACACACTCTTCACTTAGCTCGTGTAGACCCTATGTCCCTGGCTACACACTCTGCATGCTCACACCGCATGCTCACACTGCAGGCTCACACTGCACTACGCCTCGGGCTACACAGAGTCCCGGTCCCTATAGGACAGCGGGACTAGGTACCGCAGGCCCTATCTCTTCCTCTCCGTCTTCAGTCTTCGCTGGTTACATCTCTCCCCGTTCGCCTGTGTGCATCCCCTTATATAGTCCCGGCTCCCGGGAGACGGAGCGGATGCGGACTTCGACGTGAGCCTCGCTCCTTAGCTAACCAATCCCGACGCGCTGTTCCTACGATCCCTTTTCCCCCAGCGCGTGTTTCCATCACCCAACCAATCACGCCGCGCTGCCACCCGATCACTCCCTCTCCAGCGCGTCACCGGCACACAGCCAATCACTACGCGCTGGCACCCGATCCCTATCCCAGCGCGTATCACCACTACACTACTATAAACTACACTGCACACTACACTATACACTGCACACTACACTATACACTGCACACTACACTATACACTGCACACTACACTATACGCTGCACACTACACTATACGCTGCACACTACACTATACGCTGCACACTACACTATACACTACACACTACACTACTATACACTACACTACTATACACTACACTACTATACACTACACTACTATACACTATACACTACACTATACACTATACACTACTATACACTACACTACTATACACTACACTACTATACACTACACTACTATACACTGCACTATACACTATACACTACACTATACACTAAACACTACACTATACACTAAACACTACACTATACACTACACACTACACTATACACTACACACTACACTATACACTACACACTACACTATACACTACACTGCTATACACTACACTACTATACACTACACTACTATACACTACACTACTATACACTACACTACTATACACTACACTACTATACACTACACTACTATACACTACACTACTATACACTACTATACTATACACTACTATACTATACACTACTATACTATACACTACTATACTATACACTACTATACTATACACTACTATACTATACACTACTATACTATACACTATACACTACACTGCACACTACACTACACTGCACACTACACTACTATACACTACACTATACACTACACACTATACTATACGCTATACACTGCACTATACACTACACTACTATACACTACACTATACACTACACTACACTGCACTATACACTGCACTGCACTATACACTGCACTATACACTACACTATACACTACTATACACTACACTACTATACACTGCACACTACACTGCACTCTACACTACACTACTATACACTACACTACTATACACTACACTGCACACTACACTATACGCTGCACACTACACTATACACTACACACTACACTATACACTACACTACTATACACTACACTACTATACACCAGAGGTGTGGACTCGAGTCATGTGACTTGGACTCGAGTCAGACTCGAGTCATGAATTTGATGACTTGCGACTCGACTTGGACTTGCATAACAATGACTTTGTCCCACCTATGAGATGTGGACTCGAGTCATGTGACTTGGACTCGAGTCAGACTCGAGTCATGAATTTGATGACTTGCGACTCGACTTGGACTTGCATAACAATGACTTTGTCCCACCTCTGCTATACACTATACACTACACTATACACTACACTATACACTACACTACTATACACTACACTACTATACACTACACTACTATACACTACACTACTATACACTACACTACTATACACTGCACTATACACTATACACTACACTATACACTAAACACTACACTATACACTACACACTACACTATACACTACACACTACACTGCTATACACTACACTGCTATACACTACACTGCTATACACTACACTGCTATACACTACACTACTATACACTACACTACTATACACTACACTACTATACACTACACTACTATACACTACACTACTATACACTACACTACTATACTATACACTACTATACTATACACTACTATACTATACACTACTATACTATACACTACACTGCAAACTACACTACACTGCACACTACACTACTATACACTACACTATACACTACACACTATACTATACGCTATACACTGCACTATACACTACACTACTATACACTACACTATACACTACACTACACTGCACTATACACTGCACTGCACTATACACTGCACTATACACTACACTATACACTACTATACACTACACTACTATACACTGCACACTACACTGCACTACTATACACTACACTACTATACACTACACTGCACAGTACACTACACTATACACTGCACACTACACTACACACTACACTACTATACACTACACTATACACTGCACACTACACTATACACTGCACACTACACTATACACTGCGCTCTACACTATACACTGCACACTACACTATACACTGCACACTACACTATACACTGCACACTACACTATACACTGCACACTACACTATACACTACACTATACACTACGCTACACTACTATACACTACACTACTATACACTATACTATACACTATACTATACACTACACTACTATACACTACACTACTATACTATACACTACTATACTATACACTACTATACTATACACTACTATTCTATACACTACGATACTATACACTACACACTACACTATACACTACACTATATACTATACACTACACTATACACTACGCTGCACACTACACTATACGCTGCACACTACACTATACACTACACTACTATACACTATACTATACACTACACTATACACTACACTACACTATACACTACGCTACACTACTATACACTACACTACTATACACTATACTATACACTACACTACTATACACTACACTACTATACACTACACTACTATACACTGCACTATACACTACACTATACACTAAACACTACACTATACACTACACACTACACTATACACTACACACTACACTGCTATACACTACACTGCTATACACTACACTGCTATACACTACACTGCTATACACTACACTGCTATACACTACACTACTATACACTACACTACTATACACTACACTACTATACACTACACTACTATACACTACACTACTATACACTACACTACTATACACTACACTACTATACTATACACTACTATACTATACACTACACTACACTGCACACTACACTACTATACACTACACACTATACTATACGCTATACACTGCACTATACACTACACTACTTTACACTACACTATACACTACACTACACAGCACTATACACTGCACTGCACTATACACTGCACTATACACTACACTATACACTACTATACACTACACTACTATACACTGCACACTACACTGCACACTACACTACACTACTATACACTACACTACTATACACTACACTGCACAGTACACTACACTATACACTGCACACTACACTACACACTACACTACTATACACTACACTATACACTGCACACTACACTATACACTGCACACTACACTATACACTGCGCTCTACACTATACACTGCACACTACACTATATACTGCACACTACACTATACACTGCACACTACACTATACACTGCACACTACACTATACGCTGCACACTACACTATACGCTGCACACTACACTATACACTACACTACTATACACTATACTATACACTACACTATACACTACACTATACACTACGCTACACTACTATACACTACACTACTATACACTATACTATACACTATACTATACACTACACTACTGTACACTACACTACTATACACTACACTACTATACTATACACTACTATACTATACACTACTATACTATACACTACTATACTATACACTACGATACTATACACTACACACTACACTATACACTACACTATATACTATACACTACACTATACACTACGCTGCACACTACACTATACGCTGCACACTACACTATACACTACACTACTATACACTACACTGCACACTACACTACACTATACACTGCACACTACACTATACACTGCACACTACACTGCACACTACACTGCACACTACACTGCACACTACACTGCCCACTACACTGCACACTACACTATACACTGCACACTACACTATACGCTGCACACTACACTATACGCTGCACACTACACTATACGCTGCACACTATACTATACACTACACTATACACTACACTATACACTACACTACTATACACTGCACTACACTACTATACACTACACTACTATACACTACACTACTATACACTACACTACTATACACTACACTACTATACACTACACTACTATACACTGCACTGCACACTATACACTGCACTATACACTGCACTACGCACTGTGCTACACACTGTACTATACACTGTTCTATACACTGTACTATACACTGTACTATACACTACTTTACTATACACTACACACTATACACTACACTACTATACACTGCACTATACACTGCACTATACACTGCACTATACACTGCACTATACACTACACCACTATACACTACACTATACACTACACTACTCTACTATATACTACACACTACACTATACACTACACACTACACTATACACTACACTATACACTACACTATACACTACACTGCACACTACACGACACTACACGACACACTACACGACACACTACACGACACACTACACGACAAACTACACGACACACTACACGACACTACACTACACTACACACTATACTATACACTATACACTGCACTATACACTACACTACTATACACTACACTGCACTATACACTGCACTGCACTATACACTGCACTGCACTATACACTGCACTATACACTGCACTATCCACTACTATACACTACACTACTATACACTACACTACTATACACTACACTACTATACACTACACTACTATACACTGCACACTACACTGCACACTACACTACACTACTATACACTACACTGCACACTACACTACACTATACACTGCACACTACACTACACACTACACTACTATATACTACACTGCACACTACACTACACTATACACTGCACACTACACTATACACTGCACACTACACTGCACACTACACTACACTATACACTGCACACTACACTATACACTGCACACTGCACTATACACTGCACACTACACTATCCACTGCACACTACACTATACGCTGCACACTACACTATACACTGCACACTACACTATACACTGCACACTACACTATACGCTGCACACTATACTATACGCTGCACACTACACTATACGCTGCACACTACACTATACACTACACTACTATACACTACACTATTATACACTATACTATACACTATACTATACACTATACTATACACTACACTACTATACACTACACTACTATACACTACACTGCACACTATACACTGCACTATACACACTGTACTACACACTGTACTACACACTGCACTGCACACTGCACTGCACACTGCACTGCACGCTGCACCGCACGCTGCACCGCGCGCTGCACCGCGCGCTGCACCGCGCGCTGCACCGCGCGCTGCACCGCGCGCTGCACCGCGCGCTGCACCGCGCGCTGCACCGCGCGCTGCACCGCGCGCTGCACCGCGCGCTGCACCGCGCGCTGCACCGCGCACTGCACCGCGCACTGTACTGCGCACTGTACTACACACTATACACTACACACTATACACTACACACTACACACTATACACTACACACTATACACTACACACTATACACTACACACTATACACTACACACTATACACTACACACTATACACTACACACTATACACTACACTACTATACACTACACTACTATACACTGCACTATACACTGCACTATACACTGCAGTATACACTACACCGCTATACACTACACTATACACTACACTACTCTACTATATACTACACACTACACTATATACTACACACTACACCAGAGGTGGGACAAAGTCATTGTTATGCAAGTCCAAGTCGAGTTGCAAGTCTTTGTACATTTTGCCGAGTCGAGTCTGAAGTCATCAAATTCATGACTCGAGTCTGACTCGAGTCCAAGTCACATGACTCGAGTCCACACCTCAGAGGTGGGACAAAGTCATTGTTATGCAAGTCCAAGTCGAGTTGCAAGTCTTTGTACATTTTGCCGAGTCGAGTCTGAAGTCATCAAATTCATGACTCGAGTCTGACTCGAGTCCAAGTCACATGACTCGAGTCCACACCTCTGCACTACACTATACACTACACTATACACTACACTGCACACTACACGACACACTACACGACACACTACACGACACTACACTATACTATACACTATACACTGCACTATACACTACACTACTATACACTACACTACACTGCACTATACACTGCACTGCACTATACACTGCACTGCACTATACACTGCACTATACACTACACTATACACTACACTATACACTACACTATACACTACACTACTATACACTGCACACTACACTGCACACTACACTACACACTACACTACACTACTATACACTACACTACTATACACTACACTGCACACTACACTACACACTACACTACTATACACTACACTGCACACTACACTACACTATACACTGCACACTACACTACACTATACACTGCACCCTACACTGCACACTACACTGCACACTACACTACACTATACACTGCACACTACACTATACACTGCACACTACACTATACACTGCACACTGCACTATACACTGCACACTACACTATACACTGCACACTACACTATACGCTGCACACTGCACTATACGCTGCACACTACACTATACGCTGCACACTACACTATACGCTGCACACTACACTATACGCTGCACACTATACTATACGCTGCACAATACACTATACACTGCACACTGCACTATACACTGCACACTACACTATACACTGCACACTGCACTATACACTGCACACTGCACTATACACTGCACACTACGCTATACACTGCACACTGCGCTATACACTGCACACTACACTATACACTGCACACTATACTATACGCTGCACACTACACTATACACTGCACACTACACTATACGCTGCACACTATACTATACGCTGCACACTATACTATACGCTGCACACTACACTATACACTGCACACTGCACTATACACTGCACACTACACTATACGCTGCACACTACACTATACGCTGCACACTATACTATACGCTGCACACTACACTATACGCTGCACACTACACTATACACTGCACACTGCACTATACACTGCACACTATACTATACACTGCACACTACACTATACACTGCACACTACACTATACGCTGCACACTATACTATACGCTGCACACTACACTATACGCTGCACACTACACTATACGCTGCACACTACACTATACGCTGCACACTACACTATACACTGCACACTACACTATACACTGCACACTACACTATACGCTGCACACTACACTATACACTATACACTGCACACTACACTATACACTGCACACTACACTATACACTGCACACTACACTATACACTGCACACTACACTATACGCTGCACACTACACTATACACTGCACACTACACTATACACTGCACACTACACTATACGCTGCACACTACACTATACACTACACTACACTATACACTACACTACTATACACTACACTACTATACACTACACTATTATACACTATACTATACACTATACTATACACTACACTACACTATACACTACACTATACACTACACTATACACTACACTATACACTACACTACTATACACTACACTATTATACACTATACTATACACTATACTATACACTACACTACTATACACTACACTGCACACTATACACTACACTACACACTGCACTACACACTGTACTTTACACTGTACTATACACTGTACTATACACTACTCTACTATACACTACACACTATACACTACACTACTATACACTGCACTATACACTGCACTATACACTACACCACTATACACTACACTATACACTACACTACTCTACTATATACTACACACTACACTATACATTACACACTACACAATACACTATACACTATACACTTTACACACTACACTATACACTACACACTACACTATACACTACACACTACACTATACACTACACTATACACTACACTGCACACTACACTACTATACACTACACTACTATACACTACACACTACTCTACTATACACTACACATTACACTACACTATGCACTATACACTGCACTATACACTGCACTATATACTCTACTATACACTACACTACACTACTATACACTACACTATGCACTATACACTATACACTACTCTACTATACACTATACACTGCACTATACACTACACCACTATACACTACACTATACACTACTATACACTACTATACACTACACACTACACTATACACTACACTACTATACACTACACTGCACACTACACTACTATACACTACACTACTATACTCTACACTACTATACACTGTACACTACACTATACACTGTACACTACACTATACACTGTACACTACACTATACACTGTACACTACACTACTGTACACTACACTACTGTACACTACACTACTGTACACTACACTACTGTACACTACACACTACACTATACACTACACACTACACCAGGGGCGGTTTCTTTATTAGGGCGATTGGGCGACGCACCACCAATGTCATTCAACCACAGAGTCACGCTAGCCGTCACTGTGCCTCTGGATATAGTCCAATCAGCGTCATGTCACGTTCTGTGGAGTACCGCCTCTTTTTGGGCGATTTCACTCCAGCTGAGAATTGCCCCGAGTGGCCCCATAGACTTACATTCAAAGATGTTTTTTTTCGAACGGCGGGCGCTCCAATGCATTCTCTATGGCTTCCGGGAGGGCTTGCACTAACGTGCTTACGTCATCATACGTGCTAACGTCATCATACGTAAGCACGTTTCATCCAACAATATAATTTATCGCCACCTAGTGGAATCTTTAATAAAATAAACTTGAGTGGTTTCTTTTAATAGTGAGTATAGAAACAAACAAGATGTATTGTAAGATTTCGATTTAAAGCTTTCGTGACTGCAGGGATTCATCTTCTTGGTTCTTTCGGTAAAGTCATGTAGAAGGGAAGTAATAAAATAATAAAAATAAAACATAATAAAATGAAATAATTCTCACGACGTTTCGGCCACAACGCAAGCAGCCGTCCTCAGGTGAAGAATGAAACACCACCAAGCTTGGAGCGTATATTTAAGCTGGGTTAGAGGGGGGGAGGTGGGAAGAAGAGCGCCTAGACAAAATAATTTGCATATCAAGAGGAATTTAGCATATGGAAAATGCGTAGGAGGTGGGCGGGGGGGGTTTCAAATTAATATTATGCCCGTGCATTATGCAGGATTAGCAGCATCAAAGGGAGGGGGAAGGGGAGTAGCATTAACAAAGGAAAGGAATGTTAATAGTATGTTTGCTGCAGTTACTAAACAACCACGTAAAAAACTAAAGTATAAACTGCATAACCAACTAAAGTATAAACTACATAGCATCATCAGTATACTTACTATACTCTACAATAAGCTGAGTTACTAACAGTAAGTAATACATAAAAAATGTCTACGTTGTAAAAAATTATATAATATGTTTCCATCTAAACTTTATTCTCTTACATCACACGCGTCTATACCTTACTATATACTGCCATAGACAAACCCAACATTAAATTACATACTGTATTGCTATAAACCACCACAGTGATAGTGTAGTGTGCAGCGTATAGTGTAGTGTGCAGCGTATAGTGTAGTGTGCAGCGTATAGTGTAGTGTGCAGTGTATAGTGTAGTGTGCAGTGTATAGTGCAGTGTGCAGTGTATAGTGCAGTGTGCAGTGTATAGTGTAGTGTGCAGTGTATAGTGTAGTGTGCAGTGTATAGTGTAGTGTAGTGTGCAGTGTAGTGTGCAGTGTAGTGTGCAGTGTATAGTGTAGTGTAGTGTGCAGTGTATAGTGTAGTGTAGTGTGCAGTGTAGTGTATAGTAGTGTAGTGTGTAGTGTAGTGTGCAGTGTATAGTGTAGTGTTGTGTGCAGTGTAGTGTATAGTAGTGTAGTGTATAGTGTAGTGTGCAGTGTAGTGTGCAGTGTATAGTAGTGTAGTGTATAGTAGTGTATTGTAGTGTAGGTTTTTCCAGTTTCACTGGAAAAACCACCTCTGCAGTACTAAACTCTACTGACCTGGTATCGACAATCAAGGGGATTGCCCTGTCCCCAGACGACCTGCTTGTCAGTTTTGATGTGGTTTCCTTATTCACCAAGGTTCCTGTACCTGACACCATCGCAATCATTGAAGACTTGGTTCATCAAGGACTGAATGCTGGGGTACCCCCCCCTGGTGAGACACTGCTTAACCAATACATACTTCACCTGGAATGAAACTTTCTACAAGCAAACTGAGGGCACCCCAATGGGCTCCCCCCTATCTCCGGTTGTAGCCAACATCTTCATGGAGAAATTTGAGACGGACGCCATCCAGACTGCCACTCTACGCCCGACCTTATGAAAGAGATACATATACAAACACAAAGACAATTTTAACCGAGAAGATGGATTCTGGCTTAGCAATCATTGGAAGGACGTAATAAACCATTTCGATACACATTAGGGTGGGTAGAATAATACATAGTGTTATATTAAAATTTATAAGGTATAGCGTGGTTTATAGCAATACAGTATGTCATTTAATGTTGGGTTTGTCTATGGCAGTATATAGTACGGTATAGACGCGTGTGATGTAAGAGAATAAAGTTTAGATGGAAGCATATTATATAATTTTTTACAACGTAGAAATTTTTTATGTATTACTGTTAGTAACTCAGCTTATTGTAGAGTATAGTAAGTATACTGATGATGCTATGTAGTTTATACTTTAGTTAGTTATGCAGTTTATACTTTAGTTTTTTACGTGGTTGTTTAGTAACTGCAGCTACATACTATTAACATTCCTTTCCTTTGTTAATGCTACCCCCCTTTCCCCCCCCCTTTGATGCTGCTAATCCTGCATAATGCACGGGCATAATATTAATTTGAACCCCCCCCCCCCGCCCACCTCCTACGCATTTTCCATATGCTAAATTCCTCTTGACATGCAAATTATTTTGTCTAGGCGCTCTTCTTCCCACCTCCCCCCCTCCAACCCAGCTTAAATATACACGACGGTCAATGGTACAGTGTATAATAACAAATAGTATAACATTTATATGCTTAATACAATGTACAAAGTAATATATAGTTTCGTAATTGTATAGTAAATATATAGTAGTGTGATACACATTAAGGTGGGTAGAATAATACATAGTGTTATATTAAAATGTATAAGGTATAGCGTGGTTTATAGCTATACAGTATATAATTTAATGTTGGGTTTGTCTATGGCAGTATATAGTACGGTGTAGACTCGTGTTATGTAAGAGAATAAAGTTTAGATGGAAGCATATTATATAATTTTTATGACGTAGAATTGTAATGTATTACTTACTGTTAGTAACTCAGCTTATTGTAGAGTATAGTAAGTATACTGATGATGCTATGTAGTTTAGACTTTAGTTGTTTATGCAGTTTATACTTTAGTTTTTTTTTACGTGGTTGTTTAGTAACTGCAGCTACATACTATTAACATTCCTTTCCTTTGTTAATGCTACTCCCCTTCCCCCTCCCTTTGATGCTGCTAATCCTGCATAATGCACGGGCATAATATTAATTTGAAACCCCCCCCCCGCCCACCTCCTACGCATTTTCCATATGCTAAATTCCTCTTGATATGCAAATTATTTTGTCTAGGCGCTCTTCTTCCCACCTCCCCCCCTCTAACCCAGCTTAAATATACGCTCCAAGCTTGGTGGTGTTTCATTCTTCACCTGAGGACGGATGCTTGCGTTGTGGCCGAAACGTCGTGAGAATTATTTCATTTTATTATGTTTTATTTTTATTATTTTATTACTTCCCTTCTACGTGACTTTACCGAAAGAACCAAGAAGATGTATTGTAAGAGTCACTTTATTTTTCATTAATATTAAAGAAGTGAAGTTGCCTTTACATGCTTAAGCTGTTAATTTATCCATTGCATGGGTGGACCTTATCCTTATCAATCATCCAGACATTTGCCCCCCCTGAGAGATTTTGCAGGAGCCGCCACTGCACTACACTATACACTACACACTACACTACATAATACACACTATACTACACACTACACACTATACTACACACTACACTATACACTACACACTACACTACACTATGCACTATACACTGCACTATACACTACACTACTATACACTACACACTACACTATACACTATACACTGCACTATACACTACAGTATACACTACACTACACTACTATACACTACACACTACACTATACACGGTGGGGAACTGTCCTCTGGCCATCGCGACATAGGGGCACCACGAAAGCGATACAAAGACTCCCTAAAGAAGTCCCTCACTGCTTGCTGCATCGATCACCGTCAGTGGGCAACACAAGCAGCTGGTCGCAACTCCTGGCGGCACACAGTCCACCAGGCCACCTCCTTCTTCAAAGATACCCGCAGGGCCCGTATGGAGGACAAAAGGAGGAGGAGGAAGAACCATGTTCCCTCAGCACCCATCCCAGATCAGACCTATACTTGCAGCCGTTGTGGCAGGACCTGCTTGTCCCGCATAGGCCACGTCAGCCACCAGCGTGCCTGCAGAAGACGTGGATGTCCTTCCTAGATCTTCGTTCGCGAAGCCAAGCCATGATGATGACACTATACACTACACACTGCACTATACACTACACTGCACTATACACTATACTATACACTACACTGCACACTACACTACTATACACTACACTATACACTAAACTGCACACTACACGACACACTACACGACACACTACATGACACACTACACGACACACTACACGACACACTACACGACACACTACACGACACACTACACTACACTATACACTACACACTATACTATACACTACACACTACACTATACACTACACTACTATGCACTACACACTGCACTATACACTACACTATACACTACACTATATACTACACTATACACTACACTATACACTACTATACACTACACTATACACTACACTATACACTACACTACACTATACACTACTATACACTACACTACTATACTATACACTATACTATACACTATACACTATACTATACACTACACACTATACTATACACTACACACTACACTATACACTACACACTACACTACACTGCACTATACACTACACTACTTTACACTACACTATACACTACACTACTTTACACTATACTTTACACTATACTTTACACTACACTATACACTACACTATACACTACACTATACTATACACTACACACTGCACTATACACTACTCTACAGTTGTGTATGTTGGATTATGAAATTTTGATAAAAATAATAAAAATTAATAAAGATTGGGAAATAGCTTAGTGTGTTGCAATGATGCTATTGCATGTAATTATGCGCATAAATTATGATAATCGTATTCCTTTATGTTAGTGTTTGCTATTATGTTAAGGTGGGCAGTTATGATAATTAGGCTTAGCTTCGCTGCCCAGTGTCGTATTTATCAAAACAATTATTTTTGCTTAAACATTTATTGATTATCTCTTAGTGTGCTTATGTTATGTTAGGTCTCCAAATTTATCTCTCAACGCAGGATACAGTTCTTATAAATAAGAGTTATGCATGGACTTGGAAAGAAACACTCAAACACTTCTGTGTTAAGCAATTTTAATTCTGCCACATGCTTACAGACAGCCAGTCACCTGCGTATTGCTCTTCTATCGCTGCTACTGCTCTGTATACACCACACTGCAGGTCACAACACACTCACCCACTCACCACACTGCAGGTGACCACAACACACTCACTCACCACACTGCAGGTCACAACAACACACTCACCCACTCCCACCCTGCAGGTCACAACAACACACTCACCCACCCACTCACCACACTGCAGGTCACAACAACACACTCACCCACTCACCTACTCACCACATTGCAGGTCACAACAACACACTCACCCACTCACCACACTACAGGTCACAACAACACACTCACCCACTCACCACACTGCAGGTCACAACAACACACTCACCCACTCACCACACTGCAGGTCACAACAACACACTCACCCACTCACCACACTGCAGGTCACAACACACCCACTCACCACCCGGCAGGTCACAACAACACACTCACCCACTCGCCATCCTGCAGGTCACAACATTTATCTTCTGCTTCTTACCTTGCACTGCTCTACATTTGGAAAGTCTCTCCCATCACCGTCTCTTACAAGAAGCGTGTTCCCCTTATCGATTACACCTTCAACAGTGCAGTTTGTTGCTAGCGGCTTGGCATTTCAGGCCTCTCTGCCTGTGCTCCACATCCGTAGTAAAGACACATTTATGTATTTCACTGATGTTTGTGCTCTATTGCTGCTCTACCAAACCGTCTGTTCCCTCATTGGAATGAATGCCGGCTCACCCTGCCCTACTTTAACCGCTGGTAGTGAGTGGAGCGAGAGATGTGATGAACCCCTCTCCTCTGTATCCATCAGGAGACGGAGGCACAATGAATGGGGTCCTGGTCGCAGCGTTCGTCTCCCTCCTGCGTGAGTTCACACCGAGAAGCACTCACCCAGCACACGTGGAGCGGTCTCCTTCAGACCACTTTCCCACCAGCACAGTCGAGCCGTGCCAGCCCAGAGCCCTGACGGTCCTGGTGGTTTTCCACAGCAGTTTGCTGCACTGAGCCAGAACCAAACCGCCCTGACCTCATAAGACATCGGAATCTCGCCCAGGGCCAAACAACGCCAGGTGCAGCATTTATAATTTTCAACAAACATGCATCTCGACTCGTTCACGCCACGGCTCAGCCCCTGCAGTGGAAAAACAATCTGGCCCCCTCCTGAGCTGCGCCGCATCGGCTTGGCACCGTCCCAGCATGGCCCAGGTGTGCAGTGGAAAAGCAGTGATGTGTAACCAGCTGAGAGTCCAATAGAGGCCGTCATCATAATGACGTCACGATGACGTTGTGGCGATGGGATTCCAGTGCCAGGGCCCCCGTGTAGCTATGAGCGTCGGTGCCTCCCGTGGTCGCGCTGCGCTGAGACGTGTCCCTCACGCCGCCCGTGTGACCACGTGAGCACTGATGGTGAGGGAGGCAGTCGCGCTCACCAAGTGATGCTGAATGACGCTCATGTTAGGTCACTCTTCAGTGAGCTCGTTTTGTTATTTACTGATGCTGCGTCAGTATAAACGTGAATGTTATAGTGCCGCTGTGTGTAACACCTGCATCTAGACATCCCTCGGTATCTCTGCTATTGCTGAGTGGACCGGTGGTGAGCACCATGAGGACAGTGACTGGTCTCTCTCTGTATAGACGTCTGTAGTGAGAGAGTTTAGTTGATACTGGTAGGAACCTCCTGGTTACACCAGCCCACAGCGGATTATTGTGTCCGTCCGTCGTGCAGGGAGGGGCTGGGTGGGGAGGGAGGGGCTAGGTGGGGAGGGTGGGGCTGGGTGGGGAGGGGCTGGGTGGGGCTGGGTGGGGAGGGGCTGGGTGGGGAGGGAGGGGCTGGGTGGGGGGGTGGGAGGGGTGGGGCTGGGTGGAGAGGGGCTGGTCACACCGTGGTGCCCTTATAAAACTCAACGTTTAACCTACTCATGCCAGCTTGTGCCCGCCCTCACAGTAGTCCATATTTGAGGAATACACCACGCCGCCGTTGACCCTGGCCATTAACCAAGCAACCCAACGTTCCTACCAGCTCCCTCCGCAGGAATGTGTTCCCTGTGGAGACATCTTTCATGAGAGTGACCGGTCTCTCTCTCTCTGTGTAGCTGTGACGTCTGCTGTGAAGCTGCAGCTCTTCCTGCCGGAGAGTGTGGATGTGACGGAGGGAGAGAGCGTGACTCTTCCCTGCTCATTCTCCTCACCGTCGACCGTCTCGAGTGGCCTCTACATCACGTGGCTCACGATGCCCACAGGCTACATAGTAAGTAAGCACAGATGATATCATCAATGTGAGAACCTCTTTCCAATACAACCCTGAATATTCTACTCAGTAACTGAGAGTAATACAACGTTAATTGGGGTTTGCTTTGTTCCAGTATAATAAAATAGTCGCTTAATCAGACAAGAATGTCGCACCGAGTCTCACGACCCAATTTATAAGCAGGTTCCTCCTGCCATTTTGAGTTCACGAGGGTTTGGAATCATGTTGAGAGGAAAACGGAGAACCCAGAGAAAAACGCCATCATACAAGGGGATAATGGGTACCCTCAATCCATAGATAGAACCACTCTTTAACGCTATCTGCAATTCAAATCCATGGCTGTACCCAATCTCCTGGCCACCTTGCAGCCCAAGCCTACAACCTCTGGCAACCCCAGTCAAGGTATGAAGCAAGCTCAACCCTGCTTGGCTATTAAGATTTAATTAGTTCAGGTGTATTGTGATTTGATCGTAGTAGGCTTGTGGTTCATGCTCCAATTTGTGTTTTGTGCCATTCCAGATCTATGACTCACTTCTCGGGAATGTCTGGCTTGAAAGAGCTGAGTTTGCGGGAGACAAGGAAAAGGGCGACTGCTCCCTCAGGCTCCTCAACGTTTCCAGGACCCTCAGCCTTGTGTTTAAGTGCGATGTCCTTTGTACAAGCTGTGGGAGGAACAACTGGCAGGTGGAACGAGCGGTGAAGCTGAACGTGACGGCTGCAGGTGAATGAGAGGGGAGCGTCGCGCTCACCACACGGTGGCGCTGTGACTCGCACCGTCGCTCGTGCAGACGGTGGTGGGTGGGAGGTCAAGGGTCACAGATCACAGGGTGTAGGGTGCAGAGCTGGAGAGTGGTCGTTGCACAGAGAGGAGTCTCGGCAGAGAATCTCCCTGCTGCATGTGAAGCCGTGTTGAGTCGCTGGGTGGGGCTGTGGTGCTGGGTGCGAGTGGGGGTCACGCTGAGCCCCCCCCCCCCCTCTCTGTCTCCGTGTCTCTGCAGCCCCACGGTCACACGGTGGGGGCGTGAGTGACGCCACCCTCGCCCCTCTAGAGGAGACCTCGCACAAGGGAGGGGTGGTGGCTGCCTGGGTCCTGCCTGTCGTCATCTCCGCCATCTTCATCGTTGTCTCCGTCTTCATCTGGCAGAAACGCCGTCGGTCTTCAGGGCTCTGCCCCCACTCACGCAGGTGCCCCCCCCCCCTCCAGCTCAGGCACCCGGATCACCCAGCCCAGCCCCTAGTGAATGTGCGTGGACGTGGGCAGACGGGCTGAGCTCTCTCGGTGGCCTCCCACTCGGTGTCACTGACGAGGTTTCACGTTCACGCACCGCCGGGTCTGGGTCTCTTCCTGAGCGGTTCATAGCGGCCGTGCCGGGGACACTGAGCTCGCACCGAGCTCCTGGGTTCAGCCCCTTGGTCTTGCCGACTCGAACCGATATTAAAGAGTGAGCGCCATTGAGGCCCTCTGCTCGTTCCCGGCGAGATACGTCCACGCGTTGCTGTGTGCAGGCTCCGCGTGGTTGGTAAACCTGCTGTTTGTTTTTATTTCCACAGTGGCGGCGACTATAAAGACGTGCGTGGGGACATGAACGGGCAGCCGCTGATGAACGGACACGAAGAGAAAAAACAACAAGTATTGGAGACCGTGGCCATTTTATAATGTTCAGGCAGCTCTCTGCCCCACGTGGAATGGATCACACACACACAGGGCGCTGGTTCGGTACAAACTGCCCGTGTGCTCCGGGTTCCACGTTTTGTTTGAAACCTTAGACCATCATGCCTTTGCCATCTCTGGCCTTGACAACCATAACTCTCGACCGGATATCTCTCGTGTGTCTCCAACTCCATCACCTCTCTATCCTGGATTTCTCAGAGTGTCCGTGAACGAAACCACATGACCCCAATCCTGAAATTGCTTCATCAGGTCCCGATAGTGGGTGCCACTGTGGCGAGATGTTAACTACGTCGCCTGGTATACAGCAGGTCGTGGGTTCATGTGATGGTGAACGCGCGAGCGGTGTGATTGAGACCCAGAGTGAATGTGCCGTTAAACCCGTCACCACCCAACACAGCCAGTTAGTAAGGTTGGTGGTGGCTTTAACGACACATTTATACGTCTACGCGAACTAACCCAAATACACGGTGTTATGGATGACATTGGTCACGATGGCCAACGTGTTAAACGGAGCCTGAGACTCTACCCCTATCTCGCGAAATCTCTCTCTCTCTCACCTGGCTCAACAAATCAGTTCTTAATTTATTAAAATCGTAATTACCAATCGTGATAATGTAAGAATCGCGAGGGGGATGGTTGGGGTCTGATTGGCTGACACCCGTGCGTCGCTCTCATTGGCTGAGCGACTTGTGGGCGGCAAAATTTCCTCGGCCAATGCTGCTGCGATCTCATTCCGTTAAGCGCTTTGTAGATTTTTAGATTTCTTTCCCAGTAAACATTTTCTCTCCAGGCATCCGACCGGTCACGCTCAGTGAGGTCTGCCTGTGGTGTGGATGTGTTGAGAGCAGGGCCGGATTCATGTTCTTGTTCGGCCCTCGGCACTTGAGTTTCGTCGGCACTTTGAGTGATGACTCTCTACAGATGCTGCTTCCCCATGTGACGACCACCGCTGTCACGCCACTCGCTTCACGAGGTGCTACTTCGTCCAGACACTGGACAGATGTCGTTACTGCTGGCAGGTTCACGAATTAGTCTGTGCCCTCATTCAATGGGATGGTGCGGCTGTGTGCCGCAGATAAACGCATTTATTTTTTTATTATAGAAACACAAATCAAACAAGGTATTCCTAAAAATATTATAAGCAAACGTTTTTAATAGAATTTTTTACTATGGTTACATCGGATGACGCAGATTCAAAAGGATGCCATTCATTTTAATCGATAAAAAAAACACGGGTCCATTTTATTTTCGTAGAACCTAGCAACAGTGCCTACTGTGTGGCCTATTGAATAACACGGCCCTGGTGGGTGGCTGGATGAGTGGCTGGATGAGTGGCTAGGTGAGTGGCTAGATGAGTGGCTGGGTGGGTGGACCCTATGCAAAGTGCCTACCGTGAGCTATGGGATAACACGGCCCTGCTCGAGACGGCCGGTGGGTGGTGCGGTGCTGGTGCAGCACGAGCGAGCGGTGTGGGTTGTCTGCGTGTGACTGCACTAAGGGGGGGTCTCCATGCGTGGCTCCCCCACGCGCAGTGTCGGGTGGCCCTCTCAGCTGCGGCCTCTCTCGCGCCTTCAGAGGGACCTCGCAGACGTCCCGGAACGTCTGACCTCAAGTACTTTGCTCGGTGATGCATTTGCAGGAGTGAAATATCGTTGAATATTTTATAAACTGTTCTTGTAAAACTCAGGGCCATGTTTTAGTCTTCTGGTTGTGACATTGACTGTGGTTAAGACTTGTTTAGAGTCGTTCTTTGTGATCCAAGACTCGCATTGTACCTGAATGTATTCTGTAAATAAAAACACAAACATGTGTAATAAAGGTCGTTGAAGTGACTTCTGGAATCCGGTCTTTATTCGTCTTTCATTACAACACTCCTTTACGCTGCTGACAGACAGCGTGAGAGGGATAGAAAGAGAGAGATGCGTGCAGCCACGTGGCAGCCTCGACCCCCGCTCTCGCGTGGCCTCTCCCTCTGTTCGTTCCAGTTCTGACCACGTGTTGTTCGTCTCCACCCCTATTTAATACCCGGGTCACGTGGTACATTTCCACCAATCCTGGTTAGCCTCTATGGAATCTTCCAGACTCCATCGTAGGCTCCTGGGACCACGCTCCTGACTCGTCTCCCCATTGGCTGTGGCTAAAGCCAGCAGAACCAATCCTCTACTTACAGCTGTCACCTTTCCATTACGTCAGGGCCACGCCCCTAGGCTTCCCCCCATTGGCTATGGACCAGGACCGGCAGAGCCAATCATCGTGACGAGTTGTAATCCGTCAACGACACGGATATATCCTCACATGACACATGTTACGTTCTCTGTCCAAGGGCTCAAGCTCCCCTCATCCCACCTCGTCACTCACTGCTCGCCCTGCTCACCGTCACTCCTCACTTGCCCCCCTCACCTCGTCACTCCCCACTTCTCGTCGTCGCCTCCTGTCTCTCTCCGTCTCTCTCTGTCTGTCTCTTTCCGTCTCTGGGCGGAACTCGTCCCTCAGAGCCACCCTCAGCTAGAGGTGGAAATTCCACATTCCATGTCCCTCTTTAGAGCAGCGGTCCCCAGCCTTTTTGGCACCAGGGACCGGTTCCGTGGAAGACAATTTTTTCACGGACCGGGGAGGGGGGGGGGTGTTCATCATTGGGTCTTTCCCCCTTTTCAAAGAAGCTCTCCAACGACGTTTGTTTTTTACTCATTGTGGCTACTAGGGGTTAGAGTGTGTGGGCTCACCAACACTGTGACTGAGACAAGCGCGCAGTACGGAAAAGAGGCGCGGATGGAAGTGGTGAATAACACTGGTCAACACACTTTGTCTGGCCTAAGGTATTCCAACGGTTTTCAGGTAATTTTGGGGTGCTGATTCCACATATGGCATCAGTTTTTGTCTATCACATCAGGTTTTTGAGATATCAAATATTGCATTTTCAATAAAAAACTGCAGAAGAAAAATATTAAATAAATGTGGATATCTACATAAATGATATTATAAACACTATCCTAAAAATACAGCACCATATTTTAACACTAAAGCAGTCACTGACTCGCAACAACTTGCAATCATAAGTGACAGTTAATTTCGGGTAAAATCAATGAAAATGGGGTATGCCGATAGCATAAAATGAGATGTGATAGAGCAATTCTGAGATCAGATTTGGAATCAGCACCCTGAAATTAGTCTAGAACAGCTGCAAAAGTCCAGGCCAGAAAAGAAAGTTTTTTTGTTGTTCACCAGTGATAATAAAACAATTGGGGTAGGCCACATGCAGACTCACCGCCCTCACCTCCTGCTGCTGTGCGACCCGGTTCCTAACAGGCCACGGACCGGTACCGGTCCGCGTCCCGGGGGTTGGGGACCCCTGCTTTGAAGGACAGACAACTCCCGACTGCACACACCGTTTAGAACTCTATCATTCATAATCAAGGTTTTTGGGTCGGATCGTGTTATTTATAAATGTATCGTAACCCTCCACCACCCGACACGGCCAAACAGTAAAAAATGTGTCACTTTTTCAAAGGACAAAATAATTCACTTCTTTAGCCCACCGGTGTGCTGAAGAGAGGATCAACAGCATTTTTTAAAATTGAGAAATACGACGTTTCACTGATAATTACAATCAGCTTCATCGGGCAAGAATGGTGAAGCTCTCCTGTTGCTTCCGGTCTTAAATAGAGCAGCATCAGGGTGACGTCATCATTCAATTCAATCTGGTGCAGTGATTCTCTATCATTACATGCGCTGGTAGGTGTTGTGTGTGTGTGTGTAATCCGGTGAGCGCATTGCGCAATGAACCTGACCCCTAGGTAGACTCGGCCTCAAACGAGTAGCTGGTGTGATGTGTAAACGTCGCCACTGGGGAGACAAAGGCGGCCGGGCGTGCTGCTGGCTACGAGACTGCGAGGCTCTGGATCTCGATGCAAGTTCACGGTGCTCGGTGAGAGCCCTCGAGGCCGCCGCTTTGTCGCCGGCGAGACGACAGCGCCCCCCGGTGGTGGGAGGAGCTGTGCAGAGCGCCCTCTGGTGGAGGTCCTTCCGCCTGCAGTGGCGTGAGCGAGCCGTTGCAGGTGTAGAGGAGTAGAGGGGAGTAGTGGCGTCGTGTGCGCTGTCCAGTGCGATGACGTCATGGGACGTGGGGTCACGCGCGCTGGACAGTGCACATGATGTCACGTCTCCTAGAGTACTTAAGGGATACCCCGTGATGTAAGCGGGGTCACTGTGGGAACGGGTAGAGTAAGAAGGGTGAAGAGGGAACCAGGGGTAGAGAGAGGGAACGAATAGGGAGTCTGGGGAGAAGCCGGTGGTAGCCGTAGAGGTGCTTCTCTCTCCGCTCGGTGGAGTCGGCAGAGTCCACGATCTGACACGAGAGAGAGACCGGAGCTAGCCGGCAGGGACCCGGACTCAGAGTAGGACCCCCTAGCCCCTGGGAGTTGTGTACCCTGGTGTGTAATATTGTAACAGCTTTAATAAACCCTGGCGAAAGCTCTTAACTTACCTCCGTCTCCGAGTGCGTCCGTCGGAACTACTCAACACAGGGGCTGCACCTTCATCGTTGATCTTTGTCACATCGAGCGCCGTGTTTTACATTCTCCAGCGATCCTGACTGCTGATGAGACGCTGAATGTCGAAACCGGTCCAGAATGTTTTTGCTGGCTTTGGAACCACCAAGGGTGCTGCTGAAATTGTGCATTCACGGGAAGATTTTTGTTGCTGCATTTTATTTTTGATGTGGAGGGGTCCGATGAACGTGAAAGAGACGAATCCGCTGGTGGTTTTGGTCGATGAGGATTTGTGCAGTGGCGTGATGTGACCGCCAGGGGGCAGTGCAGTTGGGTGATGAGTTTGGGTTTGATCGCTTCAGTTAATTTCAGTTCAGTTCATTTATTAGGTAATTGCCCTGTGAGCCATTCGACTCTTGAATCGGATGCAACCGCAACAAACAAAAACATGAACAAGAAACATCTTAAAGTGACTACGCGCAAACAAAAACATCGAGGGAAAAACAGCAAAGTCTTCCAGAAAAAGCACCGTATATCAACGCTATGTGCAAAAATCCCAGTGGGATGCACGTCAAACAATAACAACCATAAGACAATTTAGATTAAAGTTATCAGTCTAACTCTGTACTACAACAAACAAATATAGCTAAACCAAAACGTTTTCGAAATCACCAAAATAAAGCTATAAAAACAACGTAACAGTGATCATAGGAACTGTGATTCAAATGTAACAATAAACGATATACATAATATGTACTACCAAACTTTGCAGCCACAGCTGGCAGCATGAGTCACTCCATAACAGCAGGAGTATCAGTAGGAGTATCAAACATTTTCAATGCACCTTTAAAGATCAGCACACTGTAATCAAAACTCAAGATCATACTTTGCAGCGGTCATCCAGAATGATACATTTGATTTCAGGCCACTGAATAGCAGTGGCAGCTGGGGGTGTACAACTCCTCTAGAGCAGTTTTGAGTGAAGATCTCACAGGTAGTGATCCAAGTTGCAGTTTATTGGCGATAGCATTCCAGACCCTGGGGGCATCAATAGCAAAGACCCTTCCTCCAGTGTTTGTACGGCAATAAGGAATGTGAAGCTGGTAAATGAGCGAAGACCTTAGGTCACATTTGTTCTTCGAAATAGTGAGGAGATCCAGCAGGTATTCTGCGGATTTTTTTGTAAGTATATAGTGAATAAATAATATCTGATGCACAAGCCGTCGATCATTAAGAGATTGTAAGTTTGACCCAATGTAGAGATAGCAGTGGCGGGTCCTGTATGGGCAGTTCAATGCAAATCTTAAGGCCGAGTGATAAATAGAGTCAAGCTTCTTCAGTACAGTACTGGGGGCTGGAAAAATCCAGCGTATTTTAACTTGTTCCCACGTGAATAAAAACAACAATATTCATGGCACATCATATTCACCAGCAAGCATTTCCTGGACTTGTTTGTCCATTAATTTCATCTGCAGCCGATTCAGATATTGCATAGAATATTTGGCGCCAAAACCTTGCAGGGCAATCCGTCAGTTGTTTTGGCAGTAAGCGTTGCGTTATGGAAACATTTCTCCTGTGCGTATGTTTTCGCAGTGTATTATTGCGTTTACCAAAACTCCTAACGAGTAATGGTTCCGACCCACGGTGCAATGCAACATATTTAATTCGTGGTTGTCACGGCAAAGCATAGTGTGGACGGGATATAGGAATAGGCGACGATTTCTCATGGGGCGAATTTATACTTCAGTGATCGTGATTTTTTGACAAGTGAAATACAACCTTGTTTAAATGTATTTTCGGGCATGAACTAACATTTTACACGTATATATATAAAATAATCGCCTAGCATAGATAAATCGTGCAGTATAATTGATGATCATCTCAATGCCAAGAGGATATATATCTATCTCTGTGATCACCTCTTTCCTACATTTTTACTCATTATTTCCAATAAAGTGCACTTTATTCACTTTGTTTATCTGAGGCAAACGAAATGGCGCCAAAACAAAAGAGCACTGTATAAAGTTGATTTAGGAAGGTTGTTGCTTGATAAAAGAACACCATTAAAGACATCAACGGCGCTCAAGGGTACTACTGCAATTGTGATGAGGCATTCTGAAATTATTTCGCGGGCCTTACATGGCCCGCGGGCCGGACGTTCCCCACCCCTGCTCTAGAATCTCGAGTGAATTGTTCCCCTCCCACGTCCACTCAGCAGCAGCAGCCGCCTCGCACTTCCCCACAGAAGCCGTCCGCCTCCCGCACCACGAAGCCTGCGGCCGCCTCGGCGCGTGCGCCCTGACGAGTGACGACGGTGCCGGGGTAGCAGCACGCGCCCTGCAACAGCCGGCGAGGCACGTGACGAGTTGGGCGATGCAACGTCACTGCATCTTCACCCCCATTGGCCGGTGCACGAGGCAAGCTCCGCCCATCGCACCATCCGCGACCAATCCGCGCCCGCAACGCCCCCGCACCCCATTTATGCCAGCAAACCACAACCCCGCCCCGCCAGTCTCGGGTGTTTCAAGTTTCATTTATTAGTTAAAGCCCTGGGAGCCATTCGGCTCTTGAATCGGGTGCAACCGCATCAAACAAAAAAAACATGAACAAGAAAACATCTTAAAGCACCTTACACCAACGCTGTGTGCAAAAATCCCAGTGGGATGCAAGTCAGGGATCCATACTCTTTGGTTCTTTCGGTAAAGTCACGTAGCTATAAAATAGAAGTGATTTAATTTATGTTATTTTATACCTACGTGACTTTACCGAAAGAACCAAAGAGTCAGGTGTCGTTCTTTGTTCTTCTGCTGTCAGCTGTTCGTGTGTGCGGGGTGACTGACGCTAAGACTTTAGACTTTCAAGGCGGGATGTGTGTGTGTGTCGAGCCCAGCGCTGCACCGCGACTCCTCCTGGTGTTGAGTCGTCCATGGCGTGGTTGTGAGTGGTGATCATCATCATCGTCACTGCAGCTGGCACCGTGCTGTTTCTGCGCGTCTCGTTTCGGGGCGCGTCTTGAGCCGCCGTGGAGGGGGAGACGTCTTCTGGGTCTCATTCAGCAAGCCGCAGTGACCGGCGTGGTGAAGTATGGTCAAACTTCACCCCCCAGTCGAGAGATAATATTAGTGGTGTCGTGGTATAAGTTACATTGTTAGTGTGTGTAACAGTGTGTGTAGAGTGATAATAGTAATTTTACCAGCTTCATATTCCCTATTGCTGTACATATACTGGAGGAAGGGCCTTTGCTATTGATGCCCCCAGGGTCTGGAATGATGTTGCCAATAAATTGAAACTTGAGTCACTACCTATGAGATCTTCACTCAAAACTGCTCTAGAGGAGTTGTACACCCCTAGCTGCCAGTGCTATTCAGTGGCCTAAAATAAAATGTTTCACTCCGGATGATCTCTACAAAGTATGACCTGTGTTTTGATTTAGTGTGCTGATCTTAAAGGTGCATTGAAAATTATAATACTCGGATTGATGCTCCTGCTGTTGTGGAGTGACTCATACAGCCCGCTATGGCTGCAGGGTTTGGTAGTACGTTGTTTATGCCATTTATTGTGAAATTTCCGTCACAGTTCCTATGATCACTGTTTCATTGCTTTCATGGCTTTATTTTGGTGATTTCGAAAAGTGTATTGGTTTAGCCATGTTTGTGTTGTTGTAGTACAGAGTTAGACTGATGGCCTTAATCTAAGTTGTCTTGTGGTTGTTGTTGTTGTTTGACTTGCATCCCACTGGGATTTTTGCACACAGTGTTGGTGTACGGTGTTTTTTTTGCAATATTTTGCTGTCTTTTCTTGGATTTTCTGTTTGAACTTAGTCACATATTCACTTTAAGATGTTTTTTGTTCATGTTTTTTGTTTGTTGCGGTTGCACCCGATTCAAGAGCCGAATGGCTCACAGGGCTATAGCTAATAAATGAACTTGAACTTGAGTAGTGTAATGGTATACGTGACATTGTTAGTGTGTGAGTGTAACAATGCGAGTAGAGAGATATTAGTGGTGGTGTCGTGATATAAGTTACATTGTTAGTGTGTGTCAACCCGCACGGAACTAAAAGTGAAAGTATGTTACCATACCAACCTCACGGTCTGGTGGTTTCGCCATCGTTGTGGTTCTCATGACCACAGCCGCAGCGTGTGACCGTGGTCACCTCCATGCCTACTGTGTAAGAGGAAGTTCTCTTGCTCCCTTTAGCAACCTGTGCTGACCGGCGTGGTGAACTATGCAGACATGTCAACCCCTATCAGTGCCCTACCTTAACACAGACCAAGTCTCACCTGTCAACCCCTATCAGTGCCCTACCTTAACACAGACCAAGTCTCACCTGCCAACCGCTATCAGTGTCCTACCTTAACACAGGCCAAGTCTCACCTGCCAACCCCTATCAGTGTCCTACCTTAACACAGACCAAGTCTCACCTGTCAACCCCTATCAGTGTCCTACCTTAACACAGGCCAAGTCTCACCTGAAGTGGTCACCCCGTGCACCCTTATACATCTCAACGTTCATGCTACAATGTCCCGTCACAAGGGAGAAACCCAAACAAACAGACTTACATGTTTTTGTTTGCCCGTCTTGAATTGGTTGAACGCCGTATGAACCTGAAAACTCAATTTCCCTTTTCACGAATACAGCCTGAACACCGTGCGGGTTGACAGCGATGATGCAAGTAGTGGAGTCACGAAATAGAGGAGCAATACGGAGGTCACTGGCCGCCTGTCAGCACTCAGCTCGATATCTTCTCCTACCACATCATTCCATCTCTTCTCTAGATCGTGCCGCCCCTGGCTTAGCCCATTGCTGTCAACACACACGGCTCACGCCGTATTCTTGAACAGAAAAATTGAGTTTTCAGGTCCATATGGCATACAGCTGTTTCAATACGGGGGAAAAAAACACTTTTATTATCACATAAAATTTGATTCATTCTGGGGTCAAAACAATCAATGTTCTTCTTTTTGAGTGCAAATGAAAGTGCGTGCATTGCAAAACTCGTTTCTTACCTAGTAATGTTTTCAAGCTGCATCAGTATATATAATTGGTGCGGTCTGAACGAGAACTCCCCCACCATCCACGCCTCTGCGAGGTTGGTAGAGCCGTTCTGACCACGGCCCAATCGGCCTTGCGGTAGTGGCCCCAATGAATGGGGTCCCACACTGCAAGTAAATGGATTACTTTGGGTTGATTGGTAATCGATTACTGGGCACGTCCGTATGACGCGCCTGTAGTCAGTACTTAATCAGAATATGTATTTATACTGCAGGAGGAATCCGATGAGCTATGAAGCTCTTTTTTTCCTCTGATGTCCAGTAGGGGCAGGTCCGAACGTTACATCAACAAACACAATACACACACGCGGTAGGAGTGTAAAGTGTTGGAATGGTAAACAAATCACCAAAAAAAACCTCGGTGCCAAATTGTTGGTTGACGCGTGGTGCGTGCGTGTGAAGAGTGGCAAGAGCGGTGGGACAGCTGTTAGTGCTGTATAGCGGTTCGTGCTGTGTGTGGGTAACTCCAATCAGCGCGCATAAATAAATAGATGATTGTTTGCCCGCGCCGCGAGCGTATTGTGCAGAGAGTAGTGAATTAAGTCAGAGCGCAGCCGGCCGGCTTGTTGACACGGCAGCTTAGGAAAATTCGTCAATTCCAAACAGCGGCGAGCAGCGATTTAAACAAAGCGAGGCAGTGGGACGCCACACCCCACCGGCTCGCGTAGAGTGAGGGGTGGGGGGTTAGGGGGGGACGTCGCGCACCACCGGCTCGCGGGGGGGGGGGGTCAGCCCCCACACAGCTCCCAGTGCAACATCCTCCAGAGTTCACCACTCGCCACTCCACCACACACAGGGGGCTGGCAGTGTTTATTATGATGCACCAATTGTGTAGGGGAGCCACTGAGTGGTTGTTGTGTACGCGCCTGTGTGTGTGGGGGGGGGAGCGGTGGTGTAGTGGTTTAGCGCTACGAACCCGGCTATAACCCGAGCTCAATTCCCGCTCACGGCCAATATCGGTGACGATTATCTGAACAGGTCCTGGGCCTCCCCTAGGTCTGTTCAGCCTCAAATAAGTACCTGGAGTAACGGTGTGTAGTAAACATCACCACTGGGGAGACAAAGGCGGTCGGGCGTGGTGCTGGCCACCCAGCCCCTCGTGTGCCACAGTGCCGGTGCTGGTCACAAAAGCAAAGTTTGTGGGGAATAATAGCCATTTTATATACTTTATAGGCATAAACCATAACGAAATAACACTTACTACCCAGGAACAAAAGTTGTGTTTACGTAGTGTGATCGACAACGCCATCAGAGCGGTGGCTAATACCAGAGGTGTGACGGTGTCACGGTGTAAAACGACACGCGGCCCCTTGCCAGCGGGTGGGGGCCTTGGGGGCTGTGTGGCCCAAACTCTCACGCTCACTGCGGGGCCGGCTCACTTGCTCAGTCATCTCCGTCCTTTGCCGCGGGGTTTCACCGCCACGCGCGTGTTGCTGTTGTTAACGGCAGGACTCGCACAGCTTCGCGAGTCGCGCTTTCGCCAAAGGAAATCTGCTTGGCGGAACGACCCAAACAGGCATGAAACGGCGATAAGAACCACATCACCCACACAGAGCTATTTGTACACAAAGCTCCCCCGTGTAGCCTTAACAGACTCTAGGGGCAAGTGCTGTTAGCGAACACCGACGAAGGCCGACACGGCGCACGAGGTGTGGGTGGCCAGCACCACGCCCGACCGCCTTTGTCTCCGCAGTGGCGATGTTCACTACACACCGCTACACCAGGTACTCAGTTGAGGCCGAGTCGACCTAGGAGAGGCCCAGGACCGGTTCAGATAATTGTCACTGACGGTGTTGGCCGTGAGTGGGAATCGAACTCGGGTCGCCGGGTGGTTCGTAGCGCTGTTCCACGACACACACTCACACACAACACTCACACAACAGTCACACACAACACTCACACAGCACTCACACACAGCACACACAACACTCACAGCACTCACACACAGCACACACACACACAGCCAACACACACAGCACACACACAGCACTCACACACAGCACACACACAGCACTCACCACTCAACACACACAGCACTCACACACACAGCACTCACACACAGCACACACACAGCACTCACTCAGCACTCACACACAGCACACACACAGCACTCACTCAGCACTCACACACACAACACTCACATACACAACTCACACACACAGCACTCACACAGTACACACACTACTCACTCACAGCACACACACACAGCACTGACACACATACAGGTGGTGGGGGTGTTTGACCATACTTCACCAGGCCGGTCAACGCCGGTTGCCATCGGGACCAAGAGAGCCGCCTCCTCCCATAGCGTTGTGAGAGGCGTCTTGTCTGAATGTTTTTAGAACCAAAGTAAAATGTCCAACTCACCGCTGAAAATCAAAAACTGAACTCCGAAATATCATGTACTGCAGTCATGTTTATTAACACAAAGCTAAACATTTCTCATTCTCATGAAACAAATATACCTCTGAATTCAAAACATTTGCAGAGGGTAACTGAAGCACAGAAACGAGTTGCAAAGTCGATACAAAATGTCCATACTTCTCTAACAATGAAAACTTATATACAACGTAAAGAACGATGTGGACATCTGTAGATTGTATTTGGTTTTCAGTTAAATGTGCGCACCACGCCTCTGGCTGGATGTATAAAGGACGTTTCAAGCAAGCGCCCATTCAGATGGAATGGAAGTCTGATTTTATCTGGTAAATAAGGCGAGTCAAGGTATAAATGTATCTAGTTTACGATACAACTTCAGTACACGTCCTTTCTTAGCCGATCTGCCACAAATGGCAAACCATTTCTTTGTCAGGTATGAAAACATTTGAACGCAGTATTTTTTTTATTTTAAACACGAGTTCTGCCTCGAAGCAGAACAGGCGGAAGGGATTCATCTTCTTGGTTCTTTCGGTAAAGTCACGTAGAATGGAAATAATAAAAATAAAACATAATAAAAAAATTCTCACGACGTTTCGGCCACAACGCAAGCAGCCGTCCTCAGGTGAAGACCAGGTCTGTCGGGGAGACAGCGTCTGAATGAAACAGCACCATGCTTGGAGCGTCTATTTATTATTTAGAGACTCGATTAGTTGAGCCTTCTTATCCCGGAGCTTGTTGAAAGATCTTAAAGTTTTGTGGAATCCCACCCCCTAGTGGCCGTTAAATTTCGATTTAAAGCTTTAAATCTAAATTTAACCGCCACTACGGGGCGGAAGGGAGTTTTACAAAGCCAAGGACACGGCAGTCGCGGCGAAAAAGATGTTTTGGTGGTGGTCGGCGGAATGCTGATAATGTAGGCGGAGTGCTGATAATGTAGGCGGAGTGCTGGTGGTGGTGGGAGGCGGACTGCTGGGACTATAAAAACAGCCGCGTTGTCGCTACCGCTATTATCGCCACCGCTATTATCGCCGAGTATTGGAGGTGATCCCACGTCCCTGCTTTTCCCCAGCAGCAGCATCATCATCACAGCTGAGGTTGTCTCTCTCGCCCAGCTCACGGAGACTGCGTCCCTGGGTCCCCACCGCGATTCTCGGGGTTCCATTTGGTTCATCGACTCCTCGTGTCGAGGCGTCTCTCTGTGTGAGAGTCTCTGCCTGTGACTGTTACACTCGTGGTCTACGTGTCTCTGTGTCTATCACTCTGTGTCTGTGTGTCTTTCACTCTGTGTGTCTGTCACTCTGTGTGTGTTTGTGTGTCTATCACTATGTGTGTCTATCACTCTGTGTGTCTCTGTGTGTCTATCACTCTGTGTGTCTCTGTGTGTCTATCACTCTGTGTGTCTGTGTGTCTATCACTCTGTGTGTCTGTGTGTCTATCACACTCTGTGTGTCTGTGTGTCTATCACACTGTGTATATGTGTGTATGTGTGTCTATCACTGTGTCTATGTGTTTGTGCCTATCGTTGTGTCTATGTGGGCTTGTGTATGTGTGGCTATCCCTCTGTGTCACTTTGTGTCGCGATGACGCTCCTCGAATTGAAACCAAACATTGCCAAAGCAATTGAACGTCTACAGCTAGAGAGCGCGAGGCTTGACTGTGTGAGTGGAATGTGTCTTGCCACGAGAACCCCGCCGCTTGCGGGCGATGTGAACAGCGATAGCGAATTTACACTATGGGAACCTAGGCTCTAAGGAAAGCTGTCTCGGGTGTGGACCAATCAACTTCAGGGACAGTGTACATTATCAGAGTTATGTCTTTTGTTTGTATTATGACTGCAGGTATTGCGGTCTATGCAAACATGACTCCTTGTAAAAAGGTGTCAGTTTTGTTGCCAGATAGAAGGGTAAAAAAAACAATCATCAGCGATAGCGAATTTAAACATCCGCGGAAGTCCGCGCGCGGTCTCTAGTGCCCAGCTGGACTCGAGGTCGCGATTCTCGCCACAGCAAAGTGGAGGGTCGCCTTCTGCTCTGTGGAGCGGTGGTTGAGCCCGTGACGGAAACTCCACATTGCCCTGTCGGGGGCCAGACTCTCTCCTCTGTAGAGCCACCCCCAGTCGATTCGAACAGAGTGGTACTCAATCTTGATTTGAAGCTTTCGTGAACGCAGGAATCCATACTCTTTGGTTCTTTCGGTAACGTCACGTAGGTAGAAAATAAAATAAATCACGGCCGCCTCAGAAGCAGACCATGCTTTCCCACTTGAGGTTGGATGCTGGATGCAATTACCAGCGAAACGTCGTACAACTCAAAAATTGTAAATGTTGTGGATTCACTCTTCAACACACCGGTGGGCAATAGCAGTGAACTATTTGTCTTTTGTCAACGTGACACTTTTTTGATGATTGGCCGTGTCGGGTGGTGAAGGGTTACGACACATTTATAAATAACGCGATCTAACCCAAAAACTTTATTATGAAACTATCAAAGATGAATAATATTAACGTGTTTAGGCAAACAGTCTACCGCCGGACTATGCAACTCGTTTGAAGGCCAATGCAGACAAATTATCTTCGAAAATTATCGAATATTAATATTATCGAGGTTTCACCCCCCCCCCCGTTTCCTATGCGTACAGTGTCAGTAGACCCCCCCCCCCCCCATACGCACGCGGTGCACATTTGGGTTAAACCCCCCCCCCCCTCCATGCGTACGGACACACACCACCACCACCACACACACACACAACAACCACACACACCACCACCATACACACACCACCACCATAAACACACCACCACAACACACAGCAACCACCACCACACACAGCAACCACCAACACACACCACTAACATACACACAGCAACCACCAACACACACACACACCGCCACACACACCACCACCCGACACACCACCCCACACGCACACCACCACGTCAACCCATGGCACCTGCTGGGTCTCCTGTGACCTCCTGTCAGCAGCGAGCCGTCGACACTTCACGTGGCAGCCTCAAAGTGCATCTAGCCTGGCACAGGCGCCTTGGTGACGTCACCGCCACTTGCGAATGGCAGCTGCTGTTGCTGGGAGGTAGTTGAGGGTGGTGAGAGTGAGTGTGGTGAGGGTGGTGGTGAGGGTGGTGGTGATTGTACCAACTTCTATACTGCAGAGTATTCGCACCGCTAAAGCACTCACTCTCAACGCAATCACAAGCTGCATTTTAAAGGTATGAATTTTGAAGGTCACAATTTCACGGTGCAGCCCACACGAGAATGCCCCCCGGTATGAAGGCGCTTTGGCTCGCCGAGTGTTACGCGGTGGGAGCGGCAGCGGCAGGCGACTGATTATTGTACACTTCGAGAGTGAGGCGGGGTAACGTCGCCTCCAGGCAGCTACGTAATTGCCTACACATTCAGTGACCGGTCAGTCGCCCAGACGCGCTGCTGTTGCTGCTATCGCTGGGTATTGGAGGAGACCCCACGTCCCTCCTGCTTCTCCCCAGCAGCAGCAGCATCATCACAGCTGAGAGGAGGTGAGGTTGTCTCTCTCGCCCTGCGTCCCTGGGTCCCCACCGCGATTCTCGGGGTTCCATTTGGTTCATCGACTCCTCGTGTCGAGGCGTCTCTCTGTGTGAGTCTCTGCCTGTGACTGTTACACTCGTGGTCTACGTGTCTCTGTGTATATCACTCTGTGTGTGTCTATCACTCCTGTGTGTATCACACACTGTGTCTATGTATGACTGTGTCTGTGTGTCTATCACACACTGTATCTATGTGTGTCTGTGTCTCTGTATATATCGCACTGTCTATGTGTGACTGTGTGTCTATGTATGACTGTGTGTCTATCACTGTGTGTTTATCACTCTGTGTCTATGTGTGACTGTGTGTCTGTGTGTGACTGTGTGTCTATGTGTGACTGTGTCTGTGTGACTGTGTGTCTGTGTGTCTATGTGTGACTGTGTATCTATGTGTGACTGTGTATCTATGTGTGACTGTGTGTCTGTGTGTCTATGTGTGACTGTGTGTCTATCACTGTGTGTCTATGTGTGACTGTGTGTCTGTGTGTCTATCACTGTGTCTATGTGTGACTGTGTGTCTGTGTGTCTATCACTGTGTCTATGTGTGACTGTGTGTCTGTGTGTCTATCACTGTGTGTCTGTGTGTGACTGTGTGTCTATGTGTGACTGTGTCTATGTGTGACTGTGTCTCACTGTGTGTCTATGTGTGACTGTGTGTCTATGTGTGACTGTGTGTCTATGTGTAACTGTGCGAGTGGATGCGACTTGCTATTAGAACCCCGCCGCTTGCGGGCGACGTGAACAGCGACTCACGATCAGAGACATTAAACATCCGCGGAAGCCCGCGCGGTCTCTAGCGCCCCGCTGGTGCAAAGGCACCATTATCGCCACAGCAAAGTGGAGGGTCGCCTCCTGCTCTCGGGAGCGGTGGTTGAGCCCGTGACGGAAACTCCACATTGCCCTGTCGGGGGCCAGACTCTCTCCTCTGTAGGGCTACCCCCAGTCGATTCAAACAAAGTGGTATAGAGTTTATCCGCCACTACTGGGATATGTGCCACTTCGGGCTGGGAGGCTGCGTCAGAGTGGAACTTCCGCGGGTTTCTCAATGCGCTAGAGAAATCACTCAGCCAGTTGGGGGTGTGGGTGTTGTTGTTGGAAATCTGGCTGTGACGGTGCCACCTGATGACGGAGACTTGTGTTGCCTCCGAAACGTCGTGATTTTTATTTTATTTTTTATTAATTTTAATGTTTTACCTACGTGACTTTACCGAAAAAAACCTAAGAATATGAATCCTTGCAGTCACGAAAGCTTCAAATCTAGAATTACTGTTGTTGTTGGGTTTCTTGGTTTAGAGAAGAGCCAAGGCAGTCGACTCCGCCCCTGAACGCCACCAGTAAGCCGTGACGTCACGAGGTCCCAGATTCTGCTTCCTCCCTCCCACTGTAGAATTGACTCGCTCACATTGAGGTGAAATCACCCCCGCCCATTCAGCATCGGATTACACGAGTTGAGGCGACAGTGGCGCTGCTGACTTGCACTGCCGTGGTCGCGTTCAGAGGCGGCGTCGACTGCCTTGGCAGTGAACGGCCACCACACTACACACGCCACCATTCACACACACAGCACTCACACACACACCACCACCCCACACAGATACTACCACCCCAACACACACAGCAACACACACCACCACCCCACACACACACCACCACCACCCCACACCACCACCACCCCGCACACACACACACCACCACCACCCCACACACCACCACCCCACACACCACCACCCCACACACCACCACCCCACACACCACCACCCCACACACCACCACCCCACACACCACCACCCCACACACCACCACCCCACACACCACCACCCCACACACCACCACCCCACACACCACCACCCCACACACCACCACCCCACACACCACCACCCCACACACCACCACCCCACACACCACCACCCCACACACCACCACCCCACACACCACCACCCCACACACCACCACCCCACACACCACCACCCCACACACCACCACCCCACACACCACCACCCCACACACCACCACCCCACACACCACCACCCCACACACCACCACCCCACACACCACCACCCCACACACCACCACCCCACACACCACCACCCCACACACCACCACCCCACACACCACCACCCCACACACCACCACCCCACACACCACCACCCCACACACCACCACCCCACACACCACCACCCCACACACCACCACCCCACACACCACCACCCCACACACCACCACCCCACACACCACCACCCCACACACCACCACCCCACACACCACCACCCCACACACCACCACCCCACACACCACCACCCCACACACCACCACCCCACACACCACCACCCCACACACCACCACCCCACACACCACCACCCCACACACCACCACCCCACACACCACCACCCCACACACCACCACCCCACACACCACCACCCCACACACCACCCCACACACCACCACCCCACACCACCACCCTACACACCCACACACCACCACCCCACACTCCCCACCACCCCACACACACCACCACCACCCGACACACACACACACCACCACCACGACACACCACGACACACACCACGACACACACACACCACCACCACGACACACACACCACCCCCACCCCACACACACACCCCCACCCCACACACACACCACCCCCACCCCACACACACACCACCCCCACCCCACACACACACCCCCCCACCCCACACACACACCACCCCCACCCCCCCCCCACCCCACACACACACCACCCCCACCCCACCCCACACCCCCCCCCCACCACCCCCACCCCACACCACACCCCCCCCCCACCCCACCCCACCCCCACCCCACACAGACACACCACCCCCACCCCACACACCCCCCCACACACCCCCCCACCCCACCCCACAAACACACCACCCCCACCCCACACCCCCCCACCCCACACACACACCCCCCACCCCACACACACACCCCCCTACCCCACACACCCCCCCACCCCACACACCCCCCCACCCCACACACCCCCCCACCCCACACACCACCACCCCACACCCACACACCACGTCAACCCATGGCACCTGCTGGGTCTGTCCAGTGACCTCTTGTCAGCAGCGAGCCTTCGACACTTCACATGGTCGCCTCAAAGTGCACCTAGCCTGGCACAGGCGCCTTGGTGACGTCACCGCCACTTGCGAATGGCGGCTGCTGTTGCTGGGAGGTAGTGGAGGGTGGTGGTGATGCCAGTGGTGGTGAGGATGGTGGTGGTGGTGATGAGAGTGAGGGTGATGAGAGTGAGGGTGGTGGTGAGGATGATGGGGGTGGTGATGGTGATGAGAGTGATGGTGATGAGAGTGAGAGTGGTGGTGATGAGAGTGAGGGTGATGAGAGTGAGCGTGGTGGTGAGGATGGTGAGGGTGGTGGTGAGGATGATGGGGGTGGTGATGGTGATGAGGGTGGTGGTGATGAGTGTCGTGGTGGTGAGAGTGAGGGTGAGGAAGCCGAGGTGAGCTCACAGACGCGACTGCCTCACTCACGGTCAACGCCCTAAAGATGGCGTTCGTGAAGCTGGGCGCGTCCATTCTCATTGTGTGTGGGGGGGGGTTATTGCTGAAACGTTTCGCCTGATTGTCCCAACTCCTACACTACAGAGCATTCACACCGCTAAAGCACTCACAACACAAACACGAGTAAGGCCACTGCCAACGCAATCCCAAGTTGTATTTAGACGCTGTGCAGTTAACAGCGCAGCCCAAACGACAGGAGGTCTAAATGCAGATTGCGCCGCGTTATTAACAAACGGCGTAGCGCAAAAGCGCCTCGACCGAGGATTGTCTGCAATGGCAAAGGAGCCACCATCGCCCCCCCCCCGGCCCACCACGACCCTCCTCCGGCTCCCCGGTTTCCCAGTCGGTGACTTTGTCCGTAAGTTTGGTGCATTTCTAGCGTCGGAAATACATCGCACACACCGCCCTGTGTAGACTTGCCTGTAGTTGCAGGCACGGGTCGATAGGGGGTGCCACCCTGAGCTAGAAGACCAGCGAGGGTGGGACCCCGGGACCCGACGTCCTTTTAAGAGCCAAGCGTGGACCAGTGGTCGAGACCCGCACCTTGGCTGGGTCGGGTCAGGTAGCCTCGCCAAGGGTAATCGTAGCCGGAGGACCTGAGAGCGTAGCCAGAGTCAGGCACGTTAGGAGTGGGCTGTGTCCCTAGGCTGTGTATCGTAAACAGTGTTGTATGTCCATAATCAACGATTTTTGGGTTTAGATCGCGTTATTTATAAATGTGTCGTAACCCTCCACCACCCGACACGGCCAATCAGTAAAAAAAGTGTCACGTTGACAAAGACAAATAGTTCACTGCTTTAGCCCACCGGTGTGTTGAAGCGTGAAACCACAACATTTACAATTTGAGTACGACGTTTCGCTGGTAATTGCATCCAGCATCATCGGGCAATTCGCCAGAATGGTGAGGCTCTGCTGTGTCTCCCGTTCTTATATAGAGCAGCAGCAAATGACGTCATCATTAACTCATTAACTCATCAGGTGCAAAGATTTGAGGGGGGGGGTTATTGTAATTATATACTTGATTAGTAATAAGGCTATTGTTACGATGCGAGTTGTAGATTAGTAATCATTTGGAATGTGTTCTATTGTGATTATGCTACATTAATAATCAGTTAGTGCTTGTTTCCCTTATAAGGAATTGTAATGCATCTTATTTAATAATACGCTTCCAGGCCGCACTAAGCCTGTAGCTGTCTGAGCGATTAAAGTTATTTCTGTTTCTCTCAATCTCAATGGATTCTCTAATTAGTCTTTGCCAGTAGTAACTAGTTTTACACAACACTTCAACGTTGTCAAAATCAATTGAGTGTCCCTGTTGACAAGCATGTTCTGCCACTGCCGACAGTTGTGTTTGCGATAGTTTAATATTTCTCTGGTGTTCTTTTAGTCTTACACTAACGTTACGCCCTGTCTGTCCAATATAGCATCTGCCACATACACAATTAATCCGATATACACCTTCTGTTGATAATTTAGGTAATTCGTCTTTAGTGCACGTTACTAATTGTTGAATTTTGTGTACTGTACCAAATCTTACTGTAATGTTTTGCTTTTGCAAAACACGGGCTAATTTGTCAGTTACTCCTGAGATAAATGGTATTTTTATTGTTTTAATAATCTGATCGCTTTCAGCAGTGTTGCTTTGCGATCGTGATTTGGCATTTAGTGCTCTGTTAATTTGAGCATTATTGTAGCCATTCTGTCTTAGTGCTTCTTTAACATGTTTAATCTCTCTCTTACCAGCGAAACGTCGTACTCAAATTGTAAATGTTGTGGTTTCACGCTTCAACACACCGGTGGGCTAAAGCAGTGAACTATTTGTCTTTGTCAACGTGACACTTTTTTTACTGATTGGCCGTGTCGGGTGGTGGAGGGTTACGACACATTTATAAATAACGCGATCTAAACCCAAAAATCGTTGATTATGAACAATATTGGTCGCGAAAGCCTACGTGTTAAACTGAGTGTTGTATGTGTTGGAGTTATGAATTTTTGATGAAAATAATAAAAATTAATAATTTTCCGAAAAATGCGCAAATCGCATTAATTATGTTAATGTGTGTATTAATATGCATAAATTATGATGATGCGTGTAATTATATGCATAAATTATGATAATCGCTGAGATAATTGTAGTAATTTATGCGGATGCTTGCGATGATGTTAATGTGTGCAGTTGTGATAATTAGGCTCAGCTTCGTTTATCCAGAGTTGTCAATCAGGATAACACGATTATCATCGATTAAACGTTTACCGATTATCCTAGTGTTTGTTATGATATTTAAGGTCACCAGTTCAGATCTCATCAGGATACAGCTCTTATGAATAAGACAGTTTTGCATGGACTTGGAAAGAAGCACTCGAACAGTTGGTGTTGAGCAATTTTAATTCTAAACAAGCACATGGCACTCTCTTATGCGAAAGCAGGTATACGTCAATAAATTCATGTAACTCGATTATGCAATTAACGAAAATGAATGACTAAAAATACTTCTTCATTGGCGAAATTATGCAGTTAACGAAAATGAATGACTAAAACATTTCTTATTCATGTAACTCGACGGCAGCAACTGCTTTGCACGATCAGTTGATATTGAGCGCACCACCTCGAAATGGCAACCCTTTTTGAAACGCAAAGATAATTTTTTTTTAAGTCTTATTCGTGTGCGTGCTGTGTGTGCGTTGTCCCCTCGTAATATTAATTGTGTCGTTAGCTTGTGTGGTGTAGGAGGATACAAACAGCGGCCAGAAGTTTTCTCTGGGTTGGGCGTGGCCGCCGCAAGCCTCTCTTGCGTGTCTCTGCTTGTGACGTCCGAGTCGTGCTGCTCTTGCGCTCTCTCTCTCTTTCTACTGCTAGATGACGAGTTGGCACGACGCTCGGTGATGCCCGGTGACGTCCGAGTCGTGTTGCTCTTGCGCTCTCTCTCTCTCCACTGCTGGATGACGAGTTGGCACGACGCTCGGTGACGCCCGGTGACGTCCGAGTCGTGCTGCTCTTGCGCTCTCTCTCCCTCTACTGCTAGATGACGAGTTGGCACGACGCTCGGTGACGCCCGGTGACATCCGAGTCGTGCTGCTCTTGCGCTCTTTCTCTCTCCACTGCTGGATGACGAGTTGGCACGACGCTCGGTGACGCCCGGTGACGTCTTGTCTGTTTACACTGGTCTTTGGTAGGTGTGCCCTCAAACACACGGCGCATTCGATGGTGCTGTCCTCTTCCTCACAGCCGTTTGACCAGGCTTTCTCCACTGCTTCGCGCTCTCTGCTTTGCACGCTTGGTCGACGCTTGGCGATCTCCGCCCTTTTACAGGTTGATTGCTTGTCGTCACTCGTCACTCTCTCTGCTCCGTGCTTCCCTTGTTCGTGCAGCTGCCAGCTTCACTCGCCCTTAACTTCGTTGTGCGAGAAGCGACACCGGCTATCGGCATCGGTGTTTCGTGTCCTCACGACGCTCCGCCAGCCGGAGCACGGCTGAAACCCAGCCCCGACCCAGGTTGAACTCAGACTTCTGCGACTCGAACGACTCCTCCTCGTTCCATCACTTCTCGAGGCACAACCGCCCCACTTCTCTTGCGAGCCCCGTCGCAACACCGCGTCGCAAGCCGAGTTGCGAGACTGAGCGCGACTCGGACAGACTGCTCTCAGACTGTCACTTTAACGATGTCTCGTCGTTCCATCTCTCCTCGAGGCACGACGCGCCTCCGCTCTCTTGCGAGCCCCGTCGCAACACCGCGTCGCAAGCCGAGTTGCGAGACTGAGCACGACTCAACCCAGACTGTCCTTTCGCGGTGTGCGCCCGTGCCTAACTCAAAACGTGACTCCCCTCTCTCCGCGTCTCTTGCGAGAGAAAACAAACAAGACAGAGTGAGAAGAAGCAGACACCCCCCCCCCCCTTGTGACCTTTTTGCTCCCTCCTTGCCCGTCAGACCCCGCTGGAAGACAAAGGTGGCTGAGGAGATGTTTGTAATACATTTATGTGGTCCTGTGTGTTACATTTATTCTTGAATTATATTTTATGAGTTCCTTCGGTCTTAGTATCGTGGTAATCATTCGTCTATGTTTAATGAATATTCGTAATGATTCTCGTCACATTATTATTTTGGCTTCGCCAAGTTTAGTTCTCCAGAGATTGGTGTTTATTCTGAGTTAATTTTTTTTATGTCCTGAGGTTAAGTGTACTATGCACTTAAGCTTTCTGGAATTCGTACTCATTAGTTTTTCGGAAGGTCGTGTAGATAGGAAACATATACTTCTAAATAATATGTATGCAGTGAATATAAGGGAATTACTAATAATAAAAATTATTGTTTGTTGGTTAATTATCTATGTTAAGTTTCTACTTTTCGGTAAGGAAGACGTTAAGAAAACGCGAGTTTCAACCGTTGTTTGCTCTGCACCTTATCTGTACATCTCCAGATGTCTTTGGGAGGTTAGTCCATACATCTTTTGTCCATCTGGATGTCCATGACCTCTTTGTGACCGAACTCTCAACATTTTAACCGCCCTCCATGTTTCATGGATTCCTGGTGTTCTTGTGAGGAGAAGTGAGTTGTTTTCATTAATTAATTTTTAAAAAATATATATATAGATAAAAAAAAATTTTGAATTGTTCTTAAAAAAAAAGAGTATAGACACAACAATCCGCCCGTTTGAAAATTATCAGGGGTCGATTTGGCCACTGGCGAATTTTCAAACCAAGTAAATGCCCTTTTTTTGTGTTATGAATCTATAAGCCGCCCTCACTCTCGGCGGTTATTTCTTACGACGCGCGCATATGTATCACAATCGTAATATTGTTACATTTGAAATAAGCAAAAGAAATAAAACACAACGTTAAACATCGGTACTAATCCATAACGCATTCCTTCCAAAGCGCGCGCATATGTATCACAATCTTAACAAGGTTACATTTGAAATAAGCAAGGAAAATACAACAAAACGTTTAACATCAACACCACAAGTTACATTGATTCTCATACATCATAACTCCGACGAATGTTCATTTTTGTTTTTGCTTAGCATGGTTACATTTGAATTAAGCAAAGAAGATAACAACACGTTAAACATCGATATCATCAGTTCCGTGGTTCTCATACATCATAACTCCGACGAATATTCATTTTTGTTTTTGTTAAATCATGGGAAACGCTAGGTAGCGGTTTCGAACGCATTTATGCGTTACCTTCCTCATGTTGCCTGGTTTTCCACTTATCACTTTGATAATTCGATCACGGTTTTCGGGTTCGTTTTTGTAATTTCCCCTCTCACTCTCTCGCGTCGTGGGAGTGTGTGGTGTAAAATTGTGCTGCACATAATCAGAATTCGCGCACACAACCAACTTCTGTACTCCGTCATCAATGGCATTCGCTCTCTCTGCGATTACATGCACATTTGCCGAGTCAGTGTGTCGATTTAATTCTGTGTCTCGTAATGTTGCCCTCTTTGTTTTTATGAGTGTGTTAGATTCCAACACCATTCCCGATATGTCATGAACATTCGTCTCCATTTTAGCACTCCGATCCACATTAATTTTTGTTTCATTTGGATATTTTCCATTCAAAGGCTCACGCCTGCGCTCCTCAGGGCGTGTCCCTGCTGTCTGTTTTTGTACTGTCCGATCACGCTTCAATGCAACCCTGTCCTTGTATTCGATCCGCGCGTCATTTACGGGAGCACTGTCCACGTTTTTGCCCGCCCTGTCACTTGCAGCCTGCCTGTATTTCCCATTGAGCTCCGGGTTTAACACCTCGGCGGGTGGGGCGCGTGTTGGCCGCTCGCTCGCGCTCACTGTGGGTTGTTTATCATGTATTTGGACCGCATTCTGTGTTATTCCTCTATTCCCTCCTGGTATAGCCGGTGGAGGAATTGGTCGGAATTGGATCGATTGTGTTTGACCTCCCATCCTGCGATTCCTCTGAATGTTCGCATCCATACCTCCGCGGTCTGTGTAACACCTTCCCGCTAGGTGGTTATCTTGCCATCTCTGTGCGTAATTTGAACCTTGCGTGTGTCGTGGGATGGGGTGTTGATATGGTTCTGCTCTGAACCTCTCCCTCCTGCGATTCTCGTACATTTTTGGCCCAGTGTTTCTCCCATTTGGGTGCCAAATTTTTCCTGGATTGTTACCTTGCCATTTTTGTGGGTAATTTTGACCTTGCGTGTGTCGTGGCATGGGGTGTTGATATGGTTCTGTTCTGAACCTCCCCCTCCTGCGATTCCTCTGAATGTTCGGCTTTGTACCGCTCTCATTCTCGTGCCAACCTCTCTCTGGGTTATTTTGCCATGTGTGCGTGCGTTTTTGCTCCGTCCTGCATTGTGGGACTGCTCGGTGATTTTTATTCCTCTCTGAGAGGCTGGGTTCTTTATCCCTCTCCCTGTGTTCTGGATCCGAATTATGATTCTTAGCTCTGTATAACCATGCCATGTACGCCTTGCTCTCTATGCGGCGTAAGGATGCGGTTTCTGGATTCAAAACCATTCTCACCCTTTCTGTAATCTCTGGGCTCAAGGATTCAAAAAACATAATTTTGAACATTTTATCTCCTTCGTGGTATTGATTCACATCGCCTGCGTAATACGCTCTTTTAAATTGTACGAGGTAGTCACGTGGATCTTGGTCCATGCCCTGGGTCATCGATTTTACAGCATAAAACCCTTCAGTGAGTGTCGAATATTCTCCAAACTTCCGAATCACTGCCAGGCTCAGTTGTTTAAAATCATTTCTAACCTTGTGTGGTAGTGACTTTACCCATGGAATAGAATCTTTATGTAAGCTTCGTTTCAACAAACTCGCTTTTTCATCCCGTCTCATCAGCCCTCTAATCATTGCCTCCTCTTCCACTGTCGCGATATGTGTATGTATATCCATGGACTTATTGTGGGGGTCAAAATCGGGAATTCTGACTAGAGCCTTGTCCATCAACTTAAAGGTTTTACTGGTGAATAGGTATTCCGAAAGTTGATTGCCGACAGCGTCATCATCAAACAAGTTATCATCAGGCAATCTGTCACTTTGGTCTGTGCTGTGTCGCTTGTGTTTAAGTGGCGTGCATTTTTTGTGTGCGCGCCCAGTGCTGTGTCGCTCGTGTTGCTATTTCCCTTCAGTTTTTGCCTCTGCCCTTAGTGGAGCATGTCCTGTCGACTTTACTTTAACATTTTGCCTCCCTCTATCTGTGAAGTTGTCAATCTCACATGTTTTTGTTTGCATATGTATCTCTCCATCCCTTCTCTCGAATTGTGAGGGTTTCCCTTTGTCAAGGATTTTTTGTTCGATATTCATAATTTTTTTGCGATCAGTCCCTTGACTCTGTCCCCGTACCCAAGAGTGTGATTTACTGTTACTTTCATATTTATTCTGTGGATCAACGTCTGTGAGTTTCGCTGGTGTCGCGAGCCCTGATTTCTCCTCCCTTACGATGGTGTGAGGACATTTTTCCTCGTTTATTAGAGACGATTTCTCTCCCGTTTCCTTTCCAAATTTTTCCTCATTCCACAATCCCTGTCTGTATGCCTGTGTGAGAAGGCATGAGTCCTGTCCTGCCTTCTCTGCAGTTTTTGCATCGTGTTCGCCTTTGTTACATTTTATCCAGTCACTTAGTTTCCCTCGAGGTGTGTTCGTGTTATCGATACAGCTCCCTTCCCATATGTCTCTCTGACTGTACTGCTTTATAACAGATTGATCGGTACGTTTTAATACGAGCTCGCAGTATCCCGTAACCCATTCAAAAATTATTCTTAATCCTAGCATCTTAGGTATGGCAAGAGTTACTTTGACATTTCCTTTTTAGAGTGCATATAAAACAATTATCTCACAGAGGGTAGTCAGTTTGACTCGAGTTATTCTGTTATTTTCCGATTCAGTGTGCGTACCTCTAACACCATTTATCACAGGATGCAATTGGTTCGATACGATATTATCTTAATTCTACTCTTTGTTTCAACCTGCTATTCTGGGTTTTAACCTCAGAGGGCGTTTTTTTTTTACGCCCGTTTACAATCACAATGCAATGTTTGGTCACGATATTCTGGTTAACAGTAGTGATTCATTCCATCATCCATGCAAAACACTGTCTGTGAGAGATCCCGGACGAGCCCCCATTATGTTGTATGTGTTGGAGTTATGAATTTTTGATGAAAATAATAAAAAATAATAATTTTCCGAAAAATGCGCAAATCGCATTAATTATGTTAATGTGTGTATTAATATGCATAAATTATGATGATGCATGTAATTATATGCATAAATTATGATAATCGATGAGATAATTGTAGTAATTTATGCGGATGCTTGCGATGATGTTAATGTGTGCAGTTGTGATAATTAGGCTCAGCTTCGTTTATCCAGAGTTGTCAATCAGGATAACACGATTATCATCGATTAAACATTTACCGATTATCCTAGTGTTTGTTATGATATTTAAGGTCACCAGTTCAGATCTCATCAGGATACAGCTCTTATGAATAAGACAGTTTTGCATGGACTTGGAAAGAAGCACTCGAACAGTTGGTGTTGAGCAATTTTAATTCTAAACAAGCACATGACACTCTCTTATGCGAAAGCAGGTATACGTCAATAAATTCATGTAACTCGATTATGCAATTAACGAAAATGAATGACTAAAAATACTTCTTCATTGGCGAAATTATGCAGTTAACGAAAATGAATGACTAAAACATTTCTTATTCATGTAACTCGACGGCAGCAACTGCTTTGCACGATCAGTTGATATTGAATGCACCACCTCGAAATGGCAACCCTTTTTGAAACGCAAAGATACATTTTTTTTAAAAGTCTTATTCGTGTGCGTGCTGTGTGTGCGTTGTCCCCTCGTAATATGAATTGTGTCGTTAGCTTGTGTGGTGTAGGAGGATACAAACAGCGGCCAGAAGTTTTCTCTGGGTTGGGCGTGGCCGCCGCAAGCCTCTCTTGCGTGTCTCTGCTTGTGACGTCCGAGTCGTGCTGCTCTTGCGCTCTCTCTCTTTCTACTGCTAGATGACGAGTTGGCACGACGCTCGGTGACGCCCGGTGACGTCCGAGTCGTGTTGCTCTTGCGCTCTCTCTCTCTCCACTGCTGGATGACGAGTTGGCACGACGCTCGGTGATGCCCGGTGACGTCCGAGTCGTGCTGCTCTTGCGCTCTCTCTCCCTCTACTGCTAGATGACGAGTTGGCACGAAGCTCGGTGACGCCCGGTGACGTCTGAGTCGTGCTGCTCTTGCGCTCTTTCTCTCTCCACTGCTGGATGACGAGTTGGCACGACGCTCGGTGACGCCCGGTGACGTCTTGTCTGTTTACACTGGTCTTTGGTAGGCGTGCCCTCAAACACATGGCGCATTCGATGGTGCTGTCCTCTTCCTCACAGCCGTTTGACCAGGCTTTCTCCACTGCTTCGCGCTCTCTGCTTTGCACGCTTGGTCGACGCTTGGCGATCTCCGCCCTTTTACAGGTTGATTGCTTGTCGTCACTCGTCACTCTCTCTGCTCCGTGCTTCCCTTGTTCGTGCAGCTGCCAGCTTCACTCGCACTTAACTTCGTTCTGCGAGAAGCGACACCGGCTATCGGCATCGGTGTTTCGTGTCCTCACGACGCTCCGCCAGCCGGAGCACGGCTGAAACCCAGCCCCGACCCAGGTTGAACTCAGACTTCTGCGACTCGAACGACTCCTCCTCGTTCCATCACTTCTCGAGGCACAACCGCCCCACTTCTCTTGCGAGCCCCGTCGCAACACCGCGTCGCAAGCCGAGTTGCGAGACTGAGCACGACTCAACCCAGACTGTCCTTTCGCGGTGTGCGCCCGTGCCTAACTCAAAACGTGACTCCCCTCTCTCCGCGTCTCTTGCGAGAGAAAACAAACAAGACAGAGTGAGAAGAAGCAGACACCCCCCCCCCCCCCCCCTTGTGACCTTTTTGCTCCCTCCTTGCCCGTCAGACCCCGCTGGAAGACAAAGGTGGCTGAGGAGATGTTTGTAATACATTTATGTGGTCCTGTGTGTTACATTTATTCTTGAATTATATTTTATGAGTTCCTTCGGTCTTAGTATCGTGGTAATCATTCGTCTATGTTTAATGAATATTCGTAATGATTCTCGTCACATTATTATTTTGGCTTCGCCAAGTTTAGTTCTCCAGAGATTGGTGTTTATTCTGAGTTAATTTGTTTTATGTCCTGAGGTTAAGTGTACTATGCACTTAAGCTTTCTGGAATTCGTACTCATTAGTTTTTCGGAAGGTCGTGTAGATAGGAAACATATACTTCTAAATAATATGTATGCGGTGAATATAAGGGAATTACTAATAATAAAAATTATTGTTTGTTGGTTAATTATCTATGTTAAGTTTCTACTTTTCGGTAAGGAAGACGTTAAGAAAACGCGAGTTTCAACCGTTGTTTGCTCTGCACCTTATCTGTACATCTCCAGATGTCTTTGGGAGGTTAGTCCATACATCTTTTGTCCATCTGGATGTCCATGACCTCTTTGTGACCGAACTCTCAACATTTTAACCGCCCTCCATGTTTCATGGATTCCTGGTGTTCTTGTGAGGAGAAGTGAGTTGTTTTCATTAATTAATTTTTAAAAAATATATATATACTATGAGATCTCTTTTACCAGTGGCAAAATATGATAGTAGGTTTTTACCCTTTTAACTGGTACAAAACTGACACCTTTATTCAAGGCATCATGTTTGCAATGACCACAACACAAGTACTTGTGTTGTGGTCAAGGCATCATGTTTGCAATGACCACAACACAAGTACTTGTGTTGTGGTCATTGCAAACATGATGCCTTGAATAAAGGTGTCAGTTTTGTACCAGTTAAAAGGGTAAAAACCTACTATCAATATATATAGATAAAAAAAAAAAAATTTTGAATTGTTCTTAAAAAAAAAGGGTATAGACACAACAACAGGACCCTGCGGGGTGGGCTGGTAGGAACGAATAACCAAAGAATATAAACATAATGTACTAGCTGTACTACCCGGCTTCGCCCGGGACTTGTATCCACCACGCCCGGCCGCCTTTGTCTCCCCAGTGGCGATGTTAATACGCCACACCAGTTACTCGTTTTGAGGCTGAGTCCCTCCCTCACCACTCTCCCCCCCTCACCACTCTCCCTCCCTCACCACTCTCCCTCCCTCACCACTCTCCATCCCTCACCACTCTGTAGAGGACGTGAAACTTTGATGAATTTACCTCAGAGTCGCGTGGTGGGTGTCGAGGCCTAGCACCGTGCAGAGCCTCCGGCCTCGCGTGATTTTCCCACCCGGCTGACGCTGGGTACGGGTGCCGTTCCCCCCCCCCCCCCCCCCCGCGCTACAATAATACTGTCTAATGGCTATAATTTTATAATCTACCGACCCTATAATAGTAATTGCACACATTGTGGTGGGGGGGGGGAGTGAAGAGGACGTGAAACTTTGATGAATTTACCTCAGAGTCTCGTGTTAATGCGTGCGCCTATTTTTAACGGGAATAAAAAATGGCGTCCACCCCGCGGCGAAAGCGTCGCTACCCGTTGCCAGGGGCAACCGCCGTCCAATGAAAGCGGCGAAGGCGTCGCTACCCGTTGCCAGGGGCAACCGCCGTCCAATGAAACTGCGTATGGTCCGGCGACACACAGACACACACACAGACAGACAGACAGATTCGCGATTTTATATATATAGATTACTACACTTGTTTAGCCAGGAAAGCCCCACTGAGTCTAAAGGTTTTTGTAGGGTCCTGCCAAGTGCTTGCAGTAGGGGGCGATGTTGCTACACCGAATCGGACTATACGAAGGGACAGTGTGATGCCTAGTTCTAGGCTTCAGGCCTAGCTGTAGGCGTTAGGCCTCTGTGAGTTAAATTTTTAATTTAAATGTTTTAATTATTTATGTAAAAGCTTAAAATGTAAATGTTTCTATTTAAACACATCAGGGAATGTAACATTGTTAAACATTAACTCCCTTTCACACAAGCGGGGGTACGATACGAAGGGAGAGTTTGAGGCCTAGTTCTAGGCTTTAGGCCTAGCTGTAGGCTTTAGGCCGCCGTGAGTTAATTTTAAATTTAAATGTTTTTATTATTTATGTAAAAGCTTTAAATTTAAATGTTTCTATTTAAAAGCATCAGGGAATGTAACATTGTTAAACATTAACTCCCTTGCACACACGCGGGGGTACGATACGAAGGGAGAGTTTGAGGCGTAGTTCGAGGCTTTAGGCCTAGCTGTAGGCTTTAGGGGGCTGTGAGTTAGCTTTTAATTAAAACTTTTAAATTAAAATTTATCTCAGGGAATTATAAGGGAATGTTACACTTGTTTAGCCAGTGTAGGGGTGTTAGAGAGAGAGCCCGTTATGCATGGCAGCCTATGATAAACAAACACAGTAGGCGGGGCTACATGAGTGCACGAGCAGGTGCCCTCTACGACGTCCGCGCCAGACACCCTGGGGGGTCGATTCGGTCGTTATGATCCCCCGGGGCCCCACCCCTCAGGGAGGGGTTGGGTATAAAAGGGGAATGTATCGAAGGGCTCGGGAGTGATGTTTAGCTAAAGAAGAAGACGGAAGACGTCTGAGATAGAGCCCTGGACTCCCCCTGGTACGCCGTCCTTATCAGGACCGCGCAGGCTCGAGCCAGTGGCGTGGTACCAGAGCCAGAGCCAGTGCTGGTCTGGACTCTGGGTACCGGGCCCGACTGACCAGTGTCGGGCCAAGATAGCCTCCCCTAGCCCATTAGTGGAGGACTCAGAGGCAGGCTAGTGTTAGCTAGAGAGGTGTGTCCTCAGATAGACGGGTGAGGGGGCCGATACCCCCTCAAATGTGTGTGTCACAAAGTTGGTGTTAAATAAACAAGTGTGCCTCCAACTCCGGTGTGAACGAGTCGTGAGCGTTACTACATCTGGCGTCAGAAGTGAAACAAAGTACGAACATGGATACACGCCGGACGACTCGAGTCGGGGTACCAGAGGCTGAAGACACCACTGCAGTCGGAGGGCCCGAGACGGCTGAAGATGCCATCGACCAGCCGGGGCTGGGCGCATCCACGCCACAGCAGCTGGAGGAAGGGGAGCCGTCGATGGAGGGGCTGAGGGAGGCGCACGCGAAGCTGACCGAGCTGCTGTACGCCGCAGCCGCCATGCTCGACACCATCACGCAGCTGGGGGCTGCGGGACCACCACGGGGCAACGGCAGCCGACGACCACAGCACCTTCCCGCCATTTCCACGGAGCAACATTTTGAAACTCCCGCCATCACCGCTGCTGCTGTTGAGGGCGTGGCCGCTCTAAGCATCGCGTCCAACGGCGGGAGTACAGTACCTGCCGCGTCACCACCAACGGGCGGAACGTCACCACGGGTGCGACCGGCGATGCCATGGCTGGTTCGTGCCGACGCTGAGTTGAGTGAGGCGGACGAGGGAGTGCGTTCTTCCTCTGCAGCCGCTGCCTTACATCAGCGGCTACCTCCACTCAAGGAATTTGTGGGCGAGGATGGCGACTGGGGCGGCTTCCAGCGGCGCTTCCTCGCTCACCAGGAGATGGCACAGTGGACAGACGCCGAGGCTCTCCGCGCGCTGCCAGCACTTCTCGACAGCGACGCCCTCGCCACTCTAACATCGGCTTCGAAGGAGAGGCGCTCCACGCTGCGGAAGGCAATGCAGGTGCTGTCGGCGGTATATGGTCCACCATCGGACTGTCGCCAACTCTTTTACGATCGCCAGCGGGGGACGAAGGAGTCGCCCCTGGCGTACCGCACAAGCCTCCTGGCACTGGCGAAGGAGGCCTTTCCACGAATGGATGACGAGGGTGTCGACGCCATGGTGACAGAGAAGATACTTTTGCTGGCGGACGACTTAGACATCGTCATTGTCGCACAGGACGATGCAGAGATGTGCTCCCTCCAAGCGGCCCGTCTTCTCCACGCAAACCTGTCCTCTCAACGACGGAAGGCCAGCAAGGCGGCGAGCGGGCGTGCCGTCGCTGCAGCCACCCTCCCGGCGGAAGAGGTTTGCGCTATCGACCATCAACGGCAACATGGAGCGGGAGTACGGGAGGACCGGGCCGGTTCAAGCCGTCTACAACATCCATCGTCGTCACCAGCGCTTCCACGCTGTTACAACTGCGGCATCCGGGGCCACGTCGCCTCGGGGTGTCGCTCTCCTGGGCAGCGCAGGACGACACCTCAACGGGACGCCGGCCCTCGTCACAAGCTCCACCATCATAATCCGGCGAGTCGCGGCACCCCTCATGCTTGGCCCACGCACACGCCCGCCACACACTCAAACACCGCAGCGAAGGGGGGGCCAATATCGCGTACCATGGCACCAACACGCACCGCTCTGGGTACTCAGATTGAACCCAGCCAGTGGTCCGTGTTGGCCCATCGGGTTGTAGCCGCGTCGTCAGGGTCGTCGGCCGTTGTGGGTCACATCGATGGGGTCGAGGTGCGCATCCTGGTCGATACAGGAGCATCGGCGACCATTATTTCGGAGTTGATTTATAACATTTTCCCTGCCCAAAGCCGTCCTTTGATGCCTGTTAACGTGCCATTCTTTGCTGCTAACGGGGGTTCACTTGGCATCATCGGACAAATTCGTGCCCAAATTTGTGTCGGGGATATTAAATTGTCTGGGCCGATTTTTGTTTCCTCCTCGCTGGCGGTTCCGTGCCTGCTGGGGACGGACTTCCTGGCCAAAATGCCGATTAGGATATTAATCGACCAGGGATGCATTGAGCTCCCATCGGGCCGACGCATGGCGTTTCTGCCATCCCCCGCTACGAGCCGGACGGCGTTCGCGACGGTGCCGGCGTTCGTAGATAGAACGGTGCGCGTTCCTCCGGGGGCGCAAATGTTGATTCCTTTGAAACTTCGGCGGCCCTTCGCTAAGGGCGTTGGGGCTCAAGGGGTTCTGTTGGGACCGTCTAGGGCCGGGGTCAGTGGACCTAATTTACTCCCGGCCCAGACCATAGTGAGAGGGGAAGGAGAACCCTTCATCGCGGTCCTCAATGTGGGCTCGCAGACGGTGGTGGTCCCACAGGGGACCGTGCTTGCTCACGCAACGCCGGTGCCCTGTGAGGAACCCGTCGCGAGTCATGTCGGCGCTGTCCCTGCACCGCGACCACATTCAGACAGCGATGAAGGGTGGCTCGAGGCGCTTTGTGCGGGATCGACGGACCTGTCAAATTTAGAGCGTCAACGTCTTAAGACACTACTAAGGGAATTTTCCGACGTTTTCAGTCGGGATAAATACGATTTGGGCTGCACTAATCTGCTGCGTCACCATATTGATACGGGTGACAGCGCGCCAATACGCCAGAATCCTTTTCGGTTGAGTCCCGCCGAAAAGGACCATGTCAAATCGGCTGTTGATGACATGCTAGCCGCCGACATCATTTCTCTCTCCAACAGCCCTTGGGGAGCGCCGATCGTCCTGGTTAAGAAGCAGGACGGTTCGTTGCTGTTTTGCGTTGACTTTCGGCGCCTTAATAAAATTACGGTTGCCGACGCATACCCGCTCCCACGGATGGACGAATCGCTTGACGCCTTGGCGGGAGCGCGATTCTTCTCCACATTGGACTTACTTTCGGGATTCTGGCAGCTTCCTCTGGACGATGATTCAAAGCCTAAAACTGCTTTCCGTACTCCGCACGGCCTGTTTCAATTCAACCGGTTGCCGATGGGCTTACACTCAGCGCCGGCAACTTTCCAGCGGTTGATGGAATTGGTTTTGGCTGGATTGCAATGGGAGTCGTGCCTGATTTATTTGGATGACGTCATTGTCTTTGGCAAAACTTTTGATGAACATCTCCAGAGGTTGCGGGCGGTTTTCCTAAAGATGCAGGCTGCTAATTTGAAATTTAAGCCCCAAAAATGCCATTTGTTACGCGAGTCGGTGCGTTATTTGGGGCACATCGTGGGACGCTCAGGTATTTCTACCGATCCCGCCAAAACGCAGTGTGTAAGCTCCTGGCCGACTCCCACCTCAGTGGGAGAGGTTAGGAGTTTTATTGGGTTTGCGTCGTATTATAGACGCTTCGTCGCTAATTTTGCGACTATAGCAAAACCCCTACACGCTTTAACATCAAAAGGGGTTCGGTTCTGCTGGGGTCAGGAGGAGGAAGCTGCTTTTTGCTCCCTTCGGGACGCTTTGGTAAACGCTCCTCCCCTGATTTACCCTGATTTTTCAAAACCATTCTTGCTCGACACCGATGCGAGCAACACGGGTATTGGGGGCGTGCTCTCCCAGGTGGTTGACGGCGTGGAACGTGTGGTTGCGTACGGCAGTCGGGTGTTGTCTCCAGCGGAGCAACGATATTGTGTCACCCGTAGGGAACTGTTGGCAATTGTCCATTTCATCCAACAGTATCGCCCATATCTGTACGGTCGGCATTTCACCGTCCGCACAGATCATGCGGCACTGCAGTACGCCCTGAGGGTTCAACAGCCATCGGGACAATTGTCCCGATGGTTGGAGGTCCTCCAGGATTACGATTTCCAAACCACATACCGTAAGGGCGTTCGCCACACCAACGCGGACGCTCTGTCGCGCTTGCCAACCACCTCCGAGTGTGCATGCCTCCTGGGGTCTGGACGTTGCAGACCTCCAGGGGACACATCGGTTCCTGTCTTGGCGGCCGCCAACGACGACGATACAGTAGTTACTAATTCGATCGAACAACAGGGCAAAGATTCCCTGTTGGGGTTGCCCGTCATTGAATGGGGGCGCCTCCAGATGGAGGATGTCTCCCTCCTCGGGTGGCGACGTCGCGTTGGCGGTGCGGCGGGGAGAAAAAGAGGTGGTTCCGACGCATGGGAAATGTGCCAAGGCCTGCTGATGCATTGGGACGGGAAGTCGCGTCGACATCGGCTGGTGGTCCCTACTGGGTTGCGGGGCAGGGTGGTATGGGCCGCTCATGAGCGCCTCCTACACCTGGGGACCCAAAAGACTCTCGCCTTGCTGCAACTTGATTTTTATTGGCCTGGCATGACGAGGGATGTTGGGGATTTGTTGGGATCATGCCCTCGATGTGCACAACGCAAACCGCCGGCACGGGAGTCTAACCCGCCCTTGCAATCGATCAAAGTGTCCAGGATAAACGAGCTGGTCGCTCTGGACATTTTGGGACCATTCCCCGCCACCCCCAGGGGGAATAGATATTTGTTGACTGGTGTCGAGTATTTTACACGCTGGCCTATGGCCTGGCCTCTGGCCAACCAGTCGGCAGCAGCCATCGTGGAGGCCTTTGTTCAGGGTTATGTCCTGGACAAAGGTGCTCCGGAGAGGCTGCTGACCGACCAGGGCAGAAATTTTTCCGGTAAACTACTCAGACAAGTCTGTGATTTCCTGGGCACAAAGAAAATTCGGACCTCCCCATATCACCCACAAACTGACGGGATGGTCGAACGGTTGCATCGCACCATCACGTCCATGTTATCACAACAAGTTTCGGACTCGCAAACGGATTGGGACCTACAAATTCAGGGGGTCTTGGCGGCGTACCGGATGGCACCCCATGCAGCTACGGGGTTTTCTCCCTTTTACCTCATGTACGGCCGAGAACCAGACCCGCCTGTTCGTGCCCAGTTGCAGATCCCCGTGCCGCAGGGAAAAACTAATCTGGCTGACCACGTTAAATTTAATCTGGACAAATTGACCGAGGCACGAGATGCTGCAGTGCAAAACTCTGACCTCCGTCAGAAGGCGAATGAGCGCCTCAGATTGAGTCGAGCACACACGCTGCAGTGGAAGCCGGGGGGCAAGGCATGGCTGCACTGCCCCCAGGTGCCACTGGCAACCTCCTCTAAACTGGTGCGGCCGTGGCGGGGCCCTGTGGAAGTGGTGGAGGTGTGTTGTATATGTTGGGTGTGAAAATTTTGATGTGTTGTATGCGTGCGTGGGTGAAATTATTATGTTGTATATGTGGGTTATGAATATTCAGTGAAAATAATAATAATCAATCGAAATTTGGCCAAAGGTGTAATTATCCGGAAATACTTTAATCCATGTAATTACGCACATTTAATTATGCCAATTCGAGAGGTAATTGTAGTAATTATGCGAGTGGGTGTGATTATGATAATGCAAGTCGTTATGATAACCAGACCCCGCCTCGGTGACGAGGGTGGGTTATCGATCGGAATAAGGCAATTAATCGTATGCAGTTATGCAGGTGTGGTGTAAGTATACAAGATTAACTTAGATTAACTCGGCCTCGTTGTCTAGGTTCGTCTCATTCTCGCTTATTTAGGTCCCCGGTTCGCCCCGTTATCGCTTTAACATTTACTGAGTATGTGTTAGTGTGTTTATTAAGGTCACCAAGTTCAGATCTCAACGCAGAAGCAGATCTTATGCATAGACTTCAGGAAAGAATCACACAACCACTTCTGTATTAATCAATTTATTACTAATTCAACTTCGACTATGATATAGTATGCGAACTCTCAATCCCGGAACGTCAACACGGCATCAATACAGTATCATCAATGATTGTCTGATTTCACTTGACAACGGCACATGGATCCCGCGTAACGCGATGGTTGTTAGTGAGAGAGAGAGTCGTTAAAACATGCAAATACTATGCTAAGAAAACCTTAACGTTAATGAATGAAAGATGCTTGAAAGATTATACGGCGATAAAACACAATCAAAACAGTTATTATTCTTAAAGGCACCAATCTCAACAGATACATCGCAGGTTATCTGACAACAGAGTGGCTCGGCGGAAGGAGGTGCCAAGAATCAATTCGTATTGATGGATCTGTTGGGAATTTATGCGATTAAGAGTACAGTCCACTAAATATTAAAGATAATACTCTTACAAATGACGGATGGCCATCACTCGGTCTCGAGTTTTTCTTCACAGCCACGGATGGCTTATGGGTTCGAGTGGGTTTGAGTGGTAAGAGTTGTCTTCAATAGTCAGTGTTCGGAGTCGGTTCTTTATGTCAAACAGATGCCTGGGGGTCGTGTGGTGAGGGGGCGGTGCGCGTCATACGTATTAGTCGCTCCTCTGTCGCCGTGGGGAATTGGTTGGATGCCTGTTGATACGCTGTCGTAGTTCGGAACCCGGTCGGTAGGTGGCGCCCGCAGCTCGCTCGCAGCGCACCGTCGTCCTCTCGTCACCAGACCACGACCCTGGCTACCAGCAGGGGCTTCTGACGCGGCAGGTTGAACTGTCAAGCGGGTCTTGCCCGCCTGCAGAGGCGACGGGGAGCTGCTTGAGTCGAGCCCCGAGAGCCAGCTGAACTCGGCTGAGTCCCAGAAGCTGAAGAGTCGAGCCGACCCGTTAGTCGCAGCTCGGCTGGTGAGTTCGACCCTCTTGGTCGAACTCGGCTGATGAGTCGAGCCGACCCTTCCGGTCGAGCTCGCTCATGAGTCGACCCATTGGTCGCCCTCGTGATGAGTTGACTCTCCTGGTCCAACTCGGCTGATGAGTCGAGCCGACCCTTCCGGTCGAGCTCGCTCATGAGTCGACCCGTTGGTCGCCCTCGTGATGAGTTGACTCTCCTGGTCCAACTCGGCTGATGAGTCGAGCCGACCCTTCCGGTCGAGCTCGCTCATGAGTCGACCCGTTGGTCGCCCTCGTGATGAGTTGACTCTCCTGGTCCAACTCGGCTGATGAGTCGAGCCGACCCTTCCGGTCGAGCTCGCTCATGAGTCGACCCGTTGGTCGCCCTCGTGATGAGTTGACTCTCCTGGTCCAACTCGGCTGATGAGTCGAGCCGACCCTTCCGGTCGAGCTCGCTCATGAGTCGACCCGTTGGTCGCCCTCGTGATGAGTTGACTCTCCTGGTCCAACTCGGCTGATGAGTCGAGCCGACCCTTCCGGTCGAGCTCGCTCATGAGTCGACCCGTTGGTCGCCCTCGTGATGAGTTGACTCTCCTGGTCCAACTCGGCTGATGAGTCGAGCCGACCCTTCCGGTCGAGCTCGCTCATGAGTCGACCCGTTGGTCGCCCTCGTGATGAGTTGACTCTCCTGGTCCAACTCGGCTGATGAGTCGAGCCGACCCTTCCGGTCGAGCTCGCTCATGAGTCGACCCGTTGGTCGCCCTCGTGATGAGTTGACTCTCCTGGTCCAACTCGGCTGATGAGTCGAGCCGACCCTTCCGGTCGAGCTCGCTCATGAGTCGACCCGTTGGTCGCCCTCGTGATGAGTTGACTCTCCTGGTCCAACAACTCGGCTGATGAGTCGAGCCGACCCTTCCGGTCGAGCTCGCTCATGAGTCGACCCGTTGGTCGCCCTCGTGATGAGTTGACTCTCCTGGTCCAACTGGTTTCCAATGCTCAGAGTCCTTTCTTTTATGCCGAAAAATCCCTTTGGGTCCTGCCCACAAGGCGGGGTTTTCTTTTGATTTACTGTGTCAGGATCTGTCCGTGTGTAGGTGTGTTCATGTGTGTGTCCGTACGTCCGTGTGTCCTTGTGTGCATCACCCACGATATATCCCGTGGTCATATTCCCTCCATAAAATCCACGAGCAAACAATCAGGTGTTACAAATTGCCTCGGTCATGGGTGCGATTCATCCCTTGTTTGGCCTTCTTCATGAACCAAAACACAGACGTTACAAATCGTCTCATAGGCGTCTTTGTCCGTGTTGCACCACCTGGAGGGAGGGGCACACTCCCCCCGACCCTCGCTGACGCATGAAGAAATGATTAAAAGTTTTAACATTTGTCCCTTACCATTTCCCAGTTATGATTCTGTATTTAACCTAAGGTCTGTCATTTCCCATCGTGGTGCTTGACTCAAGTGGAGGTTTCCCCGAGCGTGTACACACTCATATCCCGCGCTGCGGGGATACAAAGACGGCCGGGATCTCCCTTTCTCTCCGACCCTGGGTTTAACATCGCTCTTTTATTAGGTATTTTATTTCGACCTGGTGGTGATTTATCCCGTTATGCTTCGGGTCGAGTTGTATCAATAACTTTAGCCTACCCTGTTGTTAAACTCCGACTTTAACGTTATTTTAATAGCAATACAGAATAATTGAGCTTTTCGACTTAACTAGGCGAACACGAACTTTTGGTAACCCCCCCCGCAGCCTCGCTGTTCAGCTGAGCCTGCAGCCTTGAGAGAGAGAGCAACACCCTTATTTTCGTCTCACTGTGGTCATCCAACCTTCTGCTCTGGGAGTGTGATTAATTTCAGGACAAAGCCCCCTCACGTTCAGACGTGCAGTGGTTGTTAATCAGCCCCCTCTCCTGTGTTCACAACCTTGAGCTGAGTTTATCTTTCAGCTGCAGAGAACAAGGCGTGTTCCTCCTCCCTGTGTGCACGTGTTCCAATTAGCTCGAAATCCCTAACACACAATCAGTGATGACCCCCCCGGCCTTCTGTGGCCGTGATCCAGACAAAGGCGCCTCTGCTCCTTTCATTGCCCAATTATTTGCCCATGTGCTGAGGTCATAGATGGTTGGGCTTTTTGCTTTAACTGTCTGGCTGACTCTCCCACTGTCTCTGCCCTTGCACGGGTGACATGCCCGTTTCTCAGGCCTTATCTATCCCTGAAGCAAGGTTGCAATTCTGCCATCTTAGCCCTCCTCCCGTTCATTACTACAACACCTGGTGTTTTGCAGTTTGCTGCGCTTTAGTGTTTTCATTCATTATATATCAATGATGATAATATATAAAAATCAAGTTTGGAAGAAGGGTTAGGATACAACATTCCGCCCTTTTAAAAATGGCCAGTGGTCAAATGGCCACGGGTTATTTTTAAAAAAATATATACCCTTCTTCCATCATGAACCATCGATTGTCCTCAAGTTTTGCTGCTATTTCCTTACAACGCGCGCGTACGTGTCACAACTTACATGGTTATATGTGACAAGAGAAAAAAAAAATTCTAAAGGAAGGTAAAACGATAAGGGAGGGAGAAATTATTCTATTGACTACGTGTTATAGGAGATATCGTTAAAAATATAGTTTTTACGGTTATTCTTGGGTGGCATCATCAGGCCTTGGCTCTATCTAGCTTGGCAAGGTACGTTAGCAGGAGCGTGAGCAGGAGGGCTGCCATTTCCTGGAAAACATGTTACACATTATCGTAGTGTGATATGCCCATTAGTTTAGTTCCCCAGAGATTGGTGTTTTATTCTGAGTTAATTTTTTTTATGTCCTAAGGTTAAGCGTTATTATGTTTCCACTTAAGCTTTCTGGAATTCGTACCCTTTAGTTTTTATTTTTATTTTTTTTTGGAAGGTCGTATAGGTAGGAAACATATAATAATAAAAAGTATTGTTTGTTGGTTAATTATCTTTGTTAAGTTTCTACTTTTCGGTACGGAAAACGTTAAGAAAACGCGAAGTTTCAACCGTTATTTATTCTGCCCTTATCTGTATCTCTAGATGTCTTGGGAGGCTAGTCCATACATCTTTTGTCCATTTGGATGTCCATGACCTCTTTGTGACTGAACTCTCAACACTTTAACCGCCCTCCATGTTTCATGGATTCCTGGTGTTCTTGTGAGGAGAAGTGAGTTGTTTTCATTAATTAATTAAAAAAAAGGTATATATATAAATTAAAAAAAATTATTATATTTTTTTGAATTGTTCTTAATTTAAAAAAAATAGACACAACAATCCGGCCGTTTGAATAATTATCAGGGGTCGATTTGGCCACTGGCGAATTTTCAAACCACGTAAATGCCCCTTTTCTTGTGTTATGAATCTATAAGCCACCCTCACTCTCGGCGGTTATTCTTACGACGCGCACATAGGTATCACAAACGTAATATGGTTACATTTGAAATAAGCAAAAGAAATAAAACACAACGTTAACATCGGTATCACCAGTTACATGGTTCTCATCCCTCATAACTCCGACGGATATTAATTTTTTTGTTTTTGTTAAATCCTGGGAAACGCTAGGTAGCGGTTTCGAACGCATTTTTGCGTTAATTCCCTCCTGTTACATCCTTGCAATCTTTTTACCAAGTTCTGAGTGTCTGGTTTACCACTTATCACTTTGATCATTCGATCACGGTTTTCCGGTTCGTTTTTGTAATTTCCCCTCTCACTCTCTCGCGTCGTGGGAGTGTGTGGTGTAAAATTGTGCTGCACATAATCAGAATTCGCGCACACAACCAACTTATGTACTCCGTCGTCACTGGCATTCGCTCTCTCTGCGATTACATGCACATTTGCCGAGTCAGTGTGTCGATTTAATTCTGTCCCTCGTAATGTTGCCCTCTTTGTTTTTACGAGTGTGTTGGATTTCAACACCATTCCCGATACGTCATGGACATTCGTCTCCATTTTAGCACTCCGATCCACATAAATTTTGGTTTCCCTTGGATATTTTCCATTCAAAGGCTCATGCCTGCGCTCCTCAGGGCGTGTCCCTGCTGTCGGTTTTTGTACTGTCCGATCACGCTTCAATGCAACCCTGTCCTTGTATTCGATCCGCGCGTCACTTACGGGAGTACTGTCCACGCCTTTGCCCGCCCTGTCACCTGCAGCCTGCCTGTATTTCTCATTGAGTTTTGGGTTTAATACCTCGGCGGGTGGGACGCGTGTTGGCCGCTTGCTCGCGCTCACTGTGGGTAGTTCATCATGTCTTTGGACCGCATTCTGTGTTATTCCTCTATTCCCTCCTGGTATAGCCGGTGGAGGAATTGGTCGGAATTGGATCGATTGTGTTTGACCTCCCATCCCGCGATTACTCTGAATGTTCGCATCCATACCTCCGCGGTCTGTGTAACACCTCCCCGCTAGGTGGTTATCTCGCCATCTCTGTGCGTAATTTGAACCTTGCGTGTGTCGTGGGATGGGGTGTTGATATGGTTCTGTTCCGAACCTCCCCCCCCTGCGATTCCTCTGAATGTTCGGCTTTATGCCGCTCTCATTCTCGTGCCAACCTCTCTCTGGGTTATTTTGCCATGTGTGCGTGTTTGTTTGCTCCGCCCTGCATTGTGGGACTGCTCGGTGATTTTTATTCCTCTCTGAGAGGCTGGGTTCTTTATCCCTCTCCCTGTGTTCTGGATCCGAATTATGATTCTTAGCTCTGTATAACCATGCCATGTACGCCTTGCTCTCTATGCGGCGTAAGGATTCACAACCATTCTCACCCTTTCGGTAATCTCTGGGCTCAAGGATTCAAAAAACATAATTTTGAACATTTTATCTCCTTCGTGGTATTGATTCACATCGCCTGCGTAATACGCTCTTTTAAATTGTACGAGGTAGTCACGTGGATCTTGGTCCATGCCCTGGGTCATCGATTTTACAGCATAAAACCCCTCAGTGAGTGTCGAATATTCCCCAAACTTCCGAATCACTGCCAGGCTCAGTTGTTTAAAATCATTTCTAACCTTGTGTGGTAGTGACTTTACCCATGTAATAGAATCTTTATTTAAGCTTCGTTTCAACAAACTCGCTTTTTCATCCCGTCTCATCAACCCTCTAATCATTGCCTCCTCTTCCACTGTCGCGATATGTGTGTGGATATCCATAGTCTTATTGTGGGGGTCAAAATCGGGAATTCTGACTAGAGCCTTGTCCATCAATTTAAGGGTTTTACTGTTGAAAAAGTATTCCGAAAGTTGATCGCCGTCAGCGTCATCATCAAACAAGTTATCATCAGGCAATCTGTCACTTTTATCTGTTCTGCGTGGGGCGTGATTAAGCGGTGTGCATTTTCTGTGTGCGTGCCCAGTGCCGTGTCGCTCGTGTTGCCATTTCCCTTCAGTTTTTGCCTCTGCCCTTAGCGGAGCACGTCCTATCAACTTTACTTTAACATTTTGCTTCCCTCTATCTGTGAAGTTGTCAATCTCACATGTTTTTGTTTGCATATGTATCTCTCCCTCCCTTCTCTCGAATGAGTGTGATTTAATGTTACTTCCACATTTATTCTGTGGATCCACGTCTGTGAGCTCCGCTGGTGTCGCGAGCCCTGATTTCTCCTCCCTTACAATGGTGTGAGGACATTTTTCCTCGTTTATTAGAGACGATTTATCTCCCGTTTCCTTTCCAAATTTCCCTTTATTCCACCATCCCTGTCTGTATGCCTGTGTGAGGAGGAATGAGTCCTGTCCTGCCTTTCCTGTAGTTTTTGCATCGTGTTCGCCTTTGTTACATTTTATCCAGTCAATTAGTTTCCCCCGAGGTGTGTTCGTGTTATCGATACAGCTCCCTCCCCATATGTCTCTCTGACTGTACTGCTTTGTAACAGATTGGTCGGTACGTTTTAATACGAGCTCCCCGTACCCCGTCACCCATTCAAAAATTATTCTTAATCCTATCATCTCAAGTGGCAGGAGTTACTCTAGACATTCCTTTTCAGAGCACTTATACACAATTGTATCACAGGATGCGTCAGTTCAACTCGAGCAAATAATTTCAGCCCAGCTGTCTTTGTTATACTCTGCTACTCTGGTATTCCCTTCAGAGCGCGTTTTGTTTTGTTTTACGCCCGTTTACAATCACAAAGCAACGTCAGTTCACAACACTTTGATTAACACAACAGTGATTCGTTCCTGAATTCATGCATAAACTGTCTGCGAGAAATCCCGGACGAGCCCCCATTATGTTGTATATGTTGGGTGTGAAAATTTTGATGTGTTGTATGCGTGCGTGGGTGAAATTATTATGTTGTATATGTGGGTTATGAATATTCAGTGAAAATAATAATAATCAATCGAAATTTGGCCAAAGGTGTAATTATCCGGAAATACTTTAATCCATGTAATTACGCACATTTAATTATGCCAATTCGAGAGGTAATTGTAGTAATTATGCGAGTGGGTGTGATTATGATAATGCAAGTCGTTATGATAACCAGACCCCGCCTCGGTGACGAGGGTGGGTTATCGATCGGAATAAGGCAATTAATCGTATGCAGTTATGCAGGTGTGGTGTAAGTATACAAGATTAACTTAGATTAACTCGGCCTCGTTGTCTAGGTTCGTCTCATTCTCGCTTATTTAGGTCCCCGGTTCGCCCCGTTATCGCTTTAACATTTACTGAGTATGTGTTAGTGTGTTTATTAAGGTCACCAAGTTCAGATCTCAACGCAGAAGCAGATCTTATGCATAGACTTCAGGAAAGAATCACACAACCACTTCTGTATTAATCAATTTATTACTAATTCAACTTCGACTATGATATAGTATGCGAACTCTCAATCCCGGAACGTCAACACGGCATCAATACAGTATCATCAATGATTGTCTGATTTCACTTGACAACGGCACATGGATCCCGCGTAACGCGATGGTTGTTAGTGAGAGAGAGAGTCGTTAAAACATGCAAATACTATGCTAAGAAAACCTTAACGTTAATGAATGAAAGATGCTTGAAAGATTATACGGCGATAAAACACAATCAAAACAGTTATTATTCTTAAAGGCACCAATCTCAACAGATACATCGCAGGTTATCTGACAACAGAGTGGCTCGGCGGAAGGAGGTGCCAAGAATCAATTCGTATTGATGGATCTGTTGGGAATTTATGCGATTAAGAGTACAGTCCACTAAATATTAAAGATAATACTCTTACAAATGACGGATGGCCATCACTCGGTCTCGAGTTTTTCTTCACAGCCACGGATGGCTTATGGGTTCGAGTGGGTTTGAGTGGTAAGAGTTGTCTTCAATAGTCAGTGTTCGGAGTCGGTTCTTTATGTCAAACAGATGCCTGGGGGTCGTGTGGTGAGGGGGCGGTGCGCGTCATACGTATTAGTCGCTCCTCTGTCGCCGTGGGGAATTGGTTGGATGCCTGTTGATACGCTGTCGTAGTTCGGAACCCGGTCGGTAGGTGGCGCCCGCAGCTCGCTCGCAGCGCACCGTCGTCCTCTCGTCACCAGACCACGACCCTGGCTACCAGCAGGGGCTTCTGACGCGGCAGGTTGAACTGTCAAGCGGGTCTTGCCCGCCTGCAGAGGCGACGGGGAGCTGCTTGAGTCGAGCCCCGAGAGCCAGCTGAACTCGGCTGAGTCCCAGAAGCTGAAGAGTCGAGCCGACCCGTTAGTCGCAGCTCGGCTGGTGAGTTCGACCCTCTTGGTCGAACTCGGCTGATGAGTCGAGCCGACCCTTCCGGTCGAGCTCGCTCATGAGTCGACCCATTGGTCGCCCTCGTGATGAGTTGACTCTCCTGGTCCAACTCGGCTGATGAGTCGAGCCGACCCTTCCGGTCGAGCTCGCTCATGAGTCGACCCGTTGGTCGCCCTCGTGATGAGTTGACTCTCCTGGTCCAACTCGGCTGATGAGTCGAGCCGACCCTTCCGGTCGAGCTCGCTCATGAGTCGACCCGTTGGTCGCCCTCGTGATGAGTTGACTCTCCTGGTCCAACTCGGCTGATGAGTCGAGCCGACCCTTCCGGTCGAGCTCGCTCATGAGTCGACCCGTTGGTCGCCCTCGTGATGAGTTGACTCTCCTGGTCCAACTCGGCTGATGAGTCGAGCCGACCCTTCCGGTCGAGCTCGCTCATGAGTCGACCCGTTGGTCGCCCTCGTGATGAGTTGACTCTCCTGGTCCAACTCGGCTGATGAGTCGAGCCGACCCTTCCGGTCGAGCTCGCTCATGAGTCGACCCGTTGGTCGCCCTCGTGATGAGTTGACTCTCCTGGTCCAACTCGGCTGATGAGTCGAGCCGACCCTTCCGGTCGAGCTCGCTCATGAGTCGACCCGTTGGTCGCCCTCGTGATGAGTTGACTCTCCTGGTCCAACTCGGCTGATGAGTCGAGCCGACCCTTCCGGTCGAGCTCGCTCATGAGTCGACCCGTTGGTCGCCCTCGTGATGAGTTGACTCTCCTGGTCCAACTCGGCTGATGAGTCGAGCCGACCCTTCCGGTCGAGCTCGCTCATGAGTCGACCCGTTGGTCGCCCTCGTGATGAGTTGACTCTCCTGGTCCAACAACTCGGCTGATGAGTCGAGCCGACCCTTCCGGTCGAGCTCGCTCATGAGTCGACCCGTTGGTCGCCCTCGTGATGAGTTGACTCTCCTGGTCCAACTGGTTTCCAATGCTCAGAGTCCTTTCTTTTATGCCGAAAAATCCCTTTGGGTCCTGCCCACAAGGCGGGGTTTTCTTTTGATTTACTGTGTCAGGATCTGTCCGTGTGTAGGTGTGTTCATGTGTGTGTCCGTACGTCCGTGTGTCCTTGTGTGCATCACCCACGATATATCCCGTGGTCATATTCCCTCCATAAAATCCACGAGCAAACAATCAGGTGTTACAAATTGCCTCGGTCATGGGTGCGATTCATCCCTTGTTTGGCCTTCTTCATGAACCAAAACACAGACGTTACAAATCGTCTCATAGGCGTCTTTGTCCGTGTTGCACCACCTGGAGGGAGGGGCACACTCCCCCCGACCCTCGCTGACGCATGAAGAAATGATTAAAAGTTTTAACATTTGTCCCTTACCATTTCCCAGTTATGATTCTGTATTTAACCTAAGGTCTGTCATTTCCCATCGTGGTGCTTGACTCAAGTGGAGGTTTCCCCGAGCGTGTACACACTCATATCCCGCGCTGCGGGGATACAAAGACGGCCGGGATCTCCCTTTCTCTCCGACCCTGGGTTTAACATCGCTCTTTTATTAGGTATTTTATTTCGACCTGGTGGTGATTTATCCCGTTATGCTTCGGGTCGAGTTGTATCAATAACTTTAGCCTACCCTGTTGTTAAACTCCGACTTTAACGTTATTTTAATAGCAATACAGAATAATTGAGCTTTTCGACTTAACTAGGCGAACACGAACTTTTGGTAACCCCCCCCGCAGCCTCGCTGTTCAGCTGAGCCTGCAGCCTTGAGAGAGAGAGCAACACCCTTATTTTCGTCTCACTGTGGTCATCCAACCTTCTGCTCTGGGAGTGTGATTAATTTCAGGACAAAGCCCCCTCACGTTCAGACGTGCAGTGGTTGTTAATCAGCCCCCTCTCCTGTGTTCACAACCTTGAGCTGAGTTTATCTTTCAGCTGCAGAGAACAAGGCGTGTTCCTCCTCCCTGTGTGCACGTGTTCCAATTAGCTCGAAATCCCTAACACACAATCAGTGATGACCCCCCCGGCCTTCTGTGGCCGTGATCCAGACAAAGGCGCCTCTGCTCCTTTCATTGCCCAATTATTTGCCCATGTGCTGAGGTCATAGATGGTTGGGCTTTTTGCTTTAACTGTCTGGCTGACTCTCCCACTGTCTCTGCCCTTGCACGGGTGACATGCCCGTTTCTCAGGCCTTATCTATCCCTGAAGCAAGGTTGCAATTCTGCCATCTTAGCCCTCCTCCCGTTCATTACTACAACACCTGGTGTTTTGCAGTTTGCTGCGCTTTAGTGTTTTCATTCATTATATATCAATGATGATAATATATAAAAATCAAGTTTGGAAGAAGGGTTAGGATACAACAGGTGTTACGACCGCAGTGCGTGCGCATCAAGTGGGGAAAGCGGCGATGGTTCGTGCACCCCTCTAGGTTAAAACCCTTCTCTGCGGTACACAATCACACTTCACACGCGCGTGGCCAAGCATGTGGGGGGTCGGCCGACTCGCTGGGTCCGTCTCCGTCGCTCTCACCTAATGCCTTGCCGGCTGTGCCACCTTCAGGTGCATCAGGAGTGACGGGCTCACGCCCGATCACCCCTCCTGCGGATACCGAGGGTCGCGCGGAGTCGGATGAATGCTCACCCCAAGACGGACAATTGCCACCTGATGGTCCGCCACGCGCGGTTACCCCGTGTGAGGGGCCCGCTGCAAGGACGCGCGCTAAAATGCGCAAACTGTTGTGAGGCCGGAAAATGTGTACATAGCTGTTGTGTTCATTGGGTGTTGTGTGGGTGGTGTGTTCCCCGCTCCTCGGATGTACATATGTTGGCTTCACCGTGTGTTGTGTGTGCGTGGTGGGTTCCCTGCTGATTGTATATAGGCTGTTTTTTTTTACGGAATTCGTATTTATTCGGGGGGGGGGGGGGGGTGCGACGGGTTGTTTTCTCATCTTGCTGTTGCGTTCTTGTTCTGGTTCCTGTTATTGTTCAAAAATAGTGAGGCACACGCGCGGTCAGGGGGTGAAGGCACCTTTATTGTCAAATTTTTGTATGTTGGCAGCCGGGACGGCTGCATGCTATGCGGGGGGAGTGATGTAGGGGTGTTAGAGAGAGAGCCCGTTATGCATGGCAGCCTATGGTAAACAAACACAGTAGGCGGGGCTACATGAGTGCACGAGCAGGTGCCCTTTACGACGTCCGCGCCAGACACCCTGGGGGGTCGATTCGGTCGTTATTATCCCCCGGGGCCCCACCCCTCAGGGAGGGGTTGGGTATAAAAGGGGAATGTATCGAAGGGCTCGGGAGTGATGTTTAGCTAAAGAAGAAGACGGAAGACGTCTGAGATAGAGCCCTGGACTCCCCCTGGTACGCCGTCCTTATCAGGACCGCGCAGGCTCGAGCCAGTGGCGTGGTACCAGAGCCAGAGCCAGTGCTGGTCTGGACTCTGGGTACCGGGCCCGACTGACCAGTGTCGGGCCAAGATAGCCTCCCCTAGCCCATTAGTGGAGGACTCAGAGGCAGGCTAGGGTTAGCTAGAGAGGTGTGTCCTCAGATAGACGGGTGAGGGGGCCGATACCCCCTCAAATGTGTGTGTCACAAAGTTGGTGTTAAATAAACAAGTGTGCCTCCAACTCCGGTGTGAACGAGTCGTGAGCGTTACTACACCAGGAAAGCCTCATTAATTTAAATGTTTTAATTAAAAGCTATCTGAGGGAATTATAAGGGAATGTTACACTTGTTTAGCCAGGAAAGCGTCACTGAGTCTAAAGGTTTTTGTAGGGTCATGCCAAGTGTTTGCAGTAGGGGGCGATGTTGCTACACGGACGGACGGATGGACGATATAATCTGTTGTAGGCTGGTCCACTTCGTTCCTACCAGTATAAAGAAGTTACCTCTACACGTGTCTCCGGAACCCATTACACCTCTAAAGACTACAGCTCCGTGGAACCCACTACACATTCATTAATCCCAGAGGTCGCAACCAGGTACCCGATACCCGTACCCTATCCGATACCCGGCTACCCGTACCCGGCCGGGTACGGGTACGGGTAGCCGTTTGCGACCCTGGTGCGGCCGGATACGGGTACGGTTAAGGAATCAAAACCAGTTTGCAACCTCTGATTAATCCCCCCCCACTCACTGCGTGCAATAAGTGCTCACAAGTGACACCATCACGTCTACCACTCTAAGTAACAAAACAGCTCTGGCTGTCGCCTGATGAAGCTGGTTGTAATTACTGCAGAAACGTCGTAGTCAGATTGTAAATGTTGTGGCTTTGCTCTCCAACACACCGGTGTGCTGCTCTAGTAACGAATTGGCTTGTTCTGTTTACGTGACAAACCTTATTAATTGGCTGTGTCGGGTGATGGCGGATTTAAAGACATATTTACGCGAAAGCCTACAACGTGTTAAACTTGCTATATACCACTGCTCATAATGGCAACACTGCCTGCTCCATCGCCCCGGACTTCTCCGTTTCACAGTCTGCTACTTTGTCCATGAGTTTGTAGTTCCTCGCCTTCAAGGGTCGTAGCTCCCCTCCCTACACGGCGACAACCCCGACTGAACCAGATGCGTTGCCGCGTCTGTGAGATTACACTTTACTGAACAAGCAGCAGTACTATGGGTGCGATTCCCGTACAGGATCACTGTGCCTTGGCATTCCCAGAACATCGTTTTCTTTAATTTATAAGCCATTGTCCATGCAGCGTGTTGAAATGAAGCATACGTTTATGTTATTAAAGTTGGGATAACTAAATTCAAAAGATGAATCTCATCACTGACGTTACAAATTGAAAGATGCAGAAGCGGAGTGATGTGAAAGTGAGGGAGCATGAACCATTTGGAGTGAGATGAGCGGTGGACTAATGACTCATTCTCGTTTGTGATCATCAGCAGACAGAGCCAACCATGAAGCTGGCCCTCATCTCACTGTTCATCTTCTTTCTGGGTGAGTTCACACCCAGAGCCACTCACCCAGCACACATTGGACGGTGCCCTTTCGTTGCCAGGTGAGAGTTCACTGTTACCTCCCTTGCCTGGAATGGAGGAGGTTGTGAGTTCAATCCCGACCCTGACGCCTGCTGCTGTATATTTGGAGGTTGCGTGTCTCTCTCCCTGTGGTCACGTGGATTTGTCTCCGGGTCCTCCAGTTTTGTCCTCCACATTTATAATCAACGCGCATTTCGATTATTTTGTTGCTGTAAATTTCAGCACGACAAGCCACTTCGGTGAGCTGTCATTTGTGGCCAGATCACTTTTGAAGAAAAGAGCTACATAGCTGAGTGGGCCTTACCTGCTAATTAGACTAGTTTATTAGTTTTTAAATAAACCACCGTGACGATGAGGTCACGGTCACGTGACCCCTGTGACACCGTCCTGGCCCTGCCAGTGGCTCCCGGGCCGTGCGCTCTGCTGAGATTCGGCTCACGAGCGGCCGCTCTGAGTCTGGGCACTGACGGTGGGGGGACGCAGCCCTAAGATTTGGTCGAGGGGGAGACGTTTCACTGCGCTCACCAGGTGAGCGGCCTTCCTCTCTGACAGCTGATGCTACGCGGAGCTCACCGTGCCGTAGCTTCCATTGAAGTCGTAGTTTTATTTATCTATTCTCCACAATTACAAATGTAGATGGTGTAGCACCCCTGTGTTTAACGGCATTTTCAAGATCTCTCTGTGGCCCTGTTACCACTGGACGAACCTTTGCAGAGTGGTGTAATGAGTGTAAGCGATGTCTCTGTAGATAAAACGACATTTGAGTAATCGGAATGGCTTTTCCCTTGACTGCAATTTAATTTAAAAAAATGATGGATGTGTTTCAGACATTAATTCCAAATCTACTCCTAACCTAAAAAATATGCATCACGTATATCCCAAAAATAATACTAAAGAACGTACATATTAAACACGTTTGAATAATAATTAATTGAAGCATAAATAATCAAGGAGAAATTTTGTAAACCGAACCATACAAATAACCCAACTGGCAATGGATACCCATAGTCATTTATATACATTCATTAATTCCCCCACACTTCACGCAAGAAGTTGCTCACAAGTGTTGTCATCACATTTACCCCTCTATTTAAAGGACCAAAACAGGAGGATATCTCAACAAATCTGGCTGTCGCCTGATGATGCCGGTTGTAGTTACTCGCAAAACATCATACTCCGATTGTAAATGTTGTCCCTATGCTCTCGATCACACCGGTTAGTGCTGTACTAGTGACGAATTTGCACGTTCTGTTTACGTGACAAGCCTTACTGATTGGCTGTGTCGGGTGGTGGCGGGTTTAACGACACATTTATATATTTATGCGATCTAACCCAAACAACCTGTATTATAAACTGGGGGATATTACCTGTATCTGTAACGAGTGTGACCGGTCTCCCTGTAGATGCGGCATCGACTGCGATGCTCCAGATCACTCTTCCGCAGAGTCTGTCTGTGACGGAGGGAGAGAACGTGACTCTTCCCTGCTCCTTCTCCCCACCGTCGAACGGCCTGGGCCACATCGTCATTCAGTGGTTCACGATGCCCAGACACTACGCAGAGAACGTGACGAGCAGAGAGATGAAGAAGGTGACGGCCGCATTTCATGTCAACCGTGAATAATTGTCTCCGTACTTGATGTCTACGTCGACACGTAACAGATAATAACAAAGTTACGTGGTGCCCTTTAATTACCCAGAAATGTCCCAATTAGTCTCACAACTCCATTTCAGGAAGGCGCTGCTCTGAGATCTTTGCCCAATGACGATGCGTTAATGAGAGTTTGGCTTCATGTGGAGGGAAACCAGAGTACCTGATGAAACTCATGTTCAATACGAGGGGGATTACACGCAATACTCTACACAGATTCAAGTCCACAGGTAGACCCACTCTCAACACTCTACGCAAACTCAACATTGATATTTTGCCATCCCCTTGACGCCTCGCAGCCGAAGCCTACAACGCTTGATGTTCCCAGGAGGTCTCCCATCCTGGTGGTAACCGAGCTCAAGTCTGCTTAGCTAGCGACATCCAACGAGCCCAGGGGCATTCAGGACGATTTAACTGTGGGCGTCGTGTGCCCTTGTGGTTGACGTTTCATATTGTGGTTTGTGTCATTGCAGATCTATCAATCGGGGGATGAAATGCACCCCTTGAGTATCGTTAAGTCTGCGGGAGACGTGCGGACGGGAAACTGCTCCATCGACATCCCCAACTTCCCCAGGAGCCTCGGCCCCGTGCTTCTGTGCATCATCAAATGTCACCGATGTAACGCGGAGAACACCGAGGTGCAAGAGGAGATGGTGCTGAACGTGATGCCTGCAGGTGAACAAGAGCTGAGCGTGGTGTTGTAGCTGATACAGCCATCATTGTCGCTATAAAACTCAACAACTAGATAACTAGTTGACTTTGGCAACACGATTATTTCGTATTAGCTTGTTCACATTCATTATGTTGGTGGTTTGCTTTGCTTTACTTTTCGCACGCATGAAGACGAGGGCTACTCAAGCGTTCTCGACCACTCATCACGCGCCTGCCACGAGTCCTCTAACGCTGACGCGCGATGTCAGTTATGCAGGGAATAATGCACAGAATATGAGGATGTCGTATAATTTATACACCTTAACAATCGGCAAAGCGCTCATTTAATGGATAATGCACGTTCGTTTTACAACTTTCATGATTTAGTTTCTTGTTTTATAATTTGTCAGATGATAAAATATATAAGAAAATAAAATGAGCACCGTTCGTCACGACGTTCAAAACGGATGAAGCGATTATGGGGGAAATTGTGTTGCACGGTGCACGAGATTCAACTGGTTGAGGCCCGGGAGGTCAAGGGTCATGGAAAAACTGTGGTGCAGGGCTTGAGTGGGCATTTGTACAGAGCTGAGTGATTTCTCAGCCAGGAATCTGTGATGCACGTGGATCAGGTCTTTGAGTGTGGCACGTGAAGCCGTGTTGAGTTAGTGGTCTCTCCCTGCTGCAAGTGAAGCTGTGTTGAGTGAGTGGTCTTTCCTTGCTGTACGCGAAGCAATGCTGAGTCACTGGGTGGGGCTGTGGTGCTGGGTGCGAGTGGGGGTCACGCTGAGCCCCTCCCCCCTCTCTCTCTCCGTGTCTCTGCAGCCCCACGGTCAGACGGTGGGGGCGTGAGTGACGCCACCCTCGTCCCTCTAGAGGAGAAGGGAGGGGTGGTGGCTGCCTGGGTCCTGCCTGTCGTCATCTCCGTCATCTTCATCGTTGTCTCCGGCTCCGTCTTCATCTGGCAGAAACGCCGTCGGTCTTCAGGGCTCTGCCCCCACTCACGCAGGTGCCCTCCCCCCTCCAGCCCAGGCACCCGGACCGCCCAGCCCAGCCGCTGGTGAATGAGCGTGGACGTGGGCAGCCGGGCTGAGCTCTCTCCGTGGCCTCCCACTCGGTGTCACTGACGAGGTTTCACGTTCACGCACCGCCGGGTCTGAGTCTCTTCCTGAGCGGTTCACAGCGGCCGTGCCGGGGACGCTGAGCTAGCACCGAGCTCCTGGGTTCAGCCCCTTGGTCTTGCCGACTCGAACCGATATTAAAGAGTGAGCGCCATTGAGGCCCTCTGCTCGTTCCCGACGAGATAATTCCACGCGTTGCTGTGTGCAGGCACCGCGTGGTTGGTAAACCTGCTGTTTGTTTTTATTTCCACAGTGGCGGTGGGAATGCAGACGGGCCTGGGGACGTGCATGGGGACGTGAACGGGCAGCCGCTGATGAACGGACACGAAGAGAGACAACAACAAGTATTGGAGACCGTGGCCGTTTGATAATGTTCAGGCATCTCGATGCCCCATCTGATTGTTTGGCACGTGGAGCGGGTCACACACACAAACTGCCCGTGTGCTCCATGTTCCACGTTTTATTTGAAACCTTAGACCATCATCTTCTTGGTTCTTTCGGTAAAGTCACGTAGAAGGGAAGTAATAAAATAATAAAAATAAAACATAATAAAACAATTCTCACGACGTTTCGGCCACAACGCAAGCAGCCGTCCTCAGGCGAAGAATGAGAACATTATCAAGCTAGGAGCTTATATAGGTGTAGCGAGGAGGAGCGCCTTAACAAAAGAATGTGCATATGAAGAGGAATTTAGCATACCAATGGGCAATGCATAGGAGGTGGGCGGAGGGGTTTCAAAGTCCCATTATGCCCATGCATTATGCAGGATCAACAGCACCACGGGGGGGCGCAAGGAACAGCGTTAATAAAGGAGAGGAATGTTAATGATATGTAGCTGCATTTGCCAAACAACCACGTAGAAAACCAAAGTGAAAACTACATAAAAAACTAAAATATAAACTGATACTTACTATACTCTACAATAAGCTGAGTTACTAACAACAAATAATAAATTACAATTCTACGTCGTAAGAAGTATATAATATACTTCCATCTAAACTTTATTCTCTTAGCATATACAGTACTATATACTGCCATAGATAAACCCAACATTAAATTATATACTGTATTGCTGTAAACCACCCTATACTTTATACATTTTAATATAACACTATGTATTATTCAACTCACCCTAATGTGTATCGAAATGGTTTATTACGTCCTTCCAATGATTGCTAAGCCTGAATCCATCTTCTCGGTTAAAATTGTCTCTGTGTTTGTATATGTGGATCGCCTCATGAACGAATCTCTCATGATAGCCAGATGGCTTGCAGAGAACCTCCGTCTTGGAGAAGTCAATGTCATGTGAGCCCACTGAGTTGTAACAGTGGTCTGCCACGGCTGAGGTGTTTGTCCTACCGTGTTTTAGATCAGCTTTATGTTCACGAATGCGGTCTGAGACGTGTCGTTTGGTTTCCCCAATGTAACTGCTACCACAGAGGCAACTTAGTTTGTAGACGCCAGGGTACTGTATGTCTGGAATCACATCTTTTACAGACGGTACCAGATCACGGATTTTATGTACTGTGTTGAATCGGACCTGGATCTTGTGTTTAATCAGGATTTTGGAGATCTTTTTTGTGACCCCAGCAATGTAGGGTAAGGTGATGGTCTTGAAAGGCTCCTCAACAGGATCTTTCTTGATGGTTGGAGTGATGGCTTTGCGGATTGTGTAGTCGGAGTAACCATTAGCTTTAAGAGCTTGGAGTACGTGTTTGAGTTCACTGGAAATGTGTTCATGGTCGGAGATGCATTGGGCTCTATGATATAGAGTCTTGATAAGGGAATTCTTCTGGGATGGATGGTGGTGGGAATCCGGTTTTAGATAAGCATCCGTGTGGGTGGCTTTCCTGTAGACAGAGTGGCTCATTGAACCATCAGGTCTCCTTTTGATTAGGACATCCAAAAAGGGTAGCTTGCCATCATTTTCGACTTCCATGGTGAATCTGATGGCTGGGTGTATGGAATTGATGTGGTCGAGAAATTGGTCTAGAGCAGGCCGGCCATGTGGCCAGATGATGATACGTAGACGACACTTTTGTCATCTGGCCACATGGCCGGCCTGCTCTAGACCAATTTCTCGACCACATCAATTCCATACACCCAGCCATCAGATTCACCATGGAAGTCGAAAATGATGGCAAGCTACCCTTTTTGGATGTCCTAATCAAAAGGAGACCTGATGGTTCAATGAGCCACTCTGTCTACAGGAAAGCCACCCACACGGATGCTTATCTAAAACCGGATTCCCACCACCATCCATCCCAGAAGAATTCCCTCATCAAGACTCTATATCATAGAGCCCAATGCATCTCCGACCATGAACACATTTCCAGTGAACTCAAACACGTACTCCAAGCTCTTAAAGCTAATGGTTACTCCGACTACACAATCCGCAAAGCCATCACTCCAACCATCAAGAAAGATCCTGTTGAGGAGCCTTTCAAGACCATCACCTTACCCTACATTGCTGGGGTCACAAAAAAGATCTCCAAAATCCTGATTAAACACAAGATCCAGGTCCGATTCAACACAGTACATAAAATCCGTGATCTGGTACCGTCTGTAAAAGATGTGATTCCAGACATACAGTACCCTGGCGTCTACAAACTAAGTTGCCTCTGTGGTAGCAGTTACATTGGGGAAACCAAACGACACGTCTCAGACCGCATTCGTGAACATAAAGCTGATCTAAAACACGGTAGGACAAACACCTCAGCCGTGGCAGACCACTGTTACAACTCAGTGGGCTCACATGACATTGACTTCTCCAAGACGGAGGTTCTCTGCAAGCCATCTGGCTATCATGAGAGATTCGTTCATGAGGCGATCCACATATACAAACACAGAGACAATTTTAACCGAGAAGATGGATTCAGGCTTAGCAATCATTGGAAGGACGTAATAAACCATTTCGATACACATTAGGGTGAGTTGAATAATACATAGTGTTATATTAAAATGTATAAAGTATAGGGTGGTTTACAGCAATACAGTATATAATTTAATGTTGGGTTTATCTATGGCAGTATATAGTACTGTATATGCTAAGAGAATAAAGTTTAGATGGAAGTATATTATATACTTCTTACGACGTAGAATTGTAATTTATTATTTGTTGTTAGTAACTCAGCTTATTGTAGAGTATAGTAAGTATCAGTTTATATTTTAGTTTTTTATGTAGTTTTCACTTTGGTTTTCTACGTGGTTGTTTGGCAAATGCAGCTACATATCATTAACATTCCTCTCCTTTATTAACGCTGTTCCTTGCGCCCCCCCGTGGTGCTGTTGATCCTGCATAATGCATGGGCATAATGGGACTTTGAAACCCCTCCGCCCACCTCCTATGCATTGCCCATTGGTATGCTAAATTCCTCTTCATATGCACATTCTTTTGTTAAGGCGCTCCTCCTCGCTACACCTATATAAGCTCCTAGCTTGATAATGTTCTCATTCTTCGCCTGAGGACGGCTGCTTGCGTTGTGGCCGAAACGTCGTGAGAATTGTTTTATTATGTTTTATTTTTATTATTTTATTACTTCCCTTCTACGTGACTTTACCGAAAGAACCAAGAAGATGAATCCCTGCAGTCACGAAAGCTTTAAATCGAAACTTAGACCATCATGTCTTTGCCACCTCTTGCCTTAACAACCATAACTCTCGACCGGATATCTCTCGTGTGTCTCCAACTCTATCATCTCCATCCTGGATTTCTCAGAGTGTCCATGAACGAAACCACATGACCCCAATCCTGAAATTGCTTCACCAGGTTCCCGAGACTATCTGTGGTGCACTTGATAGTGGGCGCCACCGTGGCGAGATGTTAACCACCTCGCCTGGTATACAGGAGGTCGTGGGTGGGCCTCGGCAAGGTAAGGTAATTGTACCCTTTTTACCGGGTGAAAGGGTAAAGGGTAAAGGTGTCGACATGCCAAGGGATAAGGGTAAAGGGTAGGGTAAAAGGTAGGCTCGTTGCTTTTTACTTTTTACCTTACCTGCTAAAGGGTAAAAGGTAGGGTAGAGTGATTGTATTGTGGTAAGGTTAAAGGTAGGCTCGTTGTTTTTACACTTTTACCTTACCTTGCCGAGGCCTAGTCGTGGGTTCGATCCCGATCCTGACACCTGCCTGTATATTTGGAGTTTGCACGTTATCTCTCTCCCCGCGATGTCGTGGATTTTCCTCCAGATCCACTGTTTTTTTTCCTCCACTTTTAGAATCAAGGTGCGTTTAGAGTATTTGGCTGCATTACATTTCCACATGCTGATAAGCCACTTCGTTAAGCTATCATTTGTGATATCCAGGTCGCTTCTTCAAAAGAGCTACATAGCTCAGTGGGGCCTTAACTGGTAAAATAAACTAATTAGTTTTCTTTACATATCATTAAATATAAAGCATCAATCAGAGCGATTGATGACCAGGTGCCAACTAATCCACTCCAGTCACTCATTTTTAGTCGGTCGCCTCCTGATTACTTTTCGATTGCTACCGACTGGGTGGTTGGCTGGGTGAGGGGCTGGGTGAGTGGTGGGTAGCTGGCTGGGTGGCTGGCTGGCTGGCTGGGTGGCTGGCTGTGTGGGTGGCTGGCTGGGTGGGTGGCTGGCTGGGTGGGTGGACCCTATGCAAAGTGCCTACCGTGAGCTATGGGATAACACGGCCCTGGTGGGTGGCTGGGTGGGCGAGTGGCTGGGTGAGTGGCTGATGGGTGGCTGGGTGAGTGGCTGGGTGAGTGGCTGGGTGAGTGGCTGGATGAGTGGCTGGATGAGTGGCTGGATGAGTGGCTGGATGAGTGGCTGGATGAGTGGCTAGGTGAGTGGCTGGGTGGGTGGACCCTATGCAAAATGCCTACCGTGAGCTATGGGATAACACGGCCCTGCTTGAGAGGGTCAGTGAGTGGTGCGGTGCTTGTGCATCGCGAGTGAGCGCTGTGGGGGTGTGCGTGTGACTGCACGTGCAGTGCCGGGTGGCCCTCTCAGCTGCGGCCTCTCTCGCGCCTTCAGGGGGACCTCGCAGACGTCCCAGAACGTCTGACATTAAGTACTTCGCTCGGTGATATGAAATATCGTTGAATATTTTATACACTGTTCTTACAAAACTCGGGGCCAAGTTTTAAACATCGAATGTCGTGCCTTTTTGTATCGATTCTGCACCCTTTGTGTTCGTGTTGTACGAGTCGATGTCGCACCCCCGACTGGACATCTGACAGCGCCGTGCTGATCGCAGCTCGTCGGGTTCCTCCGGTCTAAAGTGTTAAGAATGTGCATTTCCTGCGGTGCCAGGGAGAATCTGCCCCACCAGTACTTATGCTGCCAGCGGTTAAGACCAATGTTCCGCCTTTTGATGGGACATCTTCAGGAAATTGGGGGTGCCCTTCTCCAACAGCAGCTTCGTATATGGGGTGGTGCCTTACCTGGCTAACAAGCGCCATGACCTCGCTAACTTCGCCTGTGCTCAGCATCTAAAAAGATGCTGGAAGGTGACACTGAGGGCTGCTCTGTGCTTCCAGTGTTCAGGGGCCTGCTCAAGGCGCGGCTCCGGCTGGAGCACGCCATGTACCACACACATGTCGGTGATGTGCACATCTTCTAACGCTGGGGAGCCAGACAAGCCCTCTGTACCAGCGTGGACGGCACCCTCGTGTTCACCTTCCGAGGCGCTCGCTCGTCACCATAGCATGTGCAATGACCACCACCACGTGACTTTTTTTTTGTGTTGTGCGCAGTGCATTTAGCGCCACAGCGCGTGGATTTATACCGTTTGTTTGTTTGTTGGTGACTGTATTTGATGTCGGAATCACCTCCAGTGCTGTTGCTGCTGGCGGCAATAAAAGTTGTTAAAAAGTCAAAAGTCTCTCAGTCTCTCTCTCTCCCTCTGTCGTCTCTCTCCGTCTCTCTCTCGACCTCTGGGCGGAACTCGCCCCTCAGAGCTGCCCTCAGCCAGAGGTGGAAATTCCACATTCTATGTCCCTTTAAAGGACAGACAACGCCCGACTGCACACACCATTGATAACTCGGATCATTATATGCGCTGGAGGGTATTGCTGTGTGCGTGTGTAATCCGGTGAGCGCATTGCGCAATGAACCTGACCCCTAGGTAGACTCAGCCTCAAACGAGCACCTGGTGTGATGTGTAAACATCGCCACTGGGGAGACAAAGGTGGCCGGGCGTGGTCCTGGCTACGGGACTGCGAGGCTCTGGATCTCGACGCAAGTTCACGGTGCTCGTTGAGAGCCCTCGAGGCCGCCGCTTTGTCGCCGGCGAGACGACAGCGCCCCCCGGTGGTGGGAGACGGCGTGGCCACAGCCCCGCAGAGACACGCCGCGAGACGCGCACAGCAGAGGTCGCAAACGGGTTTTGATTCCTTACCCGTACCCGGCCGCACCAGGGTCGCAAACGGGTACCCGTACCCGTATCCTACCAGTACCCGGCCGGGTACGGTACGGGTATCGGGTACCTGATTGCGACCTCTGGGATGAAGCCATGTTGCAGGCGCGGGTGAGTTGATTCTAGGAACTTAAATTGTGAGAAGAGACAAGACGTTGGGAAATGAGTGACAAACGGTTACTCACCAGTGACTCACGGCCTACCCGTACCCGGCCGCACCAGGGTCGCAAACGGATACCCGTACCCGGTCGGGTACGGGTAGCCGGGTATCGGGTAGGGTGCGTGTATCGGGTACCCGGTTGCGACCTCTGGTGTGATGCCACAGCAGCGGAGCCGCTCTGCCGACGCCCCACATGCGATCCCACCACCACCAAGCAGCCTGGCCGACACTGCTCTTCCCTCACCGCCGCCCCCCCCCCCACATGAACACACGTGTCACACCCCCACGTGGAGCCTCGCGGGGAAGTCGCCTGGCCCACAGGTTGTCACCCAGGAGCCCTCCTCGTGGAGGGACATTCTCCGCGGTTTTTCTTGAGGCCAGGGAATTGACTGAGGCTTTCCCCAGGCTAAGTTGCCCTGCGGCGCCGTGAATCAACGTGAAGTTACACGGTCACGACGAGGCGACACAGCCCCCGCGGTTAAGACACACACACACACTCCACACACACACCACACACACACCACACACACACACACACCACACACACACTCCACACACACCACACACACACTCCACACACCACACACACAGCGCACACACAGCACACACCACACACCACACCACACACACCACACACCCCACACACACACCACACACACCACACACAGCACACACACCCCACACACACCACACACACGGGTCAGCAGGCAGGTAGGGGGCGGAGCCACGAGCGGCAGGAAAACAGGGCAGGCCCTCTGATTGGTCGGGAGCTTCACGGCAAACCTGTGTGCGGAGGTCGCTGAGGGCAACGGTAGGAACAAATGCTCTGCAGCAGCCGAGCGATCTGATTGGCCGGGAAGGTCAGCGGACCGGCGCCAAATTCGCTTTGATGTAGGGAACAATAAAATTCTAGATTTGAAGCTTTCGTGACTGCAAGAATTTATACTCTTAGTTTTTTCGGTAAAGTCACGTAGGTAAAAAATGAAATTAAAAATAATAAAAATAAAATAGTAATATTATTTTATTTTTATTAATTTAATAAAAATAATAATATTATTTTATTTTTATTCATTTTACTACTCCGATCCCTGACTTGAAAAGAACACCCTCTAACCCGACCTTCCCTCGCCTTTTATTGTTCCTACTCTTAGTTTTTTAGGTAAAGTCACGTAGGTAAAAAATGAAATAAAATTAACAAAAATAAAATTACATTATTTTTATTTTTATTTTAATAATTTTAATTTTATAATATTTCTTTTTTATTAATTTTAATTTCATTTTTTACCTACGTGACTGTACCGAAAAAACTAAGAGTAGGAACAATAAGAGGCGAGGGAAGGTCGGGTTAGAGGTGTGTTCTTCTCAAGTCAGGGATCGTAGTAGTCACCTTGAGACGAGTCTCAGCGCAGCCAGGCGCCAGGAGAACTTGGTGCAGCCTCGCCTCTCCACGGCTTCCCGCACATCCGAGCCGAACCGTGAGTACGCAAGAGAGAGTTGGGATTTAGCGTAAGATCCTAGGGAGTTTGATTCAGAGCAGACGAGGTAGATCGGGTTTAGACCATCGGGAGAATAGGTTAGCCCTGCCCTGCTGACTCGGACCGATTCTGGTATTAGTAGCTCGCCGACACGCCGTGAATAAATCGTCAGAAGTAGGTTTTTACCCTTTAAACTGGTACAAAACTGACACCTTTATTCAAGGCATCATGTTTGCAATAACCGCAACACAAGCAGTCAAAATGCAAACAAAAAGAAACAACTCTGATAATGGGAATGATATGCACTGTCCTTGAAGTTGATTGGTCCACACCCGAGACAGCTTTTCTTAGAGCCTAGTCTCCATTGGTGTTTGACCAGATGACGCCAAAAGGCGTACAACAAAGGCGTAAAGGGTAAAAACCTACTACTATATTTTGCCACTGGTAAAGGAGGTGTCAGAATAAATTGTTAGTGATCGATAACAGCCTCGTGTGGTTTCTACGAGTGTGAGGAAAGTGTGTGGTGATGTGTGTCGAAACCGGTCCAGAATGTCTTTGCTGGCTTTGGAACCACCAAGGGTGCTGCTGAAATTGTGCACTCACGGGAAGATTTTTGTAGCTGCATTTTATTTTTGATGTGGAGGGGTCCGATGAACGTGAAAGAGACGAATCCGCTGGGGTTTTGGTCGATGTGTATTTGTGCAGTGGCGTGATGTGACCGCCAGGGGGCAGTGCAGTTGCGTGATGAGTTTTAGTGATTCATCACGCAGACGGTTTGGGTTGGTTCGCGTGAACATAAACGTGTCGTAAACCCACCACCACACGGCCAATAAGTAAGGTTTGTCACGTGAATAAGAAACGTGCCAATCAGCGCCTACTTCAGCACATCGGTGTGATGGAGAGTAAGCCCACAACATTTACAATTCGAGTATGACGCTTCACTTCTGATTACAACCACTTGTGGCGAATTGCCTGATGGAGAGGTATGGAGTGGGATGGAGAGGGATGGAGTGGGGTAGAGAGGGACGGAGTGGGATGGAGAGGGGTGGAGTGGAGTGGGGTAGGGTGGAGGGAGATGGAGAGGGGTGGGGTGGGATGGAGAGGTATAGAGTGGGATGGAGAGGTATGGAGTGGAGAGGAATGGAGAGGGATGGAGTGGGATGGAGTGGGATGGAGAAGGATGGAGTGGGATGGAGTGGGATGGAGTGGGATGGAGAGGTATGGAGTGGAGAGGAATGGAGAGGGATGGAGTGGGATGGAGTGGGATGGAGAGGGATGGAGTGGGATGGAGAGGTATGGAGTGGAGAGGAATGGAGTGGGATGGAGTGGGATGGAGTGGGATGGAGAGGTATGGAGTGGAGAGGAATGGAGAGGGATGGAGTGGGATGGAGAGGGCTGGAGTGGGGTGACGAGGGGTGGAGTGGGGTGAGGGAGCTTGAGCCAGGGCCCTGCCCTTGAGATGAACGTTCATCTGCAGTGGAGCTTCCCAGCTGCAGGCGTGTTGTGATGAGATGATTAATAGACAAGACTCGCGATGGCTGCAACATTTTTTTATTTTTTTATTGCCTTTTGAGTTTTTGGCGACCAGCATTTCAACCTCATGGCGGGACCCCGGGGTCCCATAAGCCCCCAGCTCTTGCATAAATATTATATTAATATGTAAATATTATATTATGTAAATAAAGACAACTTTGCTCTTTATCACCTGAAAACGACTCACCTGCAGTACCTCTATTTAAAAACACTATCGAAACAATAATTTATACCCCTCTGTCAATCATCGTGTTTCTCAGTGTGGATTTGTGAACACTTTGTAAACACTACATACAATAGTACGCGTTTTCAATGCGCTGTTCATATTGTAAACAAGCGTTTATACCGATGTTACTCTACAGAGTAGTGGGTTTCCCCTCCTCTTATCCGCATTGATACGAGCGGCATGTGGGGACTATGGCTGAACCGCAAAGAAACACAGACGCATACGGACAAGATAATTATTATGAAACAGGAGGAATTAACGGTGCAGCGCATCTCATCTGTTAAATATCTGCAGGTAATAGGATTGTCATCGATTGATCCTGGCTGCAGACATTGGTAGGTCACAAATACTAATGAAGATAAGAGAGCAGTTTCACTGTATTATGCAAACCGTTATGACACAAATGACTTAAGTCGGGTAGGCAGTTTGAGCAGCTTTGGATACGACTCATGATCCTGCCCATACCCGAGCATGGAGTGCATTCGCTTGTTCAGCTCTTCTGCGCATTCGTCCTCGCTGCTGCTGCTGCTGCGCTTGGACACGACATGACAACAGAACGATCCGCGCTAGGCGGGTCGCGGCGTTTGTGTGCGCGGTGGGACGGAGTCGCCAAAATTAATTGATTAATTACGATTTTGACGTACGGTTCATGTCTATAAAAATAGAAAATACGAGTGCTTTTACACCAATGTTTTCTCATAGCAAAAATGTATACCAATAGGTTTATATGCTTTGAAAACAGCCAATTCTTGCAATATACAGATTTCATAAAACAATAATTACAACTGTAAATACGTAAAAATCTTCACCTTAAAAAGGCAACATTTTCCCAACACTAATTATTTAATGCATGAGGCTTCTAAACCACTGTCTTACTCTCACTGAAAATATGCATCTTCTAAGACCAGTGGTTCCCAACCTTTCTGGGCCCACGTTCACTGCCAACCCTCCAAACAAACAAAAACTTGCAGTAAGAAAGATGGCTTTGTGAGTAACATCGTGGGGTCCTTAACTCGTTCTGCAGAGCAATTCCCACGGCCTTGTGGATTTCCATGGGCTATGGCCCATAGCCCATAGGTTCAACCACTCCTCTTGACCCACACCTCCCAACGGTAAACAGAGACAGTAAATATGCAATCTCAAGGCACCTCTGGAATTGAAGCGCATAGTGCACGTAATAGACATTCAATAAAGAATGTACCAAACAGTCCCAGTGTGAGAACCTCTTGAGTCGTCAGACTCGTGCATTGTGTGGGCAATGCACACAGATTCTGGCCCCTTAACACCACACACACAACTCTTATTACACCACAACCACACTCCAATACCACCCCCTCTGGCTCACACTCATACACAAGCAAACACACACAACTCACACACCCACTCAGGTTCACACACAGACACACAATGCTGACACATTCAGTAGAGCAGGAAGGGGCTGTAGGGAATCTGCATGGAGCTCACGGGAGATGGAAGACAGCGGTGGTGCAGCCCAGGTGAGGAGAGACACAGAGGGGAAGTCGGCAACGTCTGGAGTCTGGACGTGAGCAGGGGGAGTCTGTGGTGAGAGTGACCTGGCGCTATGGAGTTGAGGGTTCACGAATCACAGATTTGTGACACTCCCCAGAACCCACTGGGCTATGAAGTGGCCAGGAAAAGGCAGTGGGGCAAGTGGGACTTACGCCTATCTGCGTGAATTTTTGAAGGTTACTCCAGTTACCTTCCACGTGTACAAAGTGTCTTGCGACTCATGGAGCCTCGTTTAATGATTGTGTGAGAATAAGCGAGCAGACATTGAGGGGTTGACTGATGGTTTTGACAGAAGGCCTTGGTTGCTGGAGTGGAGAACACGTGGTGGGGAGTGCAGGGGCTCCCTGATGTTCATCGTCTCGATATACACACACCCTGCCTTGTTTCGCACTCACGTCGCTGACATTTTGAGGAACGCAATGTAACATTTCATAGGTTAAGGTAACATCTTTAAAAAAATGCTGTTCAAGATTAAGTGCTTTTTTTCCACTAAAAATAGTTTTCTGCTAGAGTCTTTGCTTAAAAATGTCGCAGATTAGTTTTATGTTAAGAAAAGGAAAACGGTTTAAAGTGTAGAGGGCTGCTTCGAAATTCTAATAAAGCTGGTTTTCAGTAAAGTGCTTGATAAGTTGAAATGCTATTTAACGATTTTTGAACTCATAATTGGTGATAAATGTGTGTACATTGTTGTAAAGTTCTGTACACATAGAGTATGTAGTTGTCTGTACACGTAGAGTATGTAGTTGTCTGTACACGTACAGTACGTATTTTGGTGGCTAGGTATGAAACACAACACATTTCCCTAAGGTACAGTCCCTATCCCTACCTTATTCCATTGTTTCTTATGGGAGAAACTGCCTCACTTTGCATCACATAGGCAATGATTACACTCTTACGTTCCCCATCTCCCCTCCATTAACACGGAGTAGAATTCCTAGGAGGGAAAAGTCCCCGCTTTACGTCGTTTCGTTTAAAGTCACAACTTTTTGGTCCCTAACCCCGACATATATTGGGGACGCCCTGAACAGAGAGAAGAGAGCTAGCGGAGAGTCTATGGAGGATCGTGTAGGTGCAGAGTGCGATGTCTCAGTCGATTTGGGACCAGATTGGGAGCCAGTGGGGGAATCTGAGGATTGGGATGATGAGGTTTAATTTACAGAAGCTGTGAGGTGAGGCAGCAGCAGGATTCTGGATCGTGTGGCATTTAGCGGTGAGGGATTTGAAGTAGCCAAAGAGGAGTGTGGAGAATTACAGAGAGAGAGAGAGAGATGACAAAAGCAAGGTCTGTAAACAATCAGATCATGAAGCACAGGCAGTCAGCACCGCACTCCAGCGTAGTACTGTGGGAAGCTCCAAGACGAGCAACGGTGTCTCTTGATGAAGACAGCCACAGATTCCAGGATCACGCCCACCACCATTATGACCACCGTCACCACCGTCTCCCTCCAGGAGTGGACACGTGGTGTGGGCGAGGTCTCACCATGTGACAATGGAGCTGCAGAGACACGGATGACGGCGTCAAGAACCAAAGACTGAGACAGAGAAGGGGCTCAACGAGACCCCCACTCACACCCAGCACCACCGCCTCACTCAGCGACTTAACACGGCTTCACATGCAGCAGGGAGACACGACTCACTCAACACGGTTTAACGTGCAGCAGGGAGAGCCCATTCACTCAACACGGCTTCACGTGCAGCAGGGAGAGCCCACTCACTCAACACGGCTTCACGTGCATCAGGGAGGTTCTCTGCCGAGGCTCCTCTCTGTACAACGACCGCTCTCCAGCTCTGCATCCTCCACCCTGTGATCTCTGACCCTTGACCTCCCACCCACCACCGTCTGCACGAGTGACGGTGCGAGTCACAGCACCACCGTGTGGTGAGCACGACACTCCCCTCATTCACCTGCAGCCGTCACGTTCAGCGTCACCTCTCCAAACACCTGGCAGTCCTCTGTCCCACAGCGGTAACAGTAGACATCGCACTTAAACACGGGGCCGAGGGTCCTCGAGATGTTGATGATCCTGAAGGAACTCAGCCACTCCGGGCCTCGAATTTCCAGAATGCGAGTCGTAGATCTGAAATGGCACGAACCACGATTCTCCAAATCATTCAGAATTTCCCCAAACTCACTGGATCTCGGTCGGCATGCAGGGCTGAGCCTGCTCAATACTTTGTCTGGGAATATCAGGGGTTGTAGGCTTGGTTTGCAAGGTTGTCAGGAGAAGGCAGTTCAGCAATGGATTTGGTTTGCAGACAGCGTTCGAGTGGTTCTAGCTATGGATTTATAGACTCTGTGCATAGTATTGCGCCTTTATATGTGGGGTCTCTCCAGATTCTCCGTCTTCCTCTCACATGAAGCCAAACTCTCATCAACTCAATTGGCAGCACCCTGCTTAAAAAGACAGTCTAGAGACTCGGTGTGACATTTATGGGTATTTAAGCAACTTTTTCAATCATAATCTGGAATAAAAACCACAAATAACGTCTTGTTATTATCTGATACGCGGCGATGCAGACATCGACTATTGAGTTGAATATTCAGGGTTAAAGTTGAAGGAGATTCTCACCTCGATGATATCCCATCTGGGCATCTTCTCAGAGTAGTGTGTGGGCATCATGACCCACTTGATGAGGAGGGCATTCGACTTGATCGGCGGTGGGGAGAAGGATCATGGAAGAGTCACGTTCTCTCCCTCAGTCACATTCACACTGTCTGGTAGGGAGAGCTGCAACTTCACAGCCGACATCACAGCTACACAAAGAGAGAGACCGGTCACTCTCATTAGAGATGTTCCCTCAAAGAGATCAGCCATACTCTCCCATTGTGTAGACAATACAGATATCTATACACAGAGAGAGAGAAGCCACCATTGTTAAATGCTCACCAGAGGTCCACTCGGCTACAGTAGATACGGAGGGGGGTCTAGATGGAGACGTTACACACAGCGGTGCTGTAACATTCACATTTATACTGATCCAGCATCCGTGGATAAAACGAGCAGCTCACTGAAAGGCACGGACATACAATGAGCTTTGTTCCGCATCAGCTGTATGAGAGGAAGACCGCTCACCTGGTGAGTGAGCGCGACTGCCTCCCTCACCGTCAGTGCTCACGTGGTCACACGGGCAGCGTGAGGGACGCGTCTCAGCGCAGCGCGACCACGGGAAGCACCGACGCTCACGGCTACACGGGGACCCTGGCACTGGGACCCCATCGCCACGACGTCATCGTGATGACGATTTACATTGGACTCTCAGCCGGTGACACATCACTTCTTTTCCACTGCACACCTGAGCGATGCTGGGACTGTATCGAGCCAGCCCAGCACGGCTCAGGTGGGGGGGCAGGCTGTTTTTCTACTGCAGAAGCTGAGCCGTGCTGTACTGCTGTCATTCTCAGTGAACGAGTCGTGATGCCTGCATGATAAAAATGAGATATGCTGCACTTGGCCCTGGGTGAGGCCAGCACGGTTTGGTTCTGTTTATTGTAGCAAACTTCTATTGGTAAACCACCAGTACCGTGAGGGCCCTGCATTGGCACGGCCCATGTGCCAGTGGGTGAGTGCTTCTCGGTGAGAACTCATGCAGGAGGGAGATGAACGCTGTGACCAGGACCCACTTCATGGTGCATGTCTCCTGATGAACTTCGAAGAGATTGGTTCATCACAACTCTCGCTCCACTCACGACCAGCAGTTAAAATTAGAGCAGTGTCAGCCGGCATGCAGTCCAGTGAGGGACCAGACGGTTTGGTAGAACAACTAAAGAACAGAGATATCAGTTTAGTTGAATGTGTTGTTGTGACCTGCAGTGTGGCAGTTGAACACAGTGTGACGGGTGATACGTAACAATCAGTGAGTGGAGGAATCAACGAGTGAACTTCAACAGATCAGTATACATAGCAGTAGCAGCGATAGAAGAGCAATTCGCAGGTGACTGGCTGTCTGTGAGCATGTGACAGTGTTGTATTTGTCTGCTATACATTTCCACGTGATAAGCCAATTCGTTGAGCTATCATTTGTGATAGCCAGGTCGCTTCTGAACAAGATCGACATAGCTCAGTGGGGCCTTACCTGGTCAAATAAAATTGTTTAGTTTGTTTTGGAGAATACAAGTGTAATAAGAGAGCACCACCTGGGGGGTTACAGGGGACATCTGCATGGCAACCCCTGGTTAACCGGTATCCAATCTGGAGTAGGGATTCGATCTAGGCCAAAGGTAATGGGCGGAGCTACGTGGAATATACGGAAACCATCCAGAGGGTTCCACGAGGGGGCGTGGCCATAGGCGGAGCTTAGCTCCGCCGGGAGGCATGTAAGCGGAGGCAGGAGGGGACTCGAGGTCGGTGTGGGAAGCCTTTGGTCTGGAGACTGCATCGCCGCTCTACCTCTCCTCGCCAACGACCACGTGGCGAACCCCCAGCTAAGCATCATCTCCTCCGGGCATGCCGCCAGGCAGCGGCGTGAACGGAGAGGGAGAGAGAGGCGTGCCAAGGTAGCAGACGGAGGTGGACCGTCAAGGCAGCGGGGGGAAGCGAGGGAACTACCCAGAGGGAGAGAGAGCGCGGAGCTGTGCAGACATTCTGCTGAATAAAAGACGCCAGTCAAGAGTCGTGCATGGAAGTCGTTTATTACACAAGTGTAGTAACTCTCACGACTCGTTCACACCGGATAGTTGGAGGCACACTGGTTTATTCAACACCACACCTTGTGACATACACACTTGAGGGGGTATCGGCCCCCTCACCCGTCTATCTGAGGACACACCTCTTAGCTAAACCTAGCCTGCCTCTGAGTCCTCCACTGATGGGCTAGGGGAGGCTATCTTGGCCCGACACTGGTCAGTCGGGCCCGGTACCCAGAGTCCAGACCAGCACTGGCTCTGGTTCTGGTACCACGCCACTGGCTCGAGCCTGCGCGGTCCTGATAAGGACGGCGTACCAGGGGGAGACCAGGGCTCTATCTAGGACGTCTTCCGTCTTCTCTTCTTAGCTAACACATCACTCCCGAGCCCTTCGATGCATTCCCCTTTTATACCCAACCCCTCCCTGAGGGGTGGGGCCCCGGGGGATCATAACGACCGAATCGACCCCCCAGGGTGTCTGGCGCGGACGTCGTAGAGGGCACCTGCTCGTGCACTCATGTAGCCCCGCCTACTGTGTTTGTTTCCCATAGGCTGCCATGCATAACGGGCTCTCTCTCTAACACCCCTACACAAGTAACAAATAACAAGCACCTTCGTATATCTGTCCCTCCACGTGAAAGTACACAAATATGTTTACTTATCCCATCAGCCACACGACCTTCTGGGAGTGAATCATCTCAGCGGCAGGGGCTCAGTGGAAGGAAATTCTGGAGCTGTTTCAACATTCAGGGCTCATTGAAGGCACGGAGCCCACACATCACGTGACGCAGAGAGTGTTACTGTTCATGTGAAGGACATGGTGAGAATCGGAATCTTTACTCTTTGGTTATTTGGGTTCACATGAAGACGGTCGCTTGTGTAGCAATCAAAACGTTGTGATCTATTAATTTTCTATCCACGTGACTTTACCGAAAGAACCAAAGCGAATGGATTGCTGCAGTCACGAAAGCTTTAAATCTAAATATGAATCTTTATTTAGACGGGAAGAATCCGATGAGCTATGAAGCTCTGTGTCGCAGATGAAGGCGTATGATCTGCTTGTTTGTGTTATATATAGTCTACATAACGACGGTATTTCTACTGATTATTAATATTGTTGTGTAGTGTGGTGTGTGGTGTGTAGTGTATAGTATAGTGTATTGTGTAGTTTTTCTTTGAACAAGGATCCAACGAAGCGAGGGTCCTTGCCAATCAGCCTCTGGAGCAGTGCAGTGCGTATGGGCAGTGACGTCACGGGGGTTCTGGTGTGCAATGAAATAAACCGAATCAAGCAAAGAAAATATCCGAATCAAGCTTGGACTGGTTCCTACAACATTGACAGCATATTTGTTTAAGTTTCATAACTGAAGATGTTAAACAGCTGTTGATTTACGTGTCCTCGATTAACAACCATAATGTACTCGTTATATAAATACGTGCAACAAACTTTAGATTATTGAATGTATCATGAGACCTTTTTGGCAGTATCAAAGTAGAAAGAATAAGAATAGGTGTTTACATTTCTGTCATTTTCAGTTATTTAGTTTAATATATTGTCGATTATTGAGGATGCAATAAATAAGTTATTCAAACGTGGTGTACATGTTTTCGAATAGATATGAAGAATAGAACACGACAAATATTATCACGATGCCATGAACACCTTCAAGACGGATCTATTCACACTTTGTGCAGGATAAATAAAGTTTGTGATTTTGACGAGTACTCACGTGTCTCTGTCTGTCTCCTTGTCCCGTGTCTGTATGTACTGTGTATATATCGAAAGGCGACGTGATGACGTCACTGTTGGCATCCGACCCCATTGGCCGCAACGAGACAAGGGCCGCCCACCGCACCTCCACGACCAATCCGCGATGCGTTCCACGCTCGCACGCCCCACACGGCCCACGCATTCCTGCACCCTCATTCCTGCACCCCCGCACGCAATTCTGCCCGCACAAAAAAACCTGTCCCCGCCAGTCTTTGGTCTTTGGGTTTATTTTTCTGCTGAGCTATGTGCGTGTTTGTTGTCGACTGAAACTTAGAAAGAGGACACCCCCCCCCCCCCCATGTGGGTGTGTGAGTGCCGGCCTTCAAAGGGGCCGCTCGCTAACAGCAGCACTTGTGTAGTAAGTTGCAGGAGGCTTTGGACGACGTGGTTGGAGGCACACTTATTTATTAATAGCAACTTGTATACAGTAACGGGAATACACAGCACTTGAAGGGGTATCGTCCCCTTCACTCGTCTAACAGGGAGACACCACGTCTAACCCCGCTAACCTACGCCCGAGTCCTCCACTACGGAGCTAGGGGAGGCTACCTATCCCAGCCCTGGTCAAGCTGGGATCCCGGCACCCTGAGTCTCCAGACCGGCTCTTATAAGAACGTCAGTCTGGGCTCTCGGGGCCACGCCACCGGCTTGCCCTGGTCGGCCCTGACAAGGACAGCGAGCCAGGGGAGCTCCGGGGCCTATTCTAGCTGGTCTTCACTCTTCGCTGGTTTAAGCTAACACTCGACCTCGAGCCCTCCGGCTCACCACCTTTTATAGCACTCGGCCCCCGGGAGGGGCCCGTGGGGAATGCAGGTGCGGACGTCGGTGTGAGCACCTCCTCTTGTGTACGGCCCTAACCACGCCCCTTGTGTTTGTTACCCATCCGTACCCATACATCCTTACAATTACATCTCTACACTTGTACCAATAGTCTGTTAAAAGCTACACAGGTGAATAATTGTCCTTGTTAAAAAATGTGGGGAGTAGTGGCGCAGTGGTTAGCGCTAAGCTGAGCTACGACCCCGGCGACCCGAGTTCGATTCCAGCTCACGGCCAAAACCACTGTGATGATTATCTGAACCGGTCCTGGGCCTCTCCTAGGTCGACTCAGCCTCAAATAAGTACCTAGTGCGGTGTGTGTAGTAAACATCGCCGCTGAGGAGACAAAGGCGGCCGGGTGTGGTGTTGGCCACCCACCCCCTTGTGTGCCGTACCGGCCTTCACAGGTGCTATCGTGCCACGTGCCGTCACCACTGGTTTGCACGCACACACAACGCGGCTATCATAGACGTTAACCATTCACTCAAATCACTGGCCGAGCGATGTTAACCGCCTCGCCTGGTATACAGGAGGACGTGGGTTCGATCCCGACCCTGACGCCTGTTGCATATTTGGAGTTTGCGTGTCTCTCTCTCATCATCATCTGGGTGGCTAGGATATGTTAACTGCCTCGCTTGGTATACAGGAGGTCGTGATTTCGAAACTGCCGTGTATTGAGAAACTGCGCCCTCTCTCCCCCCACGGTCCTCCGGTTTTTTACTTCCATATTTGGAATCGAAATCACACGTTTCGGTATTTTGACTGCTGCGATAAATGTCCGCGTGATGACGACGAGCCACTTCCTTGAGCTATTATTTGTGATGGACAGGTCGCTTCTGTGGGGACTTACCTCGTAAACATTTTTTTTATTTTAAGTAGTGACCTTTGCAACATTGCGAGCTTGCTCCTGTGAAGACTTGAAGAGCCCCTGGGGTCCAGAGTTACCGCCTCCCATTGATGGGCCACAGAAGTTGACAGCGCAGCAAGGAACGCCTGTGTTCGACTCTGGGATGCGCCCGATCTGTGTCAAGTTTATTCTGCCCATGGGAATTTGTGTGATCCCCCCTGTTCTACAGAGTGAGTGAGTGGAGTTTGTATGATCTCTCCCTGTTCTACAGAGTGATTGAGTGGAGTTTGTATGATCTCCCTCTGTACTCCAGAGTGAGTGAGTGGAGTTTGTGTGATCTCCCCCTGTTCTACAGAGTGTGAGTGTGGGTGTCAGTGCGAGTGGCCACTTGGAATGTTCGAACGCTTGCTTTGGAGGAGAGGCTGCCACTCCTCTGTTGGAAACTGAACCGCTTGGATCTCTATGGTATTCAGGAGCTCCAATGGGCTGCCTCTGGCTCCGTTCACTGAGGGGTGGACAGTCCTCTACTCGGGACAGGAGACTTCCAAACAACAGAGAGTGGCTCTTCTTCTGGACAAAATTATTAAGGGGGCGTGGGAGCGTGGCGGTGAGGTGTGGAAAGCTGTGAGTGGTTGCTTATGCCCCCACCGAAAATGAACAACATTGGAGGGATGCAGACAAGGCTGACGAGTCAGATGCCTTCTATGACCTCTCCGATGTGCTTTCTAAAGTGGTCCCTCGAGATAGAGCCATCCTGTTGGGTGACTTTAATGCCCGAGTGGGTTATGATGCGGACACCTGGGCCAGAGTGATTGGACGACATGAGCCACATCAGCTCAATAATAACGGTAGGAGGCTGCTCGACTTCTTTGTAGCGCATGATGTGGCAAATTAGGAATGGATCACTCTTTTAATTATATCCTTGTGTAGCAAGGGAGTAAAGTGTGGTTCTGTGAAAGTCCTGATGTGCTGTGCAGTGCATCACTGCATGTGTGTACAGCAGCATGTGTGTACAGCAGCATGTAATGTGTAAACCAGCCACGTGGTTAATGGCGACTCGGAAGAAATGCTGTTGTAACACGTGCTGTTGCATTTTACAGGTAAAGGACCCAAAGGTTGTTTTTGATCGTTATATAAATGTTCTAGACTTGTTCTAGACTTGTTCTAGACTTTAAGCTTGGCTTTGAATTGTTCGTTTGTGATATATGCAATTAGAGGCGTTTTAGCATTGTAAAGGGATGACGCACTGTAATTACCTAATGTCATTGTAATTCTCTAACTCTAATACTGTTTAGTCTATAACCATGCCCATATACCCAGAATATGACTACTTGCAATGCTATTGAGAATAGAACACATGTAAAGTAGTAAGCTGTACAATGGTGACATACAGTACGTATTCTGTACACATACAGTACATATAATGGGTGTGAGATACCGATAGGGGCAGTTTTTTTCCTGGATTGTCTGTTTGCACATTGTCACTTTAAGATGTTTTCTTGTTCATGTTTTTTTTGTTTGTTGCGGTTGCACCCGATTCAAGAGCCGAATGGCTCACATGGCTATCTCCATATACATAAAAGGCTAAGTTGTGAATGTGTGTCTGTTCAAAATGTTTAGCGTACTTCCCGACATGCAACAAACTGGAAATTTTCCATGTGGGTACTTTCCAGACTGTACACCATGCAAAAATATAAAAATACACTTTTTGGGGCGGGGGGGGGAGAGCTCAATAATGTATATATTTTTTGCACGGCAAGTGAGCTGTGACGTCAAATTTCTCACGTGACCCGCGCATGTGGAAGCGTAACGCATTGTAGTGTAGTGGTTAGCGCGCTACGCTATGAACCCGGCGACCCGAGTTTGATTCCGGCTCACGGCCACCACCGGTGACGATTATTTTAACCGCTCCTGGGCCTCCCTTAGGTCGACTCAGCCTCAAACGAGTAACTGCTGTGGTGTGTGAATATCGCCACTGGGGAGACAAAGGCGGCCGGGCGTGGTGGATCCAAGTCCCGGGCGAAGCTGGGTAGTACAGCGAGTACCAAATAAATGAAACTGAGAAACTGAGAACCTCCCCGCCCCCCGTGAGCGGGCGGGGCGCGACGTCCACCCCCTCCACTCCCCCCTCCTCCTCGGCGGTTCTCGCCGGGCCCCCGCCGATCGGGTGATTGCCCCCCCCCCCGGCCAGCGCCGTCTCTGAGGGACATCGCTCACTGGCTGGCTCACCACCGCCCTGGGATTATTACGACGCGTGCGTGCGGTCCTATGGGCACTCTTCACCCCACAACACGCACGTCTGCACTAGCGGCGTTCCCCCTGCCCGCGCCGTGGATCCGCGCTCTCCCTGCTGGCTGGAAGTTAAGCCGTCGTGTCAACATGGCGAACGGCCACGGGTGGTTACTGATTAACCCGCTGGCAGCCACAGAAGCTCCGCAGCTGTCCGGATATTAATTAATTAATCTGTACTCGCGCGATATCCACCCACTGATTTTCTCTGCGCGATACACACGCGGGTCTCGCCATTAATACTGCGGTTCTCGCGCGGGCGAACGTTTTTTATTTTAATATGCGCGCGCATCATACACACATTGATTTATATCGCCCACACACACTGATACAGGTAGGAACAACAGTTCCACACTGCCCACCAGGGATTATTTGTCTGTCTGTCGTGCATAGCCACGCCCTCGATTTGTATTTCATAGAGCGCTTCAGGCGGGCTCAGCACCACGTGACGCGCTGCACCATGCAGCTTGCGCCGCGTGACACGGATCGCACGAATGCGCTGTCCAACCAAGTTTCTACTTGCTCACTCCGAAGGAACGTGTTTTATATCACCCACACACGGCAGTGCGCCATTCGCTATTCCACCACTCTTCACACACGCACAACGCGTCAACCATCAATCTGTACTAAGGTTTAATTCCCGGGGCGAATAGTGAACCCCTGTTTATGGCCCCCAGAGAACACCTTACGGGTAGCGCCAGGCCTCTTATTTGCGACTATCTCGGGCTAGGTCTAACGGGCGAACTGGGCTGAATTGACCAACTGAACGATCACTCACCTCGCAGACAAACTCACGGCGTCACACAGACACGGAGGGAGTTGGGGAGGATGCTGGACAGCGAAGACTCTGCCTGGCCGACGGTTCGCAGCTACACCTGGCAGGCGTCACGTGGACGCTGAGGGCGGCTGGGATTCTTGACGGTCGCAGGAGAATTCTGATCCAAATTCGCTCTCTCCCTCCCCTCTTATCCTCTCAGAGCCCGTTAATACCCGGGTGACATGATGCCATCCTGCGCGGCCAATTGAGCATTTTACCTGACGAGTTTTGAACACTCTGGTCGTTACGGGGGGCATCACGTCACCCCCCTCTTCCCCCCTTTCCATTGTCCCCGTATCTGCGTTCCTCATCTCTGATTCACCGGTAATTCCCTGTGTCTCTCTCTTAAATCGCTCCTCCTAGGGCGCCCAGGTATTTCCCCCCCACCCCACTGTTTGCACTGCCTGTAGAGTGTTTGTCTTCGAGGCCCCACCTCCGTGTTGTGTATGCTTCATCGTGGCCAGCCTGTACAACTCTATGCGCCCCTACGACTTTTTTAGTAGATTTTGGGATGGCCGCCATATAATTCGGCCTGGGGAGGGTCGGACAATCTCCTGGCAACGGGAAACCGCGGGACATCCCTGCTAAGGGCCCTTCGGATGAAAACCCATGGTGCCAGGCACCCCCCCCCATCGAGACCCTACGTGGGTGCGTGTGTGTGTGTTTAGTGGGGGTGTGCGTGCGTGTGTTTAGTGGGGGTGTGCGTGCGTGTGTTTAGTGGGGGGGGGGGGGGCGTGCGTGTGTTTAGTGGGGGGGGTGTGTGTTTAGTGGGGGTGTGCGTGTGTGTGTTTAGTGGGGGTGTGCGTGCGTTCGTGTGGAGGGGTGCAAGGGGATGGCGGCGCCGGCGGAGTTCCGTTGCTGTAGCACCACAGATTCACTGATGCAATTCCCACTCACATATGGAGGGAGTTGGGCTTTGGCAGGACACACAGCAACATGGCAGGGGGGGGGGACAATGGTCGAGACTAAGAACAAAGCGGCAGCCAAGGGCTTGGAAGGTGTTTGAGAGCACGGATCCGCCAAACAAGGCGGATCGACGGCATCTCTTTGTGCGCTGATGCTGCGTGGATTGTTGCAGAGGATCGTGAGGAAGTCTTGGAAGGGTCGTGTTCTGATTTACCGTTTGCGACAATGTGTTGGTCTTAACCAAAAGCCTGTGTCTGTTTTGCTCACTGTAGCTGAGCTTAACGCGATAAACCTCAAAGAACGCGGAGAAACTCGTCCAGCAGATTTGGCGATTTGCTTACAGATAAGCAGCCACTGCATGGTCCAATGAGTTTCACACAAAGACGTCAGTTTGACACGTAGGAGGTTATTTTGGGTTAGTTCGCGCAAGTATAAATGTGTCGTTAAACCCGCCACCACCCGACACTTCCAATTAGTAAGGTTTGTCACGTAAACAAGACGTGCCAATTTGTTACTTGTACAGTACGCCAGTGTGTTGGAGAGCAAATCCACAACATTTACAAATCATATTTTTCCATCACATTTTTATTAATATTTTTCCTTTTTGCTATGGCGCTATGAAGGCATGTAAGGTCACACACGCACACGTGCAGTATTGTTGACGAGTATGTTGGGTTTTCAGGAAAACTATGTAAAACGACTGACCATGTGTTTTGCGTAGGATATGACTGAAATAACTTTGCATGCGTTGGCACAACGGGCTGCCAGTCAGGTAGAGAAGGTGTGAGATAGAAGGCCCATCTTATTAAGAATTCGCATCAAGGTTGTAAGTCTATAAAACTAGAGTGGGCAGCGATTGACCTTCCTCGTCAGACTCCGCGTTAGACATCGGGAAACTGCGTTCCTCGAGCACCCATTGTTCTAGCCGGCGATTTAACTATCCATGTTGCATTGCTATCTATCTTGACTTCACCAGGTAAGTCCTTACTGAGCCACGTAGCTCTTTTTCAGAAGCGACCTGGCCATCACAAATGATAACTAAACAAATTGGCTTATCAATTGTAAATTTATAGCAGCAGCCAAATACACTGAACGCGTGACGTTCAATTTAATTTGGAGGGAAAAACCGGAGGACCCGGAGAAAAATCCACACGACCACATTGGGGGGGGGGAGGAAGAGATACACCGAAACTCCAAATATTCAGCAGGAGTCAGGATGGGGATTGAATCCTCGACCTCCGATATACCAGGCAAGGAAGATAACATATCCTAGCGACCGTGATAATGATTATGAGAGACACACGCAAACTCCAAATATACAGAAGTTGTCATCGGGGTGGGGATCGAACCCACAACCTCCTGTATACAAAGGAGAGGTAGTTAACATCTCCTAACCACCGTAACGCCCAATTCACTGCACCCCTCGCCATTACAGCCGGTCGGAACTCGCTCAGTACAACAAGCAGTGAGTATACCATTGAGGTTCCGTCTGCACTTCACGTGTGCGTGCTGTAGTCTCGCAGCCTCACCTCTGCCTGTGACTCGTCATGCGGTAGCGTTGGCCGATCGCAATATGGTGGGTGGTCAGATTTCATAATCTAATTTTCTCATTAATAAAACGACTCTTACAAACACTGTTTTAACACGTATGAGGCTGTCGCTATTAATATCCATAGGTGCTTTTGGGTTAGATCGCGTAAATATAAATGTGTCTTTCGATTTAAAGCTTTCGTGACTGCAGGGATTCATCTTCTTGGTTCTTTCGGTAAAGTCACGTAGAAGGGAAGTAATAAAATAATAAAAATAAAACATAATAAAACAATTCTCACGACGTTTCGGCCACAACGCAAGCAGCTGTCCTCAGGCGAAGAATGAAACACCACCAAGCTTGGTGCGTAAATATACGCTCCAAGCTTGGTGCGTAAATATACGCTCCAAGCTTGGTGGTGTTTCATTCTTCGCCTGAGGACGGCTGCTTGCGTTGTGGCCGAAACGTCGTGAGAATTGTTTTATTATGTTTTATTTTTATTATTTTATTACTTCCTTTCTACGTGACTTTACCGAAAGAACCAAGAATATAAATGTGTCGTTAAAGCCGTCACCACCCGGCAGCCAATTATCAAGGGGTTTGTCACGTAAACAAAACGTCCCAATTTGTTACCAGTTCAGGAATAAGCGGTGTGTTAGTGCTGATACCTGACTGCTAATTATACATTTTAGTATACCTAAATGTTAATATATCGACAAACAATTATAAAGTATTAAAATAAGCACGTATCACAATTCAAACAATAACGTCTTTAAGAAAATAACCAATGGTCAATGTCAAGACTTCGCTGTCACTATCTTTTTATAACCTGCCCAATACATAATTATTACGTCACAACCCAATAATTTCTCCACAGTCATTTCTCGAGCTGCTCAACTTGTGGTTCCCAGCAATGACGTGGCGGTTGTAAATTAAATAATGAACTCTGCTTTACTTGTTGCAAATGTAAATAAAACAGACGAACCCCCCAGGGGGACTCGAAGAGCGGGGGAGTGAAAAAGAGGAAGAGGTCGGTGTATCAGATAGAGGCGCGCGTGTGTGTGTGTAAGAGAGGTATAAGGTGAGAGGCAGAGAGAGGTGAGTGAGCGGCGAGTGATATCTGAGTGAGTGAAGAGTTGTTACGCCGCGTGTGACTGGCAGGGCGAGACAAACACAGAGGAGACAGACAGACACAGAGACAAACAAGAGGCCGCAGCGAGAGAAGAGGAGGAAGAGGAGGTTGACGATGGGCAGCACCAACTCGGGTGAGTGGGTGAGCAGAGGGGACGCGGTGGTTGAGACGGTGGTGGGTGCAGCATGTGAATATGTGTGCAATATTGCTATTGAGATCAATCTTGACTTAAAGCTTTCGTGACTGCAGGAATTCATATTCTTTGGGTCTTTCGGTAAAGTCACGTAGAGAGGTTCAAAGAAAATATTTTAAACCTATCTACGTGACTTTAACGAAAGACCCAAAGAATGTGCTATTGAGATGTTACGTGTGTTGAGGTGTTCTGCAAATATCGCGTTAAACTAAATTTTGTAAATCGGAACGACTTCTCCCTTTCATTTAATGCGAAGACATTTAGGATGCGTTTCGGACAGTCATTGTATCTCTACTCTTAACCGAGAAAACACCGATATTTATCGCTTTTAACAGTACAAACAATTATATATTGAAAGCGATATAATCGTAATTAGATTTAAACACAAAATGTATTAACCATTTCAGGGAACTCACCAAATGATCTGCTTGCACATTGGAGTGTCTGGCGAGGCGACGCCGTCTCGGATCAGAATCTTTATTTAGACTGGAGGGAGGAATCTGATGAGCTACAAAGCTCTTTGTAGCTTCGCGTGACCGTAGCCAAATTTCGTTAAACCGAACGCGTTCGTAAACCGAGGGACGCCTGCACATTGTACATCGGTATCAAGACACGCAGGCGTGTGGACACGTTAGCACACAACACGCGACAACACCTTTAGTTAAAAAGAAGACCACCCACTCCCCCACGTTTCCAGGTTTAACACATCCCTCTCTGGGACCTGATTCTGTCCGCTTTAAATGGGCATCAAGGCAAGGTGGCACAGCGGTAACAACATGTTCCTCAGCAGCAGCAGCCACCACCACACCCTGGTTCCCATGAGTAACGGTGTTATTGGGCCAAGATGCGCCGTTCCCATGCAATTGCCGGCAATACCGGCCACCGGCCAATAGGGGGCAACAGAGGGGCTGAGCCCCAGTGCTGAGAGTCTTTGGGTCATAAGGCCCAACGGTTACCCTATGGAGCAGTTTGTAAAAGGGGCAGACCCCAAGAGGTGGGCTGGGGGATGATGTCATCCCCGGATCCTTCTCGAAGGTTCGAGAAGGAAGGTGTGGTTGGGGCAGAGCGAGCCACGGCTCTGTATAAAAGCCGGACCTCTGAACGGTCCCGGCAGTCGTCGTCCAGCTGAAGACGAGAAGCCTCCTAAAGACTGAAGAGCCCCAAGGGCAGAGCTGTTCTCCTGGCAAGGGTCGTCTCCAGCTTATATACCAGTGAAGATTCAAGCTTCACTCACGGAGGACTTGTAGATTAGCCAGTGAGAGGTGGAGTAGTCTGGAGAGTAACCTTCATCGTGTATCGGGTGTGAGGGGCCGTTACCCCTCTGTGTTAAGAGTTAACTGTTAAATAAAACTGTGTTGCCCAGAGAAGCTATTCAACCCACTACACATGTCTGACCTCGGGCTCCTTTCACATGTGGCGTTCTGTGTTTTCGTTATCCGTGCTCCCCCTCTTCTTCACGGAGTTGTTTGGGTTAGATCGCGTCAATATACAATGCTGTGTCGTTAATCCCGCCACCACACAGCCAATGAGTGAGCTTTGGTCACGTAAACAAAGTGTGCCAATTCGTTGCCGTTTTCCTCACCTCAAGAGAACAGTGCCCACTTTATGGCAATAAAACAGGAGGTGTTAAGATGTTAAAACACCAAATTGAAACCTTTTACATGGAATCATGTCTGCGTTAACCACAATGCTTGTGGTGAACATGCAAACAAAAGAGAGGTCCCATGATGTAGATGGTCACCCTGACGTCTCAATGTCCTGAGAGTGGCAATGTTTTTGTGCTGTTCGCCTATTGGCAGCCTCTGGTCTAACACTGAGACGAGGCTCTATAGAAAGATGTCTCTGGTGTGGATCAATCAGTTTCAAAGACAATGCCTCATCATATACTACCAGAGCATGGTTTTTGCATGTTCACCACAAGTACATGGGATTAATGCTGACATGATTCCTTGAATTAGGATTATGTTTGGTGTTTTAACATCTTGACACCTGTTTTATTGCCAGAAAGGGTAAAACCTATTGTTATAAGAAAAATAACCACTGCTATACGCAATGTGGTAGTGATAGTGGTGGCGGTGATAGTGGTGGCGGTAGTGGTAGTGGTGGCGGCGGTAGTGGTGGTGGTAGTGGTTAGTGGTGGCGGTAATGGTGGTGGCGGTGGTGGCGGTGGTGGCGGTAGTGGTGGTGGCGGTAGTGGTGGTGGTGGTAGTTACCGTCACGGCTTGTGGCCAGGTCGCCCCCTCTGAACGAGAGCTCAGAGCTCAGTAACCTTTACTTGGTTACATCAAATAAAACACCAGCATGAACGGCTGATTGTTGTTGCTGTTGTTGCTGTTGTTGTTGCTGCTGCACACTCAGCCGACAAGATGCCATCCCTTCCGTCGCCAGAAAGCGGCCACCTATCGCAGTCGGAGCTCAACAAACTCTACAACACCAAGGTCACTGATGTGGAGTGCTGGAAGAGACCCATCGTGTCAATCGTCCCACACGCCGGCGCCGTGTGAGTCGACACGTCCCCATGTGGCCTCGCCTCGTCTCATCTTCCTTCTGTCTGACCGACCTGACCCATCCCGTCCCCGACGCTCACGGCCTTTCTCCTTCCTGTCCCCTTCTCGCTCCCCGTCACTGGGACCCCCCCCCCCCCCCCCCGCAGCACTCAGGGCAATCGCCTTCACCGTCGCAACAACAACAACATCAACAAGCTGCAGCTTCCATTACTCCCTTTACACCACCACCCATCTCTTCTCCCCTAGCCCAGCATCAACATCATCCTGCTGATACTACTGCTGCCTAACCCCCAGCTACGACCAAATATACACAAACCCCTACCACAACCCCTATCACTACCACAACCCCTCACTACCCCCTATCACTACCACAACCCCTATCACTACCACAACCCCTATCACTACCACAACCCCTCACTACCCCCTATCACTACCACAACCCCTATCACTACCACAACCCCTCACTACCCCCTATCACTACCACAACCCCTATCACTACCACAACCCCTATCACTACCACAACCCCTATCACTACCACAACCCCTCACTACCCCCTATGACTACCACAACCCCTATCACTACCACAACCCCTATCACTACCACAACCCCTATCACTACCACAACCCCTATCACTACCACAACCCCTATCACTACCCCAACCCCTATCACTACCACAACCCCTATCACTACCACAACCCCTATCACTACCCCAACCCCTATCACTACCACAACCCCTATCACTACCACAACCCCTATCACTACCACAACCCCTATCACTACCACAACCCCTATCACTACCACAACCCCTATCACTACCACAACCCCTATCACTACCACAACCCCTATCACTACCACTACCCCTATCACTACCCCAACCCCTATTACTACCCCAACCCACATCACTACCCCAACCCCTATCACTACCCCAACCCCTATCACTACCCCTATCACTACCCCAACCCCTATCACTACCCCAACCCCTATCACTACCACAACCCCTCCTTAACCTCTCCCTAACCTCGCCCGCCTGTTCTCCTGTCACCTTGACTACACAACCACAACCACTTATAACAACAACCCCATTACTTTTTAGTATCTTAACCACTATCATCTCACGTACAAATGTTTTTTTTTTATATATAATGGCTACAAATCGCCTTACTATATACATCTATATATAAGATATACGATAAGATCACGTCGACGTTTGGCACAAATTGCATCTCATAAACGCTGAATATTGCCAACCAATACAGCGTGGGCGTCTCACGGCGATCACGTGATGCGCGCCTCTCCTCTTCTCGATCCTGCCCAGGGTCACGACGGTGGACGGAGAGCAGTGGTTGATTCACAAAGGGAAGAACTACGCATCGGATCCTTCCTGGCAAACAGTGGTGGTTGACCCGACGCACATGAGCGGCAAGTGGGATGTGGTGGTACGTAGTGCACACCACGACACATCATCATCATTATTACTCTCAAAGCGTATTTGTTATCATTCTGCTTGCACTATTCACCTTCTGGCGTTGTTCTCCGGGCCAGCACCGGTGCAGAGACAAGGCCACGCAATGCGTAACATCGTCATCAAAGCATGTTCGTTTGCATGATTCATCACGAGCGTGATGCGTGCTTTGTGTAGACTTGATGATGCCTTGCGATCGCTTTTGTGTCTGTTTTGTGTTTTAACATCTTAACACGACCCCGTATCACTTGCTGGAAAGGGGTACCGGTGAAATATATTTGACCATACTTCACCACGCTGGTCAGTGCGGGTTGGTGAAGGAAGCAGAACGATTGAGAGGCACGCGAGAAACCACAGCCGAGCGGGGAGCTCAGGGAGAAGCGGCACTACTAACAATTGCCTAAGCTCTGGTGGTCCTATATTTGGATGTTGGGTCCACTCTAAAGTCCATCGAATCGCAGCAGGTCCTCACAAGGAGGCGGCCGACTGACAGTGAGTGGCTGTAGCCAATCAGTTAAGTTCACGGGGGGCAGTAACTATCTTACATAGATTTACAAAAATTCACATAGCAGCGTCTTATTCCAAGATGCATTATAACAATTGCAAAATTGTATGCAAGATTATAGTGGGTGATGTAATAAAGAGTAGTGGGGTTGTTATTACAAGTGATGGTGGTGTAGTCATGGTGACATGCAAAAAGGCGGGAGTGGTTAAGGAAGTTTTGGGGTAGTGATAAAGGTTGGGGTAGTGATAGGAGTAGTGAATGGGGTAGTGATAGGGGATAGGTAGTGATAATGATAGAGGTAGTGATAGTGATACGGTAGTGATAGTGATAGGGGTTGGGTAGTGATAGAGTTTGGGGTGGTGATAGATAGGGATAGTGATAGGGGTAGTGATAGGGGTAGTGATAGGGGGTAGTGAGAGTGATAGGGGTGGTGATAGTGATAGGGGTGGTGATAGTGATAGGGGTAGTGATAGTGATGGTGATAGTGATAGGGGTGGTGATAGTGATAGGAGGTAGTGATAGTGATAGGGGTGGTGATAGTGATAGGGGTAGTGATAGGGGTAGTGATAGGGGTTGGGGTAGTGATAGGGGTTGGGTAGGGAGCAGTATCAGCAGTCACAGGATGGGCTAAGGGTGTTAAGGGAGGAAAGGAAGCTGCAGGCTACTGTCGTTGTTGCGATGGTGAAGATGATTGCCGCTGTGCGCTGCAGTGAGAGTTGGTTCCAGTGAAGGGGAGCAAGGAAGGGAAAGGAACGAGAGAGCGGAGTGAGACAGAGGAGTGGGAGAAGAAAAAAGCATGAAGGAGATGGTGGGGCAAGACCACGGAGGGCTGAAGAGTCTGGAGCGAGACGGATAAACAAACAGCGATGGCAGACAGGGCAGGTGGGGCAGTGGAGTTGGGAAAGTAGAGCAGAAGTGTTGGGGGGGGCTAAACAGAAATAACGTGAGCCGAGGCAGTCGTAGCGACAGCAGTAGCGACGGAAGAGCGACACGGAGGCGGCTGTCGATGAGCGAGCGAGGTGGCTGTTAGCGGCCACGACGACCGCTTGGTACAAGCGGCAGGAGCGAGCGCCGCCCCCTCGCGCGCGCTTCACCAACTCTCATTGCTGCCCATCATCCCCCCACACACCACCCCCATCCCAATCCCCTGCCCTGCCCCTTGCCGCTGCAGCCATCCTCTGGGTCGACGGCTCTCCCCGACGTGACCGTGGGAGACCTCGTGCGGCTCGGTGGTCCCGACTACAACGTCCTCTTCAACAACTGCCTAAATGCCGCCAACGACATGAAGTTATACGCCACGGGCAGCGACTGCGGGGGGCTGTTATTTAATGTCCCACCCACCCCACCGTTCTAGTGGGGGCCCCCCACCCCGCTGTTCTATTGGGCCCCCCCCCCCCCGCTGTTCTAGTGGGGCCGGAGAGAGGCGCCATTTTGGTCGCCTCCAACGTCGAGGCGGCAGCAAAATCCTTCAGCCGGGCAGAGGCGTCCAGATGAGCACCCCCACCCCACCAGCACTCATTTAAAAGCCGCTCCCGCACAGTGCACTGGAGTAGCAGCGGCAAAAGCAGCAGCAGCAGAAGAGTAGAGAGCAGTAGCAGTGGTAGAAGCAGTCGTAGTAGACGTAGTAGCAGCAGAAGCAGTAGTAGCAGTAGTAGCAGCAGAAGTAGCAGCAGTAGCAGCAGTAGCAGCAGTAGCAGCAGAAGTAGTAATAGCAGCAGTAGCAGCAGAAGTAGTAATAGCAGTAGTAGCAGCGGAAGTAGTAGCAGTAGTAGTAGTAGAAGCAGCAGCAGTAGCAGCAGCAGTAGCAGCAGTAGTAACAGTAGTAGCAGCAGAAGTAGTAGTAGCAGCAGTAGTAGCAGTAGAAGCAGTAGTAGTAGTAGAAGCAGTAGTAGTAGAAGCAGTAGTAGCAGCAGTAGCAGTAGCAATAGTAATAGCAGTAGTAGTAGAAGTATCACTCATTCCCCATCATGGCTATCACTCATTTTCCTTTAATTCAACTCATTCATTGGGGCCTGCGGTTGAGAAATAGAACAAACGTCCCCTCCACATTAAACCGTCACCTTCGCTCACCAGCTTCCACTCCTTACTCAACACTCCCTGTTCCCTAGCTCACCCCATGACCCCCTTAATCTCTCCCACACGAACATCAACGTGACTCATTATACAGCTATCACTCCATTCCCCTGTCGTTCAATCCATTCGTCATCATTTACTGTCACCAATTTCGCTTTCTCCGAATCCACGCATCATCATCACAGATTTGGCCCCCATTGCTTCCTACCGTATATTTCATTCACCGCATCTCCACCATTATATTCCCATGTTGTACCGTTGTTCAGTTTTTGTGAAGCGCCTTGGTTAAGAAGGCGCTATATTAAAGATGAGCGTCAATCGGAGGCGCTTGCTTTTACTTTCCGATTATCCGCACCACGCGGTGTCCACCTCGTCAGCTGAGAATCGTCGGAAGTGACTCAATCTCTACATATATATCCAGTAAACCCCCGAGCCCTTCTTGAAAATAGTCGCAATCGGCTGATCCGGGATCCGAACACTTGGAGGAATTGTGGGGAACAAACGAGGGCTCTGGTTCACGCTTTGTAATGCGACACCCAACCCCTCGGTCGTGTTTTATGTTGTGACCCTTAAATCAGGGGGTTGGCAAACCGAAAATGACAAGAAGAGACGAAAAAATCTAATTCGGTAACGAACACAAACATAAATCCATATTTCTAGAGCCGCAACGCGACGTGGTGGATACGAGATGGAGGTCATTGATGAATAGAGTGGATCATCGATTATCCGGCTGCTTCCAACATTATCCGGCAAACCGCTCCAAAGGTTGTAACCAGTCCGGCGATCGGCACCGCGTGCGTGACAAAGTAGCTACGCTTGATTTCAATATTATGTATTATATACTCTACATTATACACTACATACAACTTAAACAATGAAAATGCTGCATATATATACTTTGTCATGACTACCTTATTTTGCTCATGAGTAGATTTTAGAATAATGCATGGATCAATAAAGAATTAATCAAGTGCTGCGATGTGCGTGAGTGAACATGCACTCAACACCGCCACCAAATACTGTACTACCAACAGCACCGTCTGTTTCTCCACCATTTTTCTTACATCTGAGAGAGCGCCATCTAGTGGGCGCCAAGGGGTAACTGCACGAGCACTATCGGGTAACCGGTATCCAATCCTGAGCGGGGATTCTATCAGGGCCAAGGCTAACGGGCGGAGTCAGAGAGAAGATTCGGGAACCATCGGGAAGGTTCCACGAGGGTTGCGTGGCTGGAGGCGGAGCTTAGCTCCGCCGGGAGGAATATCAGCAGAGAAGCCTCGAGTCTGGACCGCGTCACTGCTCAGCCTCTCCTCGCCATTGACCACGTGGTGGATCCCCAGCGAAGCTCGCCTCTCCTCCTCCCGAGCACGCCGCCAACCAGCGGCGGGATCGGAGAGAGAGTGAGGCGAAGCTCGCGGGTGGGATGGAGAGAACACCTCGTCCACGGCGGTGATAAAGAAGGGAAATACCGGAGGGAGAAGGAGCGGAGCTGTGCACAAATTAAGTTAATAAAAGACAACATTCAAGAGTCGTCGTGGAAGTCGTTTATTACACATGTTATAGAGATGTATATGGCAGTGCCTTAATGCAAAGTGCTTAACAACAATAGTGAGTTCTAGCGAGTAGTCCGTCACACGCTAGACTCGTGTTATAGTGGGGGCCGGTGCATGTTAAGCGAAAGACGTCCCATCAAAGGAAAAAAACGTGTTCAAGTGAAAACGCGGAGTGTGAACGCCACGCGTTAAACGGGGACTTGCTGTCCTAGGCAGCTCCTCTAGCGCACCCATGCCCGGCCACACATTTGCTCAAACCGTGCGGAACGGCAATTGGGGCACGTGCCCAGCAGTGTGGCCTGCACTCTCAAAATGTAGATGTGCATGTTGAACTTCTTTCGCACCGTATGTAGCCCATCGACTCCCACTCACAGCCCTCACGGCCAACACCAGTGACGAGTATCTGCACCGCCCCTGGGCCTCCCCTAGATCGACTCGACCTCAAATAAGTACCTGCATGGATCAGCGGCAGAGGCGTAGCTAGAGGGGGGCAGGGGGGTACATATGTCCCCGGGCGCCAAGGTAAAGGGGCGCCAAAATGAGGCTTACAACGTTACATTATAACTTATTGCGGCAGGCGCGGCAGCCTGAAACTACTGCACAAATCTACACCTCAACCTAAAAGTTGATATATCCCGCCACACACAGCCTACATGTCATGTAATTACATTTTGGTACGCGCGCCTATTAAGAAATTACATGGAAGAACGTCCCAAAGAACAGACAGGCGCAGTCTTTTAGCCTTAGTCACTGGCCTGTTTTTTGGTGGCGGAAACTACGACGGCCTATTTTTAGTTCTTATTAGTGACACCACCACGCTCCAGGCGGCTGCAACAGCCGGAGCAGCCCACGCACGTCAACAAAGCGTGGCCTTCATTTAGCAGCATTAACTACAAGGCTCACTTATACGTGTACGTCGCTCGTACCTTATATTTGACCTGACCTAAGAGCCGAGCCATGCTCGCTGGCGGACACTAAGTGAGAGTGTTACTGTGTTAGCTAGACCACCGTGCCACGACTACAAGCCACCAGACGAGCGTCAACCTCGGCGGGTAAGTCGATGCCGTTACATGGCCGCGTAAGACCGACAGTATAAGCTTATAGGCGGTGGCGTCCAAAGTGGCGACCTATTTTGGTTACTTGAACAACAAGAGGAATGTTTTATGATATTTTTTGATAAATAAATTAATATATTTTTTAAAATCTAGAATACAATTAATTATATCGATATTTTTTAATATCTGCAGCATAATCTGCCTTTAAGCGTATAAATTATGTACTTTTAATTTGCATGTATAGCCTAATTATTATTATAATTATTTATTGTAGTAGCACTATGCCAGTGCCACTATCTTATTGTCTAGGCCTACACATATTTTTTTCACTTCAGTGTACTCAGTGATATAATAATATATTTATAATTTTTGTCAGCAATGTCAGGAAGAAAACGAAGTGGAGCTCAATGTCGTAAAAGAAAAAAAGCTGAAATGGCATCAAAAAAGTCAAGTACATTACTGGCTAGCTTTTTAAAGAAAGCCAAGAAGAAAGAAGCTGAAGCTGCAAACTCCAACTCTTCAGAATCAGAAGATGGCGGCTATCAACCACCTATTTAAGAGCATTTAAACGAGAAGGTTGAAGACATTGAGGACTCGGAGAAAACCATGGTCCAGACAGATGTTACTGTCTATGCTGAGGAAGACTCAAAAAACATTGAAGACCAGGGCGTCGTCGTTGAACAGGTTCAACATGATGATGAACTTGTTGACAGTAACGGGGAAGATGAGATAGAAGAATCTTCTGATAGAGAAGCTGAACATACTCATTATGATGCTGTTCCTGCTGTACTAAGGATTCATGATGTTGGCTACTTAGAATTTGATAAAACGACAAAGCTATCGAAAATATCACAGCCTCTTCGCAATGAAATGATTACTCTCGGATCCTTGCCTTTTCAGCACAGAGACAATCTATCATCAGTATCCAGAGAACGTTCAATTACATCAGCATGGTTTAAACGCCGACTAGCGAACGGAGAGGAAGTGAATCGTTCGTGGCTATTATATTCACCAATCAATAAAGCTGCTTACTGTTTCTGTTGTCTATTATTTACATAATCGAGTTCAAACTCACGAGCTTCGTTTGAGTTAACAAACGTTTTCAACAAGTGGAGAAAGCCAGAAAAACTAAATTCTCATGAAAACAATCCTAGCCACCGCACAGCTTTTACTACATGGAAGGAAGCCGAACGAAGGATAATTGATGGTACTGGAATTGACGCAGTGGTTCAAGCTCAGATTCATTTGGAAAAACAACATTGGCGAGATATATTGCAAAGAATACTCACCTGTATTAAGTTTCTGGTTTCACAAAATTTGGCACTACGTGGCCATGAGGAAAATTTGAATGCGGATGAGGATAAAAATGTTGGAAACTTTCTCGCGCTGATCAAACTCGTTGCTCAGTATGACCCATTGTTAGCAAAACACGTACAACACGCAGGAGAAAATCCGGGATCAGTTTCTTATTTGTCACCGGAAATCCAGAATGAATTTATCCACATACTTGCGTCGACTGTAAAGAACCAATTGTTGAGTGATATCAGGAAAAACAAGTACTACGGTATCTTACTTGACTAAACTCCTGATCTAGGACATCGGGAACAGCTTTCTCAGGTTATAAGATTTGTGGATGTGGATTTTCAAAATAAAAAAGTAACTATCAAAGAATAATTTTTAGGTTATATCGAGATACATGCAAAAGATGCAGCAAGCCTAGAAAGAGTCATCGTCGAGAGACTGAAATCTGACAACATACCTCTAGCCGACTGTCGGGTACAATGTTATGCCAATGCTGCTGTGATGACTGGGCATATATAAATTTTAACTTCATAGTTTTATTACATTTCTGGAATGTCATTCTTGGAAAAAATTGTTCGTGTTCAGAAGCGCTTACAGGATCCTACTATGAATTTCAAGGAAGCAGCAACTGATCTTGAATCTTTGGAGCATGAATTTGTCAAGCTTCGTGATGATTTGAGCCAAGTTGCTGTAGAAAACGCCAAAACAAGATGCACAGCTTGGGGGATCGATGTGGACAAGCATTAGGCGACGTCGGAAGATGCCAAGAGAACTGGCAAGAGATGCAGGACTTTCAGCAGAAGAAGAAATTGTGCGCGTTATGAAGAGCGTATTTTATCGACTTCAACAAGAGATGCCAACACGGTTTTTACGACTAAAAGACCTGAACACAAAATTTGGATTTCTGCTGGACGTCAAAAGTCTTCTATCTGTAATGTAGTAACTCGGCGGGAGACGACTTCACGGGTAACACACTCTTTATTTTATCAAACTCGTTCACAGGTGACTAACACCTACTTTGTATCTCGGGTGACAAACACCCACTTAGTATCTCGGGTGACAAACACCCACTTAGCTACTTGGCGACTAACGCCCACTGAGCTACTCGGATGACCAACATCCACTTAGTATCTCGGGTGACAAACACCCACTTAGCTACTCGGCGACTAACGCCACTGAGCTACTCGGATGACCAACATCCACTTAGCTACTCGGCGACTAACGCCACTGAGCTACTCGGATGACCAACATCCACTTAGCTACTCGGCGACTAACGCCACTGAGCTACTCGGGACACTCCCTGCCCGGGGTATCCGTCTCGACTGTGGGTCCCCAGCCCGACCCACGGGGGCGTCGGACCCCGGGTCCCACAGCCTCGCCTCCGAGCCACACAGGGCCCCGGTCCCCACAAGGACGGCGGGACTAGGGGTCTCGTGGCACTAGGTCTTCAGCTCCGTCTTCGGGTCTTCAACTGGGTAACTCTCCCCGAGTGCTCTCGCGCGTCCCCCTTTATACCCCACCTGCGGACGTCGCTGCGAGCACCCACTTATTCGACCAATCGCCGGGCGCTGGCTACGATCCTCTTTTCCCCCATCTCATCGTGCCTCACCACTCACGCCGCGCCGCCCCGTCATCTGTCACTCCCGGCGCGCGCGTCCACACCACGCCCACAACGCGTGCCCAACCCCGCACCCCGCGCCGCCCCGTGATCCATCACTGTCACAGTCGGCGCACGTCAATACCACCACTACATATCCGACACAGATGTCGATGCAATTCGTCGAAATTGCACAGATTTTGGAAATTTCTATGACACCGACATCAATGGCCACGAACTTTTCACAGAAATTGGAGATTCCAAAATGCTGCTCAGTAACCGGAATGAAGTTCTACTAGAAACTCCTTTGAATCTTCTTGGTTTTATTGTGTTTTATGGAGACGACGTATTTCCGAATTTGCGAATTTCACTGCAAATTTTATTAACAATAGCAGTTTCAATTGCAAGCTGTGAACGGTCGTTCAGCAAATTGAAACTTGGAACCTCATTTGCCAGATAGAAGGGTAAAAAAAACAATTATCAAATTTAAACTTATTTTGTCGTATTTGCGTGCTTCAATGGGACAAAATCGTCTCAGCGACCTTGCTCTTCTTAGTGAAGTATGGGAAATGACGGCAGGAAACTTCTTGACGGGTAACACACTCTTTATTAAATCTTGACTTGTCACAATACAACGTGTGGTCTCTATTCTTCTAACTACTGTCTCGACACAACGTGTGGTCTCTATTCTTCTAACTACGCACTTCACTCAACTCGTGTAGACTCTATGCCTCTGGCTACACACGCTTCACTCAGCTCGTGTAGACCCTATGCCTCTGGCTACACACACACTTCACTTAGCTCGTGTAGACCCTATGTCCCTGGCTACACACTCTGCATGCTCACACCGCATGCTCACACTGCACTACGCCTCTGGCTACACAGAGTCCCGGTCCCTACAGGACAGCGGGACTAGGTACCGCAGGCCCTATCTCTTCCTCTCCGTCTTCAGTCTTCGCTGGTTACATCTCTCCCCGTTCGCCTGTGTGCATCCCCTTATATAGTCCCGGCTCCCGGGAGACGGAGCGGATGCGGACTTCGACGTGAGCATCGCTCCTTAGCTAACCAATCACGACGCGCTGTTCCTACGATCCCTTTTCCCCCAGCGCGTGTTTCCACCACACAACCAATCACGCCGCGCTGCCACACGATCACTCCCTCTCCAGCACGTCACCGGCACACAGCCAATCACAACCACATAACCCCCCGACCCCGCGCTGACCCCCGATCCCTCACCGTCAGTGCGCGTCACCAACACACACAGCCAATCACTACGTGCTGGCACACGATCCCTATCCCAGCGCGTATCACCACTACATCACCCCCTCCCACATAGCTCGCAGCCGGCCCGGCTGCTAACAACAATACAACACAACGTTAACACAGCAAACCCCCCCCCCCCCCCAGTGTGCCCCGTAATGCAACAATAACACAACAACAACAACCTATATACAATCGATAACCAACACAATAAAAATCAACAACAACACACACTACCTAGATAAGACGCTATGTACAGCCCGACGAACAACACAATGAAAGCGAATTCCAGAAAATGAACGCGCCAAGTGTCTCTGTGACCAAACGCAGTGACGAGGCGCTCCGGCTGCCTCGACTCCTCACGTGGTAGGTCACAAAAAGTAGCGCGACCTAGCGCGAGTCCGTCTGGCCGGTCCGTCGTATGGGACGGCACGCTGACGACCGTCCGGTGGCTCCGACTGCTCTAGATGGCGCGGATCGGGCCTGGAAGGACCGGCCCCGCCGCGAAGATCCGGCCGCCGGTGGTCGGCAGCTGTCAGTTCCGAGACACCTGGGAGCGGATCAGGCGGAGACATGTGAGGATCAGGCAGAGACATTTCCCCCTCCGGGTCGTCGGACACGTCACATGCTCGGCCCTCATAACACAAGGGGAGGCCATATGGAGGCGAGAACGGTTTCAGTCGGGAGGGGTGGACGTACCAACGGCGCTTTCCCCACTTTATCTGAACGCACTGGGGGCGTGCAACCCGCACGACCTCCACGGGTCCCCGCCATGGCTTCAACAATTTAGGCGACGTAGCCAAAGGTGCCTGAGGGCAATGCAGCCAGGCCCTGTCACCTGGTTTCCAGTTGTGCACGGACACCTTTCGTGCACGCAACCGCTCGTTTGCAATTTGGCGAGCCCGCGAATTAAGACGTGCGGCCTCCCTTGCCTCCGTCAGCTTACAAATATTAAATTTAATATGCTCTGCCAATTTCGAATTAGTTCGTGGTGCGGACAGGCCCAGCTGCGTTTCCATGGGCGGGTCGGCTTCCCGACCGTACATCAGATAGAATGGGGAAAATCCCGTTGCTGCATGGGGGGCCATTCTATACGCGGCGAGGACCCCCGGGACCTGCAGGTCCCAATCAACATGTGCCTCACACACCTGCTGGCACAGCATAGAAGTCAAAGTTCTGTGGAGTCTCTCCACCATCCCGTCCGTCTGCGGGTGGTACGGGGAGGTACGCACCTTCTTAGTGCCCAACAGGTCGCACACCTCTTGCAGCAATTTACTAGAAAAATGTTTTCCCTGGTCGGTCAGCAGGCGTTCGGGAGCCCCCTTGTCCAGGACGCAGCCCTGGACAAAGGCGTCCGTCACAGCCGCCGCCGACTGGTTGGCGAGTGGCCACGCCATAGGCCACCGGGTAAAATATTCGACCCCCACCAACAGGTACTTGTTACCCCTAGGCGTGACTGGAAAAGGCCCCAGAATATCGAGCGCAACGAGCTCGTTAGTGCGCGAGACCTGAATAGATTGCAGCGGTGGATTAGCTGCCACAGGCGGTGGTTTTCGTCTGGCGCACTCAACACATCCCTTCAGAATATTCACCACGTCACTCCCCATCCCCGGCCAATAATAGTCACGCTGAAGCAGGGCAAGCGTTTTGTTTACTCCCAAATGCAAGAGGCGTTCGTGTGCGGCCAAGACAACTTTCCCCCTCACAGTGGAAGGCACCACAAGTGCGTGCCGCCGGGACAAACTGTCCCATCTCATCAACAGGCCTTGCTTAAGTACGTAGGAGCCAGTCCGCTCCTGGGCCTCTTCGGAACCCCCCACCCTGCGGCGCAATGCTAGCAGGGAGCTGTCCGCCATTTGGAGACGGCCCCACTCAATCAGCGACAGCGAGAGCAGCGAGTCCTCACCCCCTGGGGTAGCGGGAACATCCCCAATCGGCGCCCCCGCGGTCGCGACCAATGCCCCCATACCTTCCGCCACCGGCGGTTTACAGCGAGCCGATCCCGACAAGCACGCACATTTGTGACAAGGCAACAATCGCGACAGTGCATCGGCATTTGTGTGTCGCAACCCCTTACGGTATGTAGTCGTGAACTGATAGTCCTGAAGGACTTCCAACCACCGTGACAATTGACCCGAGGGTTGGGCGACCCTCAATGAATACTGGAGCGCCGCGTGATCCGTCCGGACCGTAAAGTGACGACCATAGAGATAGCGTCAGAATTGTTGTACAAAAAAAAACAATGGCAAGCAGCTCACGACGGGTGACGCAGTAGCGCTGCTCTGCCGGCGACAACACCCTGCTACCGTAGGCGACCACCCTTTCAACTCCCCCAACGACTTGGGATAGCACCCCCCCAATGCCCGTGTTGCTAGCATCCGTGTCCAGCAAGAAGGGACTCGCAAAATCAGGATAGCGCAAGGGTGGGGCACCCACCAAGGCGTCCCGGAGGGAGCAGAACGCGGCCTCCTCCTCCGGTCCCCATTGGAACTTCACTCCTTTTGCCGTTAGAGCGTGCAAGGGTTTTGCAATGGTGGCAAATGCTCAACGAATCGGCGATAATACGAAGCAAACCCGATGAAACTGCGCACGTCCGAAACTGACGTGGGCGTCGGCCATGAACTGACACAGTCCGTTTTTGCGGGATCGGTAGAAATTCCAGAAGAGTCGACAATGTGACCCAAGTATCTAACGGACTTACGAAGAAGGTGGCATTTGGCCGGTTTAAACTTTAATTTAGCCGATCGCATGCGCAAGAACACCCCTCTCAATCGCTGGAGGTGTTCCTCAAACGTTTTACTGAACACAATGACATCGTCAAGGTAAATTAAGCACGTATCCCATTGCAAGCCCGACAAAACCAACTCCATAAGGCGCTGAAACGTCACGGGAGAGGAGTGAAGTCCCATGGGTAACCGGTTAAATTGAAACAGGCCCCCTGGAGTCCGAAATGCTGTCTTAGGTTTAGACTCTTCGTCGAGTGGCAACTGCCAGAATCCCGATAATAAATCAAGAGTCGAAAAATATCGCGCCCCAGACAATGCATCGAGGGACTCGTCCATCCTGGGGAGCGGATACGCGTCAGCCACAGAGATCTTATTCAGGCGACGGAAATCAACGCAAAATCGCAGGGACCCGTCCTGCTTTTTAACCAGCACAATAGGTGCTCCCCAAGGACTGGAAGAAGGCGAAATAATGTCAGCTTCTAGCATATCGTTGACGGCCGACTGAACATGTTCCTTCTCAGCAGGACTCAGTCGGAAGGGGTTTTGCCTGACCGGTGCCGCATCGCCCGTTTCAATGTGGTGGCGTAACAGGTCCGTGCACCCAATGTCATACTTATGTTTACTGAATACATCAGAAAATTATATCAGCAACTCGCGCAGCGCACCCAACTGCACCCCTGACAAATCGTCCGAGTCCGCGCACAGCGAATCGACCCATTCAAGGTCCTCCTTTGGTTTGATGTTCTGTGTGGGGCTCGGATCAACCTGCGCAACCAGCCGCTCTTCCGCAGGGACCCGTGCCGCGTGAGCTAGCACGGTGCCCTGCTGAATGACGGCCGGCCGCGACCCCGCGTTTAAAACCATCACAAACGGATCCTTGTCAGCCCTAACCAAAGTGTGCGCCACCGACAAATCGAGACCTCCGACAGCCCTATTAGAAGGACCCAACAGCATGCCTTGTTCCGAGGTCTCCCCTACCCACGGTTTCTGCAACCGGAGGGGAATTAACATCTGTGAACCCGGGGGTACGTGCACGGTCTGTGTCGCCAACGCTTGTATCGTAGCGCACGCCGTCCGAATTTCAGTAGGGTTCGTCAAAAATGAAATGCGGCGACCCGATGGTAGTTCAATGCAACGCTGATCAATGAGAATTTTAATGGGCATTTTTGCCAAAAAATCAGTGCCCAATAGACAAGGAACCGCCAAAGAGGACGAAACGAAAACGGGTCCCGACAATTTGATGTCTCCAATGCAAATGGACGCCCTAATCTGACCGATAATGCCCAACGATCCCCCATTAGCGGCGTAAAATGGCACATCCACTGGAAGCAGCGGACGACATTGGACTGGTAGGATGTTGTAAATTAGATCCGATATAATAGTCGCCGACGCCCCCGTGTCCACTAACACCCTGACCTCGACCCCATCAATAGATCCCGTAACAACGGATGAACCCGCTGAGGCAGCCACTATTCTGTGCCCCAACTCCGACCATTTAATGTCTCCCCGGTCCCGGCCGAACCCCCCTCGCCGAACTGAATCCCCGAACCCTACTCGGCTCTCCTCCGCCGTAACGCGACGGCCCCTGTGTGTCGAGCATGCGAGCCGAGCATGTGAGGTGCCGCGACTTGCCGGGTTAAGTAGGGATGACTTGGGGCCTTGGTCGTCGTCCAGCCGAGGTCCCATGGCGCGCTGACGTGGGGCGCGGCAACCGGACGCCACGTGGCCCGGAGGCCGCAGTTATAACACGTGATGAGGGTCGTCGGAGATCTCGGTTGCTCCAGCTTGCGGGCCGATCGCAGAGGCGAACGACCCCCCGACCTCCAGTCCCCTGGTCGTCCCGCGGTGAACGCCTCCTCTCGTGGGCTGACGACTTTGGGTTCGGTGACTACCGGGCCCGGAGCTGGGGCCACGGCAGCGTTGCAGACGACCCCCTGTTTACGTTGAAGAACCTCGTGCGCTTGTATACTTGTAGCGACCCGCAGGGAAGAAATATTGATCTCGTCGGCCGTGTTGATGGGGACCCCCAGGTCCTGCGCCAACTTGAGTAGTTGCTCCATAACCATCGCATCTTGGCCCTCCTCGTCCATATGAGGGAACGCGGCGTCGGCGAGAGCGCGGTCTCCGTGTCCGCCTTCCGCCGTGCATAAAAATGATGGCGACACGCCGAGGGAGGTCCGTAGACCTTGGCCATGAGACCCAGCGCATCCTTAAGCGTGGAGCGGTCCGACTTCCGTGCAGACGTGTAGGCCGCGAGCGCGTTGTCGTCCAACATGGCAGGCAGTGCCCGCAGCGCTGTAGCGTCGGACCAGGCGGACATCTCCTGATGCGCCAAAAACCTGCTCTGAAATTGGCCCCAATCCCCGCCTTCCGCCTTGAAGGCTGACAATGTGGGAAGGCGCTGTTGAAAGATGAAGTCGTCTTCTGCCTCGTGGCTCCTTCCCGCCGCCCCGTCGGTGTGTAAGATGGCGGCCCCAGTGGCGGGTGTCTGATGGCGGTCCGCAGCGCGCGTTGATGACGTAAGCGGGCGCGCTTGGAGAACCGCCGCCACGTGGTGGTCTCCGTTCCCGCCAAAAGTTGGCGCAGATGAAATGGCGGGAATCGCCAAGTCATTTTGGCGGGAATCTGCGGGGCGACCCTGTAGAATGTCCGCCGCCGTCCCCGCTCCTCCCGACGAGCTGATTTCCGCCAGGATGGACGCGGCGGCGAGCAGCAGCTCCGCCAGACGGGAGTGTGCCTCACGGAGCACGGCATCGGTCCCCAGTCGCTCGCCCAGCGCCGTCGGCGGATCCTGCAGCGTGGGCAATTCTTCGTCCTCACCCCCAGATGCCAGCTGGCCCGAGTCGTCAAGGTTATCCCCGCGGTCAATCCCGTGGGTCCGATGAGTCCTCCTTGTATCCATGCTTGGAAGACTGTTTCACTTCTGACGCCAGTTGAAGTATGGGAAATGACGGCAGGAAACTTCTTGACGGGTAACACACTCTTTATTAAATCTTGACTTGTCACAATACAACGTGTGGTCTCTATTCTTCTAACTACTGTCTCGACACAACGTGTGGTCTCTATTCTTCTAACTACGCACTTCACTCAACTCGTGTAGACTCTATGCCTCTGGCTACACACACTTCACTCAGCTCGTGTAGACCCTATGCCTCTGGCTACACACACACTTCACTTAGCTCGTGTAGACCCTATGTCCCTGGCTACACACTCTGCATGCTCACACCGCATGCTCACACTGCACTACGCCTCTGGCTACACAGAGTCCCGGTCCCTACAGGACAGCGGGACTAGGTACCGCAGGCCCTATCTCTTCCTCTCCGTCTTCAGTCTTCGCTGGTTACATCTCTCCCCGTTCGCCTGTGTGCATCCCCTTATATAGTCCCGGCTCCCGGGAGACGGAGCGGATGCGGACTTCGACGTGAGCATCGCTCCTTAGCTAACCAATCACGACGCGCTGTTCCTACGATCCCTTTTCCCCCAGCGCGTGTTTCCACCACACAACCAATCACGCCGCGCTGCCACACGATCCCTATCCCAGCGCATATCACCACTACATTAGCGTTGAAAGAGAAACATTGGAAAAAAATGATTTTGATTACGTGATTGACCAGTTTGCGACAGTGAAATCAAGAAAAATTAATCTTTTGTAGACTATGTCAACCAGTCTATGACAGTGACTGAGTGAGCCATGTAATATAATTTCTATAAATTAACTTCTTTAAATACAATGTTTAATTACAATTTAAATTGTTACTCCTTATTCGATGTAATAGGAAAATGTGATTAAACGGGGGGGGGGGGCGCAATTTTATAGTTCGTCCCTGGGCGCAAAAAATCCTAGCTACGCCTCTGTAAACGGGCGCGGCACGGGCTAGAGAAGAGATGGAGTGATGTGGTACAGTAGGACGTGGAGCTGAGTGGACTTGCCGATGACTGGTATCAGTGGTGTCAAGATCGTCCTCTGTGGAGGAGGCTCGTGAAGAACGCTACTGGGCAGGTGGAGGCAGTCGCCCTCCAACAACAACGGAGGGCGGAGGAGCGATGCTCACAACAACGAGTGTGGCTAAAGCACAGCAAGTTGGCACAGTAGGGGGCACAGGTGGTGCATCAGCCAGTTATCCCGGTCATCTCAGTCATTCGACCTGTGGCACCTGGGTGTGCCCCGTGACCTCCTGCCAGCGGCCGTTCTACACTTCACGTGGCCTCAAGGTGCACATAGCCTGGCACAAGCGTCGTGGTGACGTCACCGCCACTTAGTGGCGAATGGCGGTTGTTGTTGTCTGGCTCTATGTGTGTGTCTGAGTCGATGTGTCTTTGTGTGTGAGTCTATGTGTGTCAGTTCATGTGTGCCATTTGTGGTGGCCTGCAGGTCGCTTCTGCCAGAGAGCGACATAGCTCAGTTGGGCCTTACCTGATAACAATAAAACCAGTTTAGTTTGTAGGCTTTAACTATATTATTTTACTTACACCGTGTATTGGGTTTAAAGAAAGACAGTCTCACAGTGACAGTATCAATGAAACATGTCCAGGTTACACAACTCACAGTGAAGCAGAATATGTTTCACGACTCCTCTCTCGTGGCCGTGCAGGAGGCGTCGTGCCCCGGGACTCGCCACGAGAGGGCGGCACAGCAACGTGAGATCATCATAGAGGCGCCACCCTCATCACCTTGGGCAGTGGTGGTTCTTCTTCTTCTTCACGTGGGGTGCATCACGCAACTCCCTGGGGGTGCGAGATGCTCTGTCTGAGGGTGCGCGAGACAAGGCCCAGATTGTTTTTAGAAGGTAAATGGTCGAAACACAAATTCAGGACGGGCACGTAAGGGGCCGTCCATAAATGACGTCACGCACCTAGGGGGGGGGGGTCAGACATTTGTGACGATGTGTGATGAGAAGGGGGGGGGGTTGAGAAATGTGACGCCACATCAAAATGCACAACTTTAAATCAATATAGACAACACGTTCTACTTAATTAAATATACTTTTTAATAAATGTCACGTCCCGTGACGTCATCTTACCAGAAGGGTGCGCATGAGGTCAAGCCCTGTTCTACTCCTCTACATATACAGTGGAACCTCGGTATACGACTGCTTTGGAATACATCGAATTTGGCATACGTCGTGTTTTTTCAAGAAAACAATTTCTTGGGATACATCTTGCTTGGGATACGACGTGTTTGCTAGAACTTGCATGGGTCGGGATGAGTCACCGCATACAGTACCCGCGTACGCCCCGTTCACGACTGAAACAAAGCGAGAGGGGCGGGGGGCGTGGGGGAGAGGGGCGAGGGGGAGAGGGGCGGCGGACGTGGGGGAGAGGGGCTGGGGACGTGGGGGAGAGGGGCGGGGGGCGTGGTGGAGAGGGGCGTGGGGGAGAGGGGCGGGGGACGTGGGGGAGAGGGGCGGGGGACGTGGGGGATAGGGGCGGGGGACGTGGGGGAGAGGGGCGGAGGGAGTCGGGGGCTGCCCCCATGGAGAGTGAAGCCCCGGGTCGAGGCGCGCGCGACGTGCGGGGTTGAGGCACGCCACGTGACCAGCTCAGCTGGCAGCAGCGCGGTCACGTGGTTTCTGTATGCATTTTAGTAATTAGTGTCTAAACTATTTTAATGTATAATATGCCATCTAAAAGATCATTTATTTTCCTCTGGAACGGATTATTTCCTTTCCCTTTATTTCTTATGGGAAAAATTCGTTTGGTATACATCATTTTCGGTATAAGTCCTATCTTCTGGAACGAATTAACGACGTATACCGAGGTTCCACTGTACCGGCCTTTTTCCAAAATTTCATATTACCTCTCAGAAGCCACACCAAGCATCTGGAGGTCATAAAAATTTTAAATAATAAACTCCGGGGCAAAGAGGGGTTAACGACGATCTGAAAATCTCCAGATTGTCAAAGGAATGCATGCCATGACATCCCCACGAACGTTTTGGACAGTTCACAAACAAATCTGCAGAGCCGTAAAACACAAACACATAGCAGGGACAATCGTACATTACAACCGGCGTTTTTTTTTCTTCTCTCCGGTAAAAAGTCGAAACTTAGCGACAAGAAAAGATCGACATTATAGACTGCCAGATTAAGAACCAGACTGCAGTCTACATTAGTGGCTTTATTATTACTTTCCTTATTTTACTCTTATTCACCGCATATACATATTTTTAATGGTATCTTTCTATCTACGTGACTTTACCAAGAAAACCAAGGAATATGAATTCCGGCAGTCAAGAAAGCTTAAGTGGAACCTTAATTATATCTCCGACCTCAGGATATCAAAATATAACTCGAGAATAAAAAGCACGGATCCCTGGATACAGACAGGTGGCAAAAGTTAATAAACCCTTGAAATACCGGAGGTAACATCTAATGACATTACAAATCTTGGTTAAACATAAACCAAATAATAACCACAAGATATTGGACCGGGGGTAACTCAAAAGAGATACCAGAAAAATAGGTGAAACAAACAATACCAGATAACATGTATTCCATGGAATCAGAGCCTCCCCCGCCACCTTTGTCTTACAACAATTTGACGCAAACACATGGTAGCCATAAAACACGTATGATGGGTGTCTTCCCTCGAGATAACAAACACTACGTAGAAAGGGGGGGGGGAATGCAAACAAAAACATAAACTATGATGGAAAGCAACCATCAAAGGTCAAAAAGGGGGGGGGGGGGCAACCAGGCGCCTGCGGCCACAGGAGAACGAAACAGAGGACATCTGTTTTTTTTTCCACAAGAGACGTGCGAAGGGGAAATAATTTCAGATATAAACAGTGACACGACACACACAATTCAGTACTGCAAGCGGCAAGCTCTGGGGTGGGTCCTGCAATCGACCAAGGATGGCAAGGCTTGCCGAGTAGCGATGTGTTACCGAGTACGAATTCGGCGCTGACAGAAGAAGTATCGCTCAAAGTTATTCCACACTGAGTGCCAGCTCCCACCCGGCAGCTGCACGATCAAGGAGAGAGAAAGAGTGACGAGCAACGACAAGCAATCAACCGGGAGAAAGGACAGAAAGCGCCAAGCATCGACCAAGCCAGCATCGCAGAGAACCAGCTGCACGCGCAATCGTGCTTCGCCAGAGAGCACGGAGCAGGAGAGAGCACGCAGCAGCGTCACCAGCGCCACCGAGCAAAGGTGTCAGCTGCCAGACAAGCATCGTGCCGACTCAGCTCATCCAGCAGGGGAAAGAGCCTGACCAGCCGCCCGTGAAGGAAGAGGAGAGCGCCGTGGGTTCAACCCTAGACAACGAAGCCGAGCTTAATCCAGCATAATTACATCACACTTGCATAACTTCATACAATTCATTGTATTATCCCGATTGATAATACAACCCAAGACAACGAGGCTGAGCCTAATTATCATAACTGCACACATTAGCATAACCGCATACATTTGCATCGTGCCACAAGTACACCTCCCCAGTTATAATTTATGCGCATAATTTAATAAAGTAGCATAATTTTAAATAATTGCATAATTTCCCGTTTTCATTTAATTTGTATTATTTTTTTTATAAATTTTTCAAGACCCGACATATACAACAAACACCCCCCCCCCCCGCACCAGCACAAGCTCAGCGCCGCTTGGCCCAGCGTCCCCAACAAGGCCATCGTGATCCTAACACGGCCACCGTGCGTCCCCCTTGGGGAAGATCCCCCCCACCCCGCGCCAGATCCCACGGCTTGAAGTCAGCGGTGCCGACTCCCCGTGCCTGACGCGGCCACCGTGAAGCCGCGAGAGACAAAGGCGGAGAGACAGAAGCACCCAGAGGGGGCGTGAACAGTGCCCCGGGTGATCCTCGTAGCAAAAGCAGCAAATGCTACGGGGCCCACACTTTCAAGGGCCCCACGCTAAATACTTTCAAGCTGTCTATTCCGGTTCAGTGATTCTGCACTTGCTCTATTACTATAGTACTACACTGCCTTCAACTTTAATTGAAACGACTGGATGTTTAAGGTGAGCAATTTGTCGTAGTATCTGGCTGTATAGCAAATGAAAAAATGCAATTACTTTACTAAGCAAGTTCAACATTTGTGTTTTCATATATATTTATTATTTAGAGCTCCTTTATAACAACACGAGCAGATGGAGCCCCCGAGACTGAGTGTGTGGGTCAGTGTGTATGTCAGTGTGGGTCAGTGTGTGTCAGTGTGTGTGTCATCTCAGTCAGTCGACCCGTGGCACCTGGGTCTGCCCCGTGAACCTCCTGCCAGCGGTCGTTCGACATTTCACGTGGCCTCAAGGTGCACTTGGCCTGGCGCAAGCGTCGTGGTGACGTCACCGCCACTTAGTGGCGAATGGTGGTTGTTGTGGGAGTGTGTGTAGGTCCATGTGTGTGTGAGTCCATATGTGTGTGTAACTCCATGTATGTGTGTCTAAAGTCAATGTCTGTCTGTGTGAGTCCATATGTGTGTGTGTGTAAGTCGATGTCTTTGTGTGTGTGGGTCAATGTCTGTGTGTAAGTTCACGTGTGTGTCAGCCTTTTTCGCCCGAGCAATGCCGGGCACTTACCGCTAAATATAATATTATATTTATGCAAGAGCCGGGGGCTTATGGGACCCCGGGGTCCCGCCATGAGGTTCAAATGCTGGTCGCCAAAAACTCATAAGGCAATAAAAAAATAAAAAAATGTTGCAGCCATAGCGAGTCTTGTCTATTAATCATCTTATCACAACACGTCTGTAGCTGGGAAGCTCCACTGCAGGGAAGTGAACGTTCATCTCAAGGGCAGGGCCCTGGCTCAAGCTCCCTCCACCCCACTCCACCCCTCTCCATCCCTCTCCATCAGGCAATTCTCCACAAGTGGTTGTAATCAGAAGTGAAGCGTCATACTCGAATTGTAAATGTTGTGGGTTTACTCTCCATCACGCCGATGTGCTGAAGTAGGCGCTGATTGGCACGTTTCTTATTCACGTGACAAACCTTACTTTTTGGCCGTGTGGTGGTGGGTTCACGACACGTTTATGTTCTCGCGATCCAACCCTAACCGCCTGCGTGATGAATCACTGAAACTCATCACACAACTGCACTGCCCCCTGGCGGTCACATCACGCCACTGTACAAATCCACATCGACCAAAACCCCAGCGGATTCGTCTCTTTCACGTTCATCGGACCCCTCCACATCAAAAATAAAATGCAGCTACAAAAATCTTCCTGTGAGTGCACAATTTCAGCAGCACCCTTGGTGGTTCCAAAGCCGGCAAAAACATTCTGGACCGGTTTCGACATTCAGCGTCTCATGAGAAGTCAGGATCGCTGTAGAATGTAAAACACGGCGCTCAAGGTGACAAAGATCAACGATGAAGGTGCAGCCCCTGCAACGGCACGCTCACGCCACTGCAGGCGGAAGGGCCTCCACTAGAGGGCGCTCTGCACAGCCCCTCCCACCACCGGGGGCGCTGCCGTCTCGCCGGCGACAAAGCGGCGGCCTCGAGGGCTCTCACCGAGCACCGTGAACTCGCATCGAGATCCAGAGCCTCGCAGTCCCGTAGCCAGCACCACGCCCGGCCGCCTTTGTCTCCCCAGTGGCGACGTTTACACATCACACCAGGTGCTCGTTTGAGGCTGAGTCTACCTAGGGGCCAGGTTCATTGCGCAATGCGCTCACCAGATTACACGCACACACAACACCTACCAGCGCATATAATGATAGAGAATCACTGTACCAGATTGAATTGAATTAAATGATGACGTCACCCTGCTGCTCCTCTATTTAAGACCGGAAGCAACAGGAGAGCTTCACCATTCTTGCCCAATGAAGCTGATTGTAATTATCAGCGAAACGTCGTACTACTCAATTTTTAAAATGCTGTTGATTCTCTCTTCAGCACACCGGTGGGCTAAAGAAGTGAATAATTTTGTCCTTTGAAAAAGTGACACATTTTTTACTGTTTGGCCGTGTCGGGTGGTGGAGGGTTACGATACATTTATAAATAACGCGATCCGACCCAAAAACCTATATTATGAATGATAGAGTTATCAACGTTGTGTGCAGTCGGGAGTTGTCTGTCCTTCAAAGCAGGGGGATCTCCAACCCCCGGGGCGCGGACCGGGACTGGTCCGTGGCCTGTTAGGAACCGGGCCGCACAGCAGCAGGAGGTGAGAGCGGTGAGTCTGCACGTGGCCTGCCCCAATTGTTTTATTATACACTGGTCAACAAAAAAATATATTTTTCTGGCCTGGACTTTTGCAGCTGTTTTAGACTAATTTCAGGGTGCTGATTCCAAATCTGATCTCAGATTTGCTCGATCACATCTCATTTTATGCTATCGGCATACCCCATTTTCATTGATTTTACCCGAAATTAACTCTGTCACTTATGATTGCAAGTTGTTGCGAGTCAGTGACTGCTTTAGTGTTAAAATATGGTGCTGTATTTTTAGGATAGTGTGTTTATAATATCATTTTTTGTAGATATCCACATTTATTCAACATTTTTCTTCTGCAGCTTTTATTGAAAATGCAATATTTGATATCTCAAAACTTGATGTGATAGACAAAAACTGATGCCAGATTTGGAATTAGCACCCCAAAATACCTTATAACAGTTGAAATACCTTATGCCAGAAAAAGTGTGTTGACCAGTGTTATTCACCACTTCCGCCCGCGCCTCTTTCCCGCACTGCGCGCTTGTCTCAGTCACAGTGTTGGTAAGCCCAAAAGCTGCTAACCCCTAGTAGCCACAATGAGTACAAAACAAACGTCGCTGGAGAGCTTCTTTGAAAAGAGGGAAATACCCAATGATGACCCCCCCCCCTCCCCGGTTCGTGAAAAATTGTCTTCCACGGAACCGGTCCCTGGTGCTCTCAAGGGACATGGAATGGGAATTTCCACCTCTGGCTGAGGGTGGCTCTGAGGGACGAGTTCCGCCCAGAGACAGAAAGAGACAGAGAGAGAGACAGAGAGAAAGAGACAGACAGAGAGAGAGACGGAGAGAGACAGAGAGAGACAGAGAGAAAGAGACAGACAGAGATAGATAGACAGACAGAGAGAGAGACGGAGAGACAAGACAGAGACACAGACAGAGAGAAAGAGACAGACAGAGACGGAGAGAGAGACAAGACAGAGACACAGACAGAGAGAAAGAGACAGACAGAGACAGACAGAGACAAGACAGACACAGACAGAGAGAGAGAGAGAGACAGGAGGGAGGAGGCGACGACGAGAAGTGGGGAGTTGACGAGGTGAGGGGGGCGAGTGAGGAGTGACGACGTGAAATGAGGGGAGCTTGAGCCCTTGGACAGAGAACGTAACAAGTTTGTGTTTTTATTTACATAATACATTCAGGTACAATGCGAGTCTTGCATCACAAAGAACGCCTCTAAACAAGTCTTAACCACAGTCAATGTCACAACCAGAAGACTAAAACATGGCCCTGAGTTTTATAAGAACAGTGTATAAAATATCGAACGATATTTCACTCGATAGTGTATTTAAATAGAGGTACTGCAGGTTAGTCGTTTTCAGGTGACAAAGAATAAAGTTTTCACTCCTGCAAATGCATCACCGAGCAAAGTACTTGAGGTCAGACGTTCCGGGACGTCTGCGAGGTCCCCCTGAAGGCGCGTGAGAGGCCGCAGCTGAGAGGGCCACCCGGCACTGTGCGTGGGGGAGCCACGTATGGAGACCCCCCCCCCCCTTTAGTGCAGTCACATGCAGACCCCACAGCGCTTACTCGTGCTGCACCAGCAATGCACCACTCACCGGCCCTCTCGAGCAGGGCCGTGTTATCCCATAGCTCACGGTAGGCACTTTGCATAGGGTCCACTCACCCAGCCACTCACCCAGCCACTCACTCAGCCACTCATCCAGCCACTCACCCAGCCACTCGCCCACCCAGCCACCCAGCCACCCACTCGCTCACCCAGCCACTCATCCAGCCACTCGCCCACCCAGCCACCCAGCCACCCATCTAGCCACTCATCCAGCCACTCGCCCACCCAGCCACCCAGCCACCCACCAGGGCCGTGTTATCCAATAGGGCACAGGAGGCACTGTGCCTCGGGTCTACGAAAATAACATGGACCCGTGTTTTTTTTTAGTTATCGATGAAAATGAACGGCATCCTTTTGAATCTGCGTCATCCGATGTAATCACAGTAAAAAAAATAGTAAAAACAAACGTTTGCTTATAATATTTTTAGGAATACCTTGTTTGTTTTGTTTCAATAACTAAAAATTAAATCCGTTTATCTGCGGCACGCAGCCGCACCATCCCATCGAACGAGGGCACAGACGAAGTCGTGAACCTGCCAGCAGTAACGACATCTGTCCAGCGGCTGGACGAAGTAGCGACGCGTGAAGCGAGTGGAGTGACAGCGGTGGTCGTCACATGGGGCAGCAGCAGCATCTGTAAAGAGTTATCACTCAAAGTGCCGACGAAACTCAAGTGCCGAGGGCCGAACAAGAACATGAATCCGACCCTGCTCTCAACAAATCCACACCACAGGCAGACCTCACTGAGCGCGACCCACCGGTACGATGCATGGAGAGAAAATGTTTACTGGGGAAAAAAATCTAAAAGCGCTTTACGGAATGAGAATGCAGCAGCAGCTTTGGCCGAGGAAACATTGCCGCCCACAAGCCGCTCAGCCAATGAGAGCGACGCACGGGTGTCAGCCAATCAGAGCCCACCCATCCCCTCGCGATTCTTCCATTATCACGATTGATAATTACGATTTTAATAAATTAAGAATCGATTTGTTGAGCCAGGTGAGAGAGATGTCGCGAGATCGGGGTAGAGTCTCTTAACACGTTGGCCATCGTGACCAATGTCATCCATAACACCGTTTATTTTGGTTAGCTCACGTAGACGTATAAATGTGTCATTAAAGCCGCCACCAACCTTACTAATTGGCTGTGTTGGGTGGTGGCGAGTTTGACGGCACAGTTACCATCACACGTTCACTCTGGGTCTCATGCACAGTGCTCGTGTGTTCACCATCACGCGTTCACCATCACGCGTTCACCATCACAAGTAATTTTTGGCGACACTTGGAAAATAACTTCTGACCGGGTTAAAGTGAATACTAAAAATAGAGTAAAAAAGTGACATTTTAACTCCACCAATACAGTACCCACCATAATTTATCACAGGGTTAATACAAGAATTTGGGAAAGGAGACAATGGGAGAGAATTATGCAGATAATGGAGCAAGTATCCCATCGGTAGATTATGCAATGGCAACTCCAAATAGACGGGCAGGTGTCAGGGTGGGGATCGAACCCACGACCTCCTGTATAGCAGGCGAGGTAGTTAACATCTCGCCACGGTAGCGCCCACTATCAAGTGCACCCCAGAGAGACTCGGGAACCTGGTGAAGCAATTTCAGGATTGGGGTCATGTGGTTTCGTTCACGGACACTCTGAGAAATCCAGGATGGAGAGGTGATGGAGTTGGAGATACACGAGAGATATCCGGTCGAAAGTTACGGTTGTCAAGGCAAGAGGTGGCAAATGCATGATGGTCTAAGGTTTCAAATAAAACATGGAACCCAGAGCACACGGGCAGTTTGTACCAAACCAGCGCCCTGTGTGTGTGTGCGACCGGCTCTACGTGGGGCATAGAGCTGCCTGAACATTATCAAATAGCCACGGTCTCCAATACATTTTGTTTTTTCTCTTCGTGTCCATTCATCAGCGGCTGCCCGTTCCCGTCCCCATCCACGTCCCCACGCACGTCTGCATTCCCGCCGCCACTGTGGAAATAAAAACAAACAGCAGGTTTACCAACCACGCGGTGCCTGCACACAGCAATGCGTGGACATATCTCGACGGGAACGAGCAGAGGGCCTCAATGGCGCTCACTCTTTCATATCGGTTCGAGTCGGCAAGAACAAGGGGCTGAACCCAGGAGCTCGGTGTTGGCTCAGTGTCCCCGGCACGGCTGCTATGAACCCCTGAGGAAGAGACCCAGACCCGGCGGTGCGTGAACGTGAAACCTCGTCAGTGACACCGAGTGGGAGGCCACCGAGAGAGCTCAGCCCGGCTGCCCACGTCCACGCTCATTCACCAGCGGCTGGGCTGGGCGGTCCGGGTGCCTGGGCTGGAGGGGGGAGGGCACCTGCGTGAGTGGGGGCAGAGCCCTGAAGACCGATGGCGTTTCATCCAGAAGAAGACGACGATGATGATGACAATGACAGCTAGAGGCCCCACGACCCAGGCAGCCACCACCAATCCCTTGTGCGAGGTCTCCTCTAGAGGGGCGAGGGTGGCGTCACTCACGCCCCCACCGTATGACCGTGGGGCTGCAGAGACACGGAGACAGAGGGGGGGGGGGGGCTCAGCGTGACTCCCACTCGCACCCAGCACCACAGCCCCACCCAGCGACTCAACACGGCTTCACGTGCAGCAGGGAGAGACCACTCACTCAACACGGCTTCACGTGCAGCAGGGAGATTCTCTGCTGAGGCTCCTCTCTGTACAACGACCGCTCTCCAGCTCTGCACCCACCACCCTGTGATCTGTGACCCTTGACCTCCCACCCACCACCGTCTGCACGAGCGACGGTGCGAGTCACAGCGCCACCGTGTGGTGAGCACACGACGCTCCCCTCTCATTCACCTGCAGCCGTCACGTTCAGCTTCACCTTTCGTTCCACCTTCCAGTTGTTCGTCCCGCAGTTGGTACAAAGGACATCGCACTTAAACACGGCGCAGAGGGTCTTGGCGACGTTGAGGAGTCTGAGGGAGCAGTTGCCCTTTTCCTTGTCTCCCGCAAACTCAGCTATTCCAAGCCGGAGATTACCAAGAAGTGAGTCATAGATCTGGAATGGCACAAAACACAAATAAGAAAGTGAACCAAAATCCTACTACGATCAAATCACAATGAACCTGAACTAATTGGATCTTGATAGCCAAGCAGGGTTGAGCTTGCTTCATACTTTGACTGGGGATGCCGGGGGTTGTAGGCTTGAACTGCAAGGTGACCAGAAGATTGTGATACAGCCATGGATTCGATTTCCAGACAGTGTTAAAGAGTGGTTCTACCTATGGATTGAGTCTGTGTAGAGCTTTGCCCATCATCCCCTTGTATGGTGTCGTTTTCCTCTCAGTTCTCCAGTTTCCTCTCAACATGATTCTAAACCCTCATGAACGCAAATGCCAGGACCCTGCTTATAAATAGGATCTTCAGACTCGGTGCGATATTGCTGGGCGATTCAGCGACCATTTTATTATTCGGGAACAAAACAACCCCCAAATAACGTTGTATTCCTCTCAATTACTGAGGTGAATATTCAGAGTTGACGTGGAAGGAGGTTCTCACATTGATGATATCATCTGTGCTTACTTACTATGTAGCCTGTGGGCATCGTGAGCCACGTGATGTAGAGGCCACTCGAGACGGTCGACGGTGAGGAGAATGAGCAGGGAAGAGTCACGTTCTCTCCCTCCGTCACATCCACACTCTCCGACAGGGAGAGCTGCAGCTTCACAGCAGACGCCACAGCTACACAGAGAGAGAGAGAGAGACCGGTCACTCTCATGAGAGATGTCTCCACAGAGAGAGATCAGCAATACCCGATCACTGCATAGACAATACAGATGTCTAGATAGAGACCGGTTACTGTTGTTAAAGTGCTCAGCACAGGTTTACTCAGCAATAGCAGAGCCAGAGGGAGTCTAGATGCAGGCGTTACACACAGCGGTGCTGTAACATTCACCTTTACACTTGTAATGCGAGCAAGGACAGGGTGGTTGCCGGCCTCCGCGCCGCTCACACGTGCCGGGGTGGTGAGAGCGTGTGGGAGGGGCCACTGCTCACCTCGCTCCAATGGGAGCGGGGTGAACGGGGGGGCGGAGGCAGAGGCAGGGCGGAAGGTGGAGTTGGGTCACGTGGGAGAGGGGGATATAAGAAGAGAGCCGGAAGGAGAAGGGGGGAGGAAAGACAGAACCAAAGAGGGATCCACGCAGGAGGGTGGAAGGAGCCGTGGCGCCATTGCCACGTGGTCGAGAAGGGATAGGCGCCCACGGGAAGGGAGACAGCGTGGGGTGCTGCCAGACAGGGGAGCGTGCGGGATCGCACGGAGAGAGACACGGAAGGGAGCGTGTGCGGAGTACCCGAAGGGCGGTGTGGCCGGGCCGGGTGAGGGAGAGCACATGGAAGGGAGCCAAGTGACGGCGTGGGCGAGAGCCACAGGGGAGCGTGCGCGGGGCGCACGGACGCGCAGAAGGCGAGGCTGGAGCGAGGACCAGCGGGTGCGTCGAAGAACCCAATAAAGGACACGGAGAACAACGGAGTGTCAAGGAGTCCTTTATTACACACTGACCCAGTATCAGTGAATAACAAAACATGGAGCTCACTGAAGAGCAGCTATTTCAGAGGAAGACCACTGAGCTGGTGAGTGAGCGCATCGGATAGGTCATGGACCAAATGTCACGACTGCCTCCCTCACCGTCAGTGCTCACGTGGTCACACGGGCGGCGTGAGGGACGCGTCTCAGCGCAGCACGACCACGGGAGGCACCGACGCTCACGGCTACACGGGGGCCCTGGCACTGGGACCCCATCGCCACGACATCATCGTGACGACGACCTCCATTGGACTCTCAGCTGGTTACACATCACTTCTTTTCCACTGCACACCTGAGCCATGCTGGGACTGTGCCAAGCCGATGTGATGCAGCTCAGGACGGGGCCAGGCTGTTTTTCCACTGCAGGGGCAGAGCCGTGACGTGAACCGAGTCGAGATGTATGTATGTTGAACATTATAAATGCTGCACCTGGCCCTGCTTATGAGGCCAGGGCGGTTTGGTTCTGGCTCAGTGCAGCAAACTGCAGTGGAAAACCACCAGGGCTTTGGGCTGGCACGGCTCGTTTGTGCCGGTGGAAAAGGGGTCTAAAGTGAGACCGCTCCACGTGTGCTGGGTGAGTGCTTCTCGGTGTGAACTCACGCAGAAGGGAGATGAACGCTGCGACCAGGACCCACTTCATGGTGCCTCCGTCTCCTGATGAACACAGAAGAGAGGGGCTCATCACATCTCTCGCTCCACTCGCCACCAGCGGTTAAAGTGGGGCAGGGTGAGCCGGTTTCCTTTCAATGAGGGAACAGACGGTTTGGTAGAACAGCAATAAACCCATAGGGTTCTCAATTTATATAGTTACTGTAGTTATTTGCACGTACATATTTTGTATTGACTAGTTTTTGAATGTACGTTTGTCGCCAGCCAAAATACATTTGCAAGCTAAATAAAGCTTCTGCTTTTGCATTCGTCCATTTTTGACATTCGTCCATGCTCTGGTCCCTAACCAGACGAATGTGCAAGGTATTCCTGTACATAGCTCAGTGGGGTTTTACCTGGTCAAATTAAAATAGTTTAGTTTGTTTTGGAGAATACAAGTAACACAACAAGCACCTTCGTATATCTGTCCCTCCACGTGAAAGTACACACATATGTTGACTCATCCCATCAGCCACACGACCTTCTGGGAGTAAATCATCTGAGCGGCAGGGGCTCAGTGGAAGGAAATTCTGGAGCAGTTTCAACATTCACGGCTCATAGGAGGCACGGGGCCCACACATCACGTGACACAGAGAGTTACTGTTCATGTGAAGGACATGGTGAGAATCAGAATCTTTATTTAGACGGGAAGAATCCGATGAGCTATGAAGCTCTGTCGCAGATGAAGGCTTGTTTGTGTTATATATAGTCTCCATAATGACGCTGTTTATAATTATTATTGTTGTGTAGTGTATAGTGTAGTGTAGAGTGTGTGTAGTGGGTTCTCAGCGAGACGACGTAGTTGAGGCACACTTGTTTATTTAACCAATGGGCGGTAACACAATACTTGAAAGGGTAACGGCCCCTTCACCCGTACTCAATGGGAAACACCCCTAGCACTATCCCCTGACTAATCTACTCCCAGTCCTCCGCTAAGAGTGCTAGGGGAGGCTGTCTGATCCGGCCTTGGTCAAGCACGGATCCCGGCACCCAGCCAACCAGACGTGCCCTTACAAGAGCATCGCTCCTGAAGCTCTTTGGGCCGCCCCACTGGCTTGCACTGCCTTGTCCTGAGAAGGACAGCGAGCCAGGGGAGTCCCAGGGTCTATCTGCCGGTCTTCAATCTTCACTGGTTTAAGCTTCACACACTTGACCTCGAGCACTCCGGCACCCCGCCTTTTATACGAATCGCCTCCGAGGGGTGGGGCTATGGGGGATCACAGCGCCACCCATAGCAACAAACGTGAGATTTAACTCGTCTGTTGTCGTATCCTAAAAAATCTTGTAACTAAATTTTTACCCACTTCCCAATGTGCTATCGACTGCAGAAAAGGGTATACTTATGTCATACTGATGACAATACTATATTCTATAATTATAAAAAATTAAAAATATATATTTTTAAACATTTTACACGCTTTTATTTAACTCACTCTGTTGTCGTATCCTCAAATCTTGTAACTCAATTTCAACCGTCTTCCCAATGTATCGACTGCAAACTTGGTATAGGTTTGTCATACTGATGACAAGACTATATTCTATCATTAAAAATATATATTTTTTTACGGGTCTAATTCTCGACGCTCAACTCACGTTGGCTGTAAATCACCAGGGTCCCTGACGTTATGGCAAGCCTCGGGGCCACTTCCTGGAGTCGTGGATTTCTGCCATTACTCGTGCGGTACATTTCATTAAAGCGTGTTTAAAAAAAGTATTTTTTATTACTTTGGAAAATTATAGAATTCACCATGGGACCTTTTTGCCAGTATCAAAGTACAGGGTGTTGTAAAAATATGGACCCAATTTCACAGCAGTATACATTGAAATTGGGTCCATCCTTTTAAAACACCGTGTATAAAAAATAAGAATAGTTGTTTACATTTGTCATATCCATTTATTTATATATATTGTCGATAATTGAGGATACATTAAATGTGTTTATTCAACGTGTTGTGCATGTTTTCGAACAGATATTAAGAACAGACCACAGCAAATATTATTACGATGCCATGAACACCTCCAAGACGGATCTATTCACACTTTGTGTGCAGGATAAATAAAGGTTGTGATTTTGATGAGTAATCACCCCAGCCTGTCCCGTGTCTCTGTCTCTCTTCCTGTCCCGTGTCTCTGTCTCTCTTCCTGTCCCGTGTCTCTGTCTCTCTTCCTGTCCCGTGTCTCTGTCTCTCTTCCTGTCCCGTGTCTCTGTCTCTCTTCCTGTCCCGTGTCTCTCTCACTTCCTGTCCCGTGTCTCCGTCTCTCTTCTTGTCCCGTGTCTCTGTCTCTCTTCTTGTCCTGTGTCTCTGTCTCTCTTCCTGTCCCGTGTCTCTGTCTCACTTCTTGTCCCGTGTCTCCGTCTCTCTTCTTGTCTCGTGTCTCTGTCTCTCTTCCTGTCCCGTGTCTCTGTCTCACTTCTTGTCCCGTGTCTCTCTTCTTGTCCCGTGTCTCTGTCTCTCTTCCTGTCCCGTGTCTCCGTCTCTCTTCTTGTCCCGTGTCTCTGTCTTTCTTCCTGTCCCGTGTCTCTGTCTCTCTTCTTGTCCCGTGTTTTTTTACCTACAACGCGTATAAATAGAACTCTTAGACGCGACCCCATTGGTCGCAACGAGGCAAGCTCCGCCCATCGCACCGTCCGCTCGCACGCCCCGCGCGCATTCCTGCAGCCACATTCCAGTGCACATATTGTGACACAAAGGCCGCAATCTCGTGTGTCGATCTTTGCTTTTCTCCCGTGAGCTGTGGGCTTAATGTGCCCTACTGTAGCTTAGTAAGAGAAGTTAGACCTCCCCCGCCCCTGTGTGTAAGTGGCGCCCCCACAGCCCACACGGCCCCCACGACCCACACGGCCCCCACGACCCCCACAGCCTCCACTACACCCACGGCCGCCACCCGCTGGCAGGGGCGGCTCAACCCGGCTGCGTGCCGACTCCAACTCGCAACCGGGACACCTCTGATATTTGGTCGTCCACGGCGTAGTTGTGTTGACAATCATCGGCACTGCAGCCGGAACGGGTTTTTTTTTCTCTGAGCGCCCCGTTTCGGGGCGCGTCTCGATACGCCGCACAACGCCGTGGAGGGGGAGACGTCCTCTGGGTCCCTTCAGCAAGCCGCAGTGACCGGCGTGGTGAAGTATGGTCAAACTTCACCCCCCACGTACACAGAGGCGTGGTTGTGAGTGCACGCGGCGCGTAGGGGCTCAGCCGTGGTCTATCCGCTGCTGGATGAAGGCCCCTTCCAAGCCGTCGCCACCTCGGTGCGCTGATGTACGCGAGCCACGCAGCCTCCACAGCTTGGTGGTGTCGTTATCATCATCATCATTATTGCCGCTGTTTAATCACTGCAGCTTGTGGGGTGTCATCAACACCTCTCACATCCAGTGGCTCTCAACACGCTGCACGGTCGTACATGGAGGGATACGCAGAATCTAGTCCGCAGTTGATGACGAGTGACAGGTGCAGGATGCTGCTGCGTTCCACACTGCGCCGGTTTATCCGCACGACTCACCGGCCATGTTGAAGAATGCGCGCGGAATTCAACCGAAAGATTGACGGCGACCGGGTCGGCACCGTGCGGCAGAGGTCGCAAACGGGTTTAAATTCCTTACCCGGCCGCACCAGTGTTGTGTGTGTACGGGTAGCCGTACCCGTTTGCGACCCTGGTGCGGCCGGGTAAGGGATTAAAACCCGTGTGTCGCAGTTCAAAACCATCACCTTGCCATACATTGCAGGGGTCACCAATTTTTTTCCAAAATCATGAGCAAACACAGATCCAGGTCCGATTCAACACAATACATAAAATTCGTGAACTGATCCCATCTGTGAAGGATGTGATCACTGACATGCAATACCCCGGTGTCTACAAACTAAACTGTGTCTGCGGCAGTAGTTACATTGGGGAAACGAAACGACATGTCTCGTACCGTGTTCGTGAACATCAGGCAGATCTGAAACACGGTAGGACCAACACCTCTGCCGTGGCTGATCATTGCTTTAACTCTGTGGGCACACATGAAATGTATTTCTCCAAGACGAAGGTACTATGCAAACCCACTGGCTATCAAGAAAGATTTGTTCATGAAGCCATCCAGATATATAAACACAGACACAATTTCGACCGAGAAGATGGGTACAAACTGAGCAATCATTGGAAGGACCTTATTAACCAGGTAAAGTCATAACTGGCTGTGATGCTTCCATCCTACCTGCCTGTGTTAGCAGTTATTTCCGACTCTTTGAGTTACATTACCTTGTTAAATGTCTTTACATTAACAGGCTAAATGTCTCACTAACATAGCTGCTGCTCCCTTTTCCTCGATGTGGCGGTGGCGCTCGTTGTTTATCAGCTGAATGTCTCTCATTAACACAGCCGCTGCTGCGGGAGCCGTCTCACATTGGCATGCTAATCTTTCATCTCGAGCAATACAATGGCTTTTTCAGCACCGTAGCCGTAGGGTTACATTAACAGATTGACATGCTAATCTCTAGCAACACAATGGCCAAGGTATACCTAGCTCTGCGATCTTACATTTACTTGCAAATTCCATCTCTAGCCCCGTACACTTACCGTTGGGTTGTACCCATCTCAAACCGATATAACCTATGGCTGCAGTAGCTCTCTCGCTGTATTTCTTCCTGCCTCAGCAGTCCGCCTGCTGTATTTTTTCACCTGAAGACGATTGCTTGAGTTGCGATCGAAGCGTCGTGATTTATTTATTTATTATTTTTCTATCTATGTGACTTTACCGAAAGACCCAACGAGTATAAATTCCTGCAGTCACGAAAGCTTTAAGTCAAGATTTAGAGAGATAATGGTAGTGGTGTAGTGGTATAAGTGACATTGTTAGTGTGTGAGTGTAACAATGTGAGCAGAGCGTAGGGAGAAGCAAGGTGGGGGTGGTGCTTGCGACCCGCTGAGCTGTGCCTGCGTGAATATTGCAACAAGAGGTGAGCATGGGGAGAAACAAACAAAAGCCCGCTGAGGTCACACACAAAGCGAGAAGTGGAAAAATGTCAGCGCGCAAACCCCGCAGCTTGTTTTTGTTATCTTTGACATACCTGACATAATATTTATTTTTCTACCTACATAACCAAAGAGTATGGATTCTTGCAGTCACGAAAACTTCTAATCCAGATTTATATACACTTTTATAGGCGAACCCCAACTTACCTCACCCCCGCATCCTCTGGAGACCTTGCTGTGTGTTTTATTTCACCAGGGGAGGCCCACTGAGCTTTGTAACACTTTTTCAGGAGCGACCTGGCCACAATTGATAGCGCAACGAGGTGGCTTACCGCGTGGAAATTTAGAGCAGCAGTCACATCATCTCAATGATTAGCACAGCTGGCTACGTACGGTGCGGAGCCAGGATTTTCAGGTGCAGGGGGGGAGGCAACCCCTCCAGCAATGAAAAATGATAGAGGACTTGTTAGTGAGTAAGGAGTTGTTAGTAAGTAAGGAGTTGTTAGTAAGTAAGGAGTTAGTGAGTAAGGAGTTGTAAGTAAGGAGTTGTTAGTAAGTAAGGAGTTGTTAGTGAGTAATGAGTTGTTAGTAAGTAAGGAGTTGTTAGTAAGTAAGGAGTTGTTAGTGAGTAAGGAGTTGTTAGTGAGTAAGGAGTTGTTAGTAAGTAAGGACTTGTTAGTAAACAAGGAGTTGTTAGTAAGTAGGAGTTGTTAGTAAGTAAGGAGTTGTTAATAAGTAAGGATTTGTTAGTAAGTAAGGAGTTATTAGTAAGTAGGAGTTGTTAGTAAGTAAGGAGTTGTTAGTAAGTAAAGAGTTACACTATGGGAACCTCATTTGCCAGTAAAAATATGATAATTGGTTTTTTACCCTTCTATCTGGCAACAAAACTGACACCTTTTTACAAGGAGTCATGTTTGCATAGACCGCAATACCTGCAGCCATAATAGAAACAAAAGACATAACTCTGATAATGTGCACTGTCCTTGTGCGCCTTTTGGCGTCATCTGGTCCAACCGATGTGAGACTAGGCTCTAAGGAAAGCTGTCTCGGGTGTGGACCAATCAACTTCAAGGACAGTGCATACATGATCAGAGTTGTGTCTTTTGTTTGTATTATGGCTGCAGGTATTGCGGTCTATGCAAACATGACTCCTTGTAAAAAGGTGTCAGTTTTGTTGCCAGATAGAAGGGTAAAAAAAACCAATTATCAAGTAAGGAGTTGTTAGTAAGGACTTGCCCCTTGCTTTTTATTCGACGCGTGTGTGGCGATGGCGCAGCCATCAATCGAGGGTCGAATTCGAAACACATTGTGTGATCGGCATCGCGCTCGCTGAAGGTGTTGATGCCTTCAGGGAAGTCGTGGACCGTATTCGCAACTGCGCACAATTCAGTAAGTTACTTATGTCGTGGGTTTATGGAGAGCAGAGACGACTCGGAGAGGCAACGCGTTTATTCCAATAAACGCTAACAGCAACAGTAACAGCCTTCACTAGGGCAACGGCCCTTTTCACTCACTGCCTGGGGAGGTACGGCCTCCGGACTAGCGTGCCCTAACACGGGGCTACGGGCTCTAAGTCCTCCGGCTACGAGTGACCTAGGGAGGCTACACTGACCCGACCCAGCCAAGGTGCGGGTCCCGACCACTGGCCCACTCGGACCCGGCCCTTACAAGGCTGCCGGGCCGGGGGTTCCCAGAGTCTCACCACTGGCCCACAGAGTCCCGGCCCTTACAAGGACAGCGGGGCGAGAGGTCCCTGGGTCCCGGCTAGCTGCTCTTCTGGCTTCTGTCTTGGACTGGCCCCGGACCCTTCCAGAGAGTTCCAGGGGGGTCTCGGGGGATCCTTGGACACCCCGCAGCCCCCTCCTGCTTTGAGGCTGGGAAATGAAGCTACCCACATGCCGGTGTAAGTTACTGCCCCTGATGGGCCGTGTCTGCTACTGCAGGTAAGTGCACGCAGCCCATTTACAGCGCGACACTTATAACTGCTTAGCCGTTTCTTATTGCCAATTATGGTGTCAGACTATTGTCCTATCATCTGATAGAGTCCCTGGTGCGTAGTAATATGCTACACGGTGGCAGTGGGGGTCCAAAAATGCCGATTTGTTACTAATAAACCCCAATGATCCGATCGTAATTAAGGATTTTGATCGAATCATTGGGGGGGGGGGGCACGTGCCACCCCAATAATTCGTGACATTGTTAGTGTGTAAGTGTAACAATATGAGTAGAGATATACTATTAGTGGTGTAGTGGTATAAGTGACATTGTCAGTGTGTGAGTGTAACAATGTGAGTAGAGAGATAATATTAGTGGTGTAGTTTAAGATAATAGCTTTTCCCCTTTTTTTCTGGCAACAAACAGGTGTAGAAATATTAGAACACCAAACTGAAACCTTTTACAAGGAATCATGTTACCAGAAGATGCCAACAAGCGTTCACCTTTTGGCGTGTATTATCAGAGTATGTTTTTGTTTGCATTCTGACCACAAGTATTGTGGTTAATGCAGACATGATTCCTTGTAAAGGGTTTCAGTTTGGTGTTCTCACATCTTAACACCTGTTTTGTTGCCAGAAAAAAAGGGGAAAACCTATTCTCATATTTTGGTACTGGCAAAGGAGGTCCCATGATGTAGTGGTATAAGTGACATTGTTAGTGTGTGTAGTGGTGAGGAGCTGTAGCGTAGCGGTTAGCCCACTGCGCTACGAACCTGGCGACCCGAGTTCGATTCTCGTTCACGGCCAACATCAGTGACAATTATCTGAACCGATCCTGGGCCTCCCCTGGGTCGACTCAGCCTCAAATGAGAACCCAGTGCGACGCGCAGTAAACATCGCCACTGGGGAGACGAAGGCGTCCGGGCGTGGTGCCGGCCACTCACCCCCTCGTGTGCCGCTCCCGCCTCCGTGTGTGCTTGCTACCAGCACTTGCCCCAGCGATCTGTGAATGCTACACGGGGGGTGTTTGTGTGAGTAGTCAAGGGTGGTTGTTTTGCTCTTCTCGTTCCGCTGAGCAGATTTGCTTTGGTGATAGCGCGGGGCGATATTGACCTGTGGAGCTGCGAGCCATGCGAGTAACAGCTACACGCGCTGCGGGTAAAATTCCGCGGCGGTGCTGAGATGACTGAGTGACTGAGCATGTGAGCAGGACACACCACCCACGGCTCCCACGGCCCCCACGCAGGGGCGGGGACTCCCCACGGCCACTCACCACCCCACCAAGACTGTGTTGGGTGGAGGCGTTGCTGGGACGAGCTTCTATAATTCTCACCACTACGTCACGTTGCGCTCACGGAGACCTCTACGATTGGAACGTTCCTCGGGCTTCGGAAGAGCGTGGAGGGGGATTTTGTTTTTCTTTCTTTCTGTGAGAAGAGCTGGAAGCCACAGTGGCGAGCCCTCGGGCCCAGCGGCGTGAGCCCCAGCGGAGGCCACGGGCTGCGTGCCCATCGCCACCGCGTGCAGGCGCGGCAGGGCTGGGGCGGAGCGGTGTCCCGAAGCGGCGGGCAGTGAAGAGGGCTGCCAAAGGATTCTTAGAATCGACGGCTTGGTGGGGAACCTTGTGAAATGTCTTTACATTAACAAAGGTCGAACTAACATAACCACCACTGCTCCCTTTTGTCTCCATGTGTAATGCGGGCGTAAACGGCCTCGCGGATATGACGTCACGGGGGGAGGAGTTAGGTCACGTGGGAGAGAGGGATCAAGTCTTAAGGGGGAGAAACCGGAAGAGAGGAGGGAGAGTTGGAGAGAGAGATAGAGTGAGGCCACGCAGGGCGGAGATTGGAGGGTGGCGAGATCGCCACACACACAGGATAAGACTCGGCACCGTCGGCCAGCGGTGACCGAGCACGGAGGAACGGGGAGCCGGGTGAGGCTGCAGTGAGGGCAGCCGGAGGCCTGCACGAGGAGATCAGCAGCGGAGCTGCATCAGAGTGGAGTGAGAGGCTACGGGAGCGACGGCAGCATCGGGCTGCCAAGCGGGGGAGTCTCTGAGAGAGAGCCGTGTGGGACAAGTGTAAAGAACCCGAATAAAGGACAACGAAGACAGACACAGTGATCGAGTCCTTTATTACACTGGTGTCAGAAGTGAAACGGCATGTCAAAACAACTAAGAAAAAATAATATTCCTGCGCCATCATCTGCTACATCATCCGACGACGACGACCTTCCTCAGGCGGTGGACCTGCCTGCGATGGAGGAGGAGATCCGTGCTGGAACGAGTGCGGGTCCGGGAGTCCAAGATGTCGCCGCGTCGGTGGACTCGTCTGCACCGGAGGACGCGGACTTGCGATGGGGACAGATGGCGGCGCAGCTGGAGACGCTGAAAATCGTGCTGGTGCAATTGTGTGAGCTCGTCACGCCGAGGACGGCGTTGGGGAGAGCCGATGGTGGTCCGTGGGCCGCTGCCTTGCCTTCGCTGTCGGCGCCATCGGCCACGCGGCACGAAGACGCCATCTTGGGCGTGGCAGGAGAAGAACGGCGGGAAGCCGCCATTTTGCGCTCTCCACGGCGGGAGGCCGCCATCTTGAACACGTTGCGATGCGACGCCATTTTGAATATGCTGCCTGATGAGTCATCGGCTGAGGATGGCGCGCCAAGGAGTCGCAGTCGTCATCTTACAACCGTTAAGGAATTCTCCATCGGTGGCGATTGGAGTGCTTTCGCCTGCAGATTTTTGGCGGCGGTACGCTCTGCAAGGTGGACTGACGCTGAGGCATTGGAGGTTCTGCCGACTCTTCTCGACGACGAGTCGGTGAGATTCTTTCATTCTATAAAGGCCGAGAAGAAGAAAACATTGAGAGGAGTTTTCGACGAGATGGCAGATGCATACGAGCCACCGGATGATGCTCATCGCCGGTTTGTTCAACGACAGCGAGCACCCGAGGAGTCGCCGGTGGCATACAGGGGTGCGGTATTGGAGTTGGCCATGGCCGCATACCCGGAGACGGAGCCTGACCTGCTCGAACCTCTCATCTTGGGTAAGATGCTCGAGCTGTCCCGGGATTTGGGGATTCCTATGCCGGTGTGTGGCCACGAAAAGCTGACATCCCGGGTGGCCGCTAAGTGTCTGGATGCCCAGTTCAACCTGCGCCGTTGGAGGCAAGTCACTGCGTGGATGGGGGGGCCTATCGTCGAAGGAGGTGCCGTGGGTTGGGATCCCAAAAAGGCGGTGTACGTGCCTGACGGGGGGGGGGGCCCGCAGGAGCTGACAGCCGCCTCTGCTCCGTGGTCGGGCCGCAGTGGGCCGGGGCCGCGAGCTGCGCTGCCGACACAGGCACGTCGGGACGGGGGGCCTGCGGCGCGGCGCAACGACATCGACTGCTTCCGCTGCGGGCGTAAGGGCCATTACGCCAGGGACTGCTGCGCCCGTGTCCCAGGTCCACCCCAGCAGGAGGCCTCGTCAACGGACGCGCCGTGGAGGGATCCTCCAGGACAGGCAAGTCGGTGCGCACCAGACACCCGGCAAGGCTTGACACCTCACTCATCACCGTTGTCGTGCGATCCGGGTGTTGTTAACAACGGGAGGCCATCGACTGGGCCATGTCGCTCGGTAAAGCAGTGGCGTAAATTGGCACGGCGGGTCGTCGCGGCTGCTACTGGTTCGTCCACTGTACCTGGTTCTATACAAGGGGTGGACGTGCGTATTTTGGTGGATTCCGGAGCATCCGCGACCATTATATCGGATGTAATTTTCCATCTGTTGGGCATCCCACCAGAGGCCGTGCGTCCGGTTTACGGGTCGTGCATCGCTGCGAACGGGGGTAGCATGGGCATTGTGGGCCAGGTGGACGCTAAAATATCTATCAGGGGAGTGTCGGCCTCGGGAATTGTGTTAATTTCGAGGTCTCTGGCAGTCCCTTGTTTGTTGGGAACTGATTTTCTGGCCAAGATGCCCATTCTGATTAGAATGAATGAAAACTGCATTGAATTGCCGGGTGGCCGTAAGATTTCGTTTCTGCCGTCGCCCTGGGGGCGACCTGCTCCGGTCGCCCAGGTGCAGGCGCTGTCTGAGGTATCTGTTGACATTCCACCTGGCTCACAGATGCTTATCCCCTTGCGATATCGGAAGCCTGTGCCTGGTCGGCAAGGTGCAATTGGGGTTTTGTTGTCGCCGTCCGCCACCATAACGGGTGGATCGGCGCTGGTTGGGGCGCAGACTATTGTCCGGCCGGACCAGCAGCCATTTTTGCAGGTGCTTAATGCGAGTACCGAAAATGTATGTGTTCCGGCTGGTACGGTTGTGGCACATGCCACTACGGCGTTTACGGCACAGGATTATCTGGGCAGCCAGGGCGTGGTTGCTGGGGTTTCAGAGCCGGGAGCTGCGGATAATCGCTGGATCGCCGAATTGTGTGGGGAAAATCCTTCCCTTTCCGGGGAACAACGTTGTGCGATTCGTAAATTGTTATTGAGTTATTCGGATGTGTTTAGCTCCGACGATTTGGATTTGGGACGCACCTCGTTGCTTTACCATCATATTGACACAGGGGACGCTGCCCCTATTCGGTTAAACTCACATCGGATGAGTCCGGCCGAGCGAGAACACGTTCGAGGGGCAGTGGATGACATGTTGGCTGCGGACATAATATCTCCATCTAACAGCCCATGGGGCGCGCCTGTTGTTTTGGTTAAGAAGAAGGACGGCAAGTTGCGATTTTGTGTAGATTTCCGGAAATTAAATAAGATATCTGTGGCAGATGCGTACCCCCTGCCGCGTATGGACGACTCCCTCGATGCCTTGTCGGGGGCGAAGTTCTTTTCTACGCTAGATCTCTCTTCGGGATTCTGGCAGCTTCCCCTTGACGAGCCCTCGCGGGAGAAAACTGATTTCCATACGCCGCAGGGGTTATTCCAATTCAATTGTCTTCCGATGGGGTTGAATGCTGCCCCTGCCACATTTCAAAGGTTGATGGAGCTGGTATTAACGGGGTTGCAGTGGGAGACATGTCTGATATATTTAGACGATATTATCGTCTTCAGCCGCACATTTGATGAACATTTACTGCGGTTGGAGGCTGTGTTCGCCAGGATGCGTTCCGCTAATTTGAAATTTAAGCCTAAGAAATGTCACCTACTGCAACGGTCCGTGCGTTACTTGGGGCATATCGTAAGTGCGGACGGGGTGGCCATGGATCCGGACAAAACAGCGTGCGTCCATGACTGGCCAACCCCGGCCACGGTGGGGGATGTGCGTCGGTTTTTGGGGTTTGCCTCATATTATCGGAGATTTGTTCCGAATTTTGCGACGATCGCGAGGCCCTTGCACCTCCTTACGGGTAAAGGACGCAAATTTGGTTGGGGACCGCCGGAAGAGGCGGCTTTTCAGGGCCTGCGCGATCTATTGGCTACGGCGCCGACGTTGGATTATCCGGATTTTGATCATCCCTTCATTCTGGATATGGACGCGAGTGACACGGGCATTGGGGCCGTGTTGTCTCAGTCCAAAGGGGGTGTGGAGCGCGTGGTGGCGTACGGTAGCCGGGTTTTGTCTCCTGCAGAAACCTGCTACTGCGTCACTCGCAGGGAACTTTTGGCTGTTGTTTTTTTTCTCCACCAATTTCGACCGTATCTCTACGGTCGTTCGTTTATTGTGCGCACTGATCATGCGGCCTTGCAGTATGCTCTTAAGATGGACCAACCATCTGGCCAGTTGGCGCGTTGGTTGGACACGCTGCAAGAATTTTCCTTCCAAATTCACCATCGGAAGGGGGTGCGTCACGCGAATGCGGACGCGCTTTCTAGGTTGCCGCAGTGATCCCCTTGCGCGTGTGCGTCTGGGACGCATAGGTGTGCGCCGATTCAGCCTCCCCCTCAGCCGGTTGCGTTGGCCGTCGAGGTGCCTGATGCTCCAATGGAGCCGGGACCGGCTGATGGGGTTTTGAATCTTCCAAGGGCTGTGTGGATTTGGTAACAAATGTTGGACGATTCATTGGTGTCCTTACGGAAGCGGCCTGCGAAGGAGAGTGGGGGTCCGGGTACGGGCGGTGGGCCGGAAACCGCTCTCCGCGATGGTCTGCTCATGTGGAGGGAGGGATTACAGGAACGCTGGCGTCTGGTTGTACTGGCGTCCTTGCGGACCGAGTTGATTAGGACTCTGCATTGCGACACGCTCTTACATCTGGGGGTGCAGAAAACCCTACTGACGTTGCAGCGAAATTACTTTTGGCACGGCATGGCGACAGATGTCGTCGGGCACGTTCGCGCATGTCCCGATTGTGCCCGGCGAAAACCACCTAAACATCCATATGTGCCGACGATACAGTCTATTCAGGTGTCTCGAGTTAATGAATTGGTGGCGCTAGACATTTTGGGACCCTTCCCGCCATCCGCGAAGGGTAATAAATACTTGCTGGTTGGGGTGGAGTACCTCTCCCATTGGCCGATGGCCTGGCCGTTGCCCGACCAGTCGGCGGCGTCTATTACAGACGCCTTTCTATTTGGGTACGTTATGGACACGGGTGCGCCGGAGAGGCTCCTCACAGACCAAGGCCGAAATTTTTCTTCTAAATTGTTGGGGGAAGTGTGTGCGGCTCTTGGGACTAAGAAAATACGGACATCTCCCTACCACCCGCAAACGGATGGTATGGTCGAACGGCTTAATTGGACTTTGTCCGCCATGTTGTGCCACACGGTGAGTGAACAACAATCTGATTGGGATTTGCATATCCCTGGGGTACTTATGCGGCTACAGGATATTCGCCGTTTTTCCTTATGTACGGTCGTGAAAACGTGCCGCCGATGGATGTGCAGTTGGGAACTGGAGTGAGGAGACCTGCTAAGCCTCTTCCCGATTACATTCAGGACACCGTTCGCCATGTTACTGAGGCGCGGGAGGGGGCCCGCATGGCTACGGCCAAAGCCCAGGCCCGGAACGAGCGGTGTGTTCGACGCTCTAAGGGGGAGTGCCCCTGGAAGGTTGGGGACCTGGCCTGGCTCCATTGCCCACAGGTGCGGCCAGGTACCTCTGCTAAATTACATAAACCATGGCAAGGGCCGGTTCGCCTCATCGAGGTTCCCAACCCACAGTCGGCGGTTGTTTGGGTTGGATCTCGGCGTTGGTTCGTTCACACATCGCGCTTGAAGCCATATGTGGCCCCTCTACCTGATGCGTCATCTCCTGATGTTGCCTTGCCGGGGTCTGTTGCTGCCGACTCACCCTTGCCTGTGCCTGTTGATCTTGCAAGAGCGCCTGTCGTGCCTGTTACAGACAAGCCGGCCATGACACCGCAGGGGACGAGGGGCTCTGCTCGGGGGGTGCCTGCCATGGCTGCGGGAACTCCGAGCCCCGCGGCCCTTCCGACCCCGCTGCGAACACGAGTGCGGGACACCTCCGACGCTGAGCCTTTGGGGATACGGGACCGGGACGTTGGCGGGCCTCCAATAGCGACAGGAGGACTTCATCCTGTCGCTCCTAAAACCCCGTCACGTTCCCGGTCTGCGGGAGGGCCGCCGACCGTCCGGGACGGGCCGGCGACCCGCACACGCTCGAAATCCCTTACATTTCGTTGAATTTTATTGTTGTGTTCTTGTTCTTACTGTTATATTTATTGTATGCTTCGTTGTCCTTCATTGTGTCACGATCGTGTTCGCTCGCATTACTTGTTATCGTTATTGTTCAGCCGAGGTCGGCTGGATTTTTCTCTACGGGGGAGGGTGGTGTAATGCGGGCGTAAACGGCCTCGCGGATATGACGTCACGGAGGGGAGGAGTTAGGTCACGCGGGAGAGAGGGATCAAGTCTTAAGGGGGAGAAACCGGAAGAGAGGAGGGAGAGTTGGAGAGAGAGATAGAGTGAGGCCACGCAGGGCGGAGATTGGAGGGTGGCGAGATCGCCACACACACAGGATAAGACTCGGCACTGTCGGCCAGCGGTGACCGAGCACGGAGGAACGGGGAGCCGGTTGAGGCTGCAGTGAGGGCAGCCGGAGGCCTGCACGAGGAGATCAGCAGCGGAGCTGCATCAGAGTGGAGTGAGAGGCTACGGGAGCGACGGCAGCATCGGGCTGCCAAGCGGGGGAGTCTCTGAGAGAGAGCCGTGTGGGACAAGTGTAAAGAACCTGAATAAAGGACAACGAAGACAGACACAGTGATCGAGTCCTTTATTACACATGTAACGGTAGCTCTCGCTGTTTAATAGGCTGTATGTCTCACTGGTGGTTTTCTTGCATTTGTAGAGGAGTAAAATGGAGACGTGACGTCAGGTGTGCCGTTCAGTGCGATGACATCACGTCTCCTAGGGTACTTAAGGGATACCCCGTGACGTAAGCGGGGTCACTGTGGGAATAGGTAGAGTAAGCAGGGTGAAGAGGGAACCAGGGGTCGAGAGAGGGATCGAATAGTGAGTTTGGGGAGAAGCCGGTGGTAGCCGTAGAGATGCTTCTCTCTCCGTTCGGTGGAGTTGGCAGAGTCCACGATCCGACACGAGAGAGAGAGAGAGACCGGAGCTGGCCGGCAGGGACCCGCACTCAAGAGTAGGAGCCCTAGCCCCTGGGAGTTGTGTACCCTGGTGTGTAATATTGTAACAGCTCTAATAAGCCCTGGCGAAAGCCCTTAACTTACCTCCGTCTCCAAGTGCGTCCGTCGGAACTTCTCTACACGTTGATACTCCGGCCTTTCACTGTGCAGCAGCCAACGCCTTAGCTCGCGTTGCCCACGAGGTGGCCTCTGACACAGACATGCGATCTTCCCATTAAACTCGTTTACAAAGACATGCCAATATCTCCCTTTGACGCAGCTGCTGTGCGTGCGTGCGGCGACGGGACTCCTTTCCATCTCGGACCCCGCCTACTCACCCTTGGGTGACACCCACCTCAAACCTGTATATAACCTCGTGTAGCAGCAGCCGTTTCTTGTTTAGCAGTTCTACTGCTGTATCTTTCCACCTGATGACGATTGCTCGTGTTGCGATTGAAAGGTCGTGATCTATTATTTATTTTCTACATACGTGAACCAAAGAGTATCTCACTAATAGCCAGGATATTGTAAATAGTTTAGTAATAATTTTCAATTTCATGCCCATGACAGAGCTTCATGTCCCGAAGAAGTTGTCTCTTCCAAACAAGTCCTCCACTGGAGCTGACGGCTTGCCTGCCTTCACTTTAATTGCAATGGGTGACGTTATTTTCAGGCCCCTAACCCATATTTAATTTTCCCGTTAAAGACGACTCTGTAACCGCACAATGGAAAACTGCTTTTGTTCACCCCCCATGCACAAAGGGGGTTTTCAGATGACCCTGATTACCACGGCCAATATCAATCTCATCTCCATTGATAACATTATTGAAAAATAATTAAACTCCTAAATAAGTCACTTTCTTAAAAAGGAAAACTGTTGCATCCGAAACAATCAGGCTTCCGTAAACAATGCTTCACAACCTCCACTGTAATGGACACCCTAATTTTTTTTTCAATAATCTGGAGAAAAAAAAACTGCGCTGCCTATTCTTAGATGTATCCAAAGCATCGGATACAGTCGACCATAGCATTTTATTAAATAGACTTCGAAGCCTACGATTTTCCGAGCACACAGTTGACTGGTTCAAAAGCTACCTTTTTTGACGGAATCAGGTCGTATCCATTGATATTCTGGTGTCTAACAAATGTTTAATTACTAAGGTTCCGTTTTTGGACCTATCTTGTTCTCCCTGCATGTCAATGACTTCGGCACCCAGCTTGACCACTCTGAGATGAATATCTTTGCTGATGACACCATATTGAGGGCTGCTGGCAATTACTCAAAAGACGTATACAGGAATTACAGAGTGATTTAAAATTTAGCACCAACTCATCTCACTTAAGCTCGTCCTCAATGCCAATACATCAAAGGTGACGTGTTTCCAGGGAAAAACAACCGGCAAGTCTTCCTCAGCGATGAAGTCTTCGATAATGAACGAATTGAGCAGGCAGGTAAAACGAATTACTTTAGGGTCGTTGTAGACTCAAAACTTCATTGCAAGGATCACGTTGGCCACACTCGGAGAAAGGCAAAAATAAATACCGCCTAGTTTGCATGTTCTGCCACGAGTATGTTGTGGTTCATGCAGACTTGATGCCTTGCCAAAGGTATCATCTATTTGGTGTTTGAACATTTTAACCCAATTTTTTATTGTCAGAAAGGGTAAAATCTTTATAATTGTTTTTTAATCATTTTCAAAACTGGCAAAAAATGCCCCAGAGATAGAGCTCACAAAGTATGGCTACTGTGCACGCGTGATGCCCTCAGTGATAAAGAGTTGCGCCTCTATGATGACCTCACTTTGCTGAGCCGCCCTCTCGTGGCGAGTCCCGGGGTACGACGCCTCCTGCACGGCCACGAGAGGGGAGTTCTGCAACATTCGTGCGGTGATCCACCAACCCTCCCTGCTGCTGCTGCCTCCACAGCGCTGGGTCACAGGTCACGTGCATAGCCACCACAACCACCCGTGAAGTGTGGTCGAACAATCACCACCATCACCCGTGGTGTACTATGGTCCAACAATCACCACCATCACCCGTGGTGTACTATGGTCCAACAATCACCACCATCACCCGTGGTGTACTATGGTCCAACAATCACCACCATCACCCGTGGTGTACTATGGTCCAACAATCACCACCACCACCCGTGGTGTACTATGGTCCAACAATCACCACCATCACCCGTGGTGTAGTATGGTCCAACAATCACCACCACCACCCGTGGTGACGTATGGTCCAACAATCACCACCACCATCACCCGTGGTGAAGTATGGTCCAACAATCACCACCATCACCCGTGGTGACGTATGGTCCAACAATCACCACCATCACCACCCGTGGTGTAGTATGGTCCAACAATCACCACCACCACCCGTGGTGACGTATGGTCCAACAATCACCACCATCACCCGTGGTGAAGTATGGTCCAACAATCACCACCACCATCACCCGTGGTGAAGTATGGTCCAACAATCACCACCACCATCACCCGTGGTGAAGTATGGTCCAACAATCACCATCACCACCCGTGGTGTAGTATGGTCCAACAATCACCACCACCACCCGTGGTGTAGTATGGTCCAACAATCACCACCACCACCCGTGGTGAAGTATGGTCCAACAATCACCATCATCACCCGTGGTGAAGTATGGTCCAACAATCACCACCACCACCCGTGGTGTAGTATGGTCCAACAATCACCACCACCACCCGTGGTGTAGTATGGTCCAACAATCACCACCACCACCCGTGGTGAAGTATGGTCCAACAATCACCACCATCACCCGTGGTGTAGTATGGTCCAACAATCACCACCACCACCCGTGGTGTAGTATGGTCCAACAATCACCACCACCACCCGTGGTGAAGTATGGTCCAACAATCACCATCATCACCCGTGGTGAAGTATGGTCCAACAATCACCATCATCACCCGTGGTGAAGTATGGTCCAACAATCACCACCATCATCACCCGTGGTGAAGTATGGTCCAACAATCACCACCATCATCACCCGTGGTGAAGTATGGTCCAACAATCACCACCATCATCACCCGTGGTGAAGTATGGTCCAACAATCACCACCATCATCACCCGTGGTGAAGTATGGTCCAACAATCACCACCATCACCACCCGTGGTGAAGTATGGTCCAACAATCACCATCACCACCCGTGGTGAAGTATGGTCCAACAATCACCACCATCATCACCCGTGGTGAAGTATGGTCCAACAATCACCACCATCATCACCCGTGGTGTAGTATGGTCCAACAATCACCATCACCACCCGTGGTGAAGTATGGTCCAACAATCACCATCACCACCCGTGGTGAAGTATGGTCCAACAATCACCACCATCATCACCCGTGGTGAAGTATGGTCCAACAATCACCACCATCACCACCCGTGGTGAAGTATGGTCCAACAATCACCATCACCACCCGTGGTGAAGTATGGTCCAACAATCACCACCATCATCACCCGTGGTGAAGTATGGTCCAACAATCACCACCATCATCACCCGTGGTGAAGTATGGTCCAACAATCACCATCACCACCCGTGGTGAAGTATGGTCCAACAATCACCACCATCATCACCCGTGGTGAAGTATGGTCCAACAATCACCACCATCATCACCCGTGGTGAAGTATGGTCCAACAATCACCACCACCACCCGTGGTGAAGTATGGTCCAACAATCACCACCATCATCACCCGTGGTGAAGTATGGTCCAACAATCACCACCATCACCCGTGGTGAAGTATGGTCCAACAATCACCACCACCATCACCCGTGGTGACGTATGGTCCAACAATCACCACCATCACCCGTGGTGAAGTATGGTCCAACAATCACAACCACCACCCGTGGTGTAGTATGGTCCAACAATCACCACCACCACCACCCGTGGTGTAGTATGGTCCAACAATCACAACCACCACCACCCGTGGTGTAGTATGGTCCAACAATCACCACCACCACCACCCGTGGTGTAGTATGGTCCAACAATCACAACCACCACCACCCGTGGTGTAGTATGGTCCAACAATCACAACCACCACCACCCGTGGTGTAGTATGGTCCAACAATCACCACCACCACCACCCGTGGTGTAGTATGGTCCAACAATCACCACCACCACCACCCGTGGTGTAGTATGGTCCAACAATCACCACCACCACCACCCGTGGTGTAGTATGGTCCAACAATCACAACCACCACCACCCGTGGTGTAGTATGGTCCAACAATCACCACCACCCGTGGTGTAGTATGGTCCAACAATCACAACCACCACCACCCGTGGTGTAGTATGGTCCAACAATCACCACCATGACCCATGGTGAAGTATGGTCCAACAATCACCACGACCCACAGCGGCTTGGCGAGGCCTTCATCCAGCAGTGCACTGGCGAAGCGCCGTGACTGCTGTGGTCGTGTTGTGGTTCACAAACTTTAAACTATTTTTATTTATTTTACTTAACTGTGAGTTTTGTAACCTTTACATGTTTTCATTGATACTGTCACTGCGAGACTGTCTTCTCTAAACCCAATACACGGTGCAACTAAAATAATATTTATAGTTAAAGCCTACAAACTCAACTGTTTGTATTTTACCAGGTAAGGCCCCACTGAGCTACGTCACTCTCTTGCAGAAGCGACCTGCAGGCCACCACAAATGACAGCTCAACTTAGTGGCTCATCACCATGAGGACATTTATTGCAGCCAAACACTCTGAAGGCGCCATGTTGATTCTAAATCACGAGGGAGACACCACAAACTCAAAATGTACAGCAGCTGGCAGGGTCGGGATCGAACCCACGACCTCCTGTATACCAGGCGAGGTAGTAAACATCTCCTAGCCACCACGGATCGCCAAGCCCTTTGCCTCTTGCTTGAGGGGCTGTGCAGAGCGCACTCTAGTGGAGGCCCTTCCGCCTGCAGTGGCGTGAGCGAGCCGTTGCAGGGGCTGCACCTTCATTGCTTCTCTTTGTCACATTGAGCGCCGTGTTTAACATTCTCCAGCGATCCTGACTGCTGATGAGACACTGAATATCGAAACCGGTCCAGAATGTTTTTTCCTGCAGTTGAACCACCAATGGGGCTGCTGAAGTTGTGCACTCACAGGAAGATTTTTGTGGCTGCATTTTGATGTGGAGGGGGACAGATGAACGTGAAGGAGACGAATCTGCTGGGTTTTGGTCGATGTGGATTTGTACAGTGGCGTGATGTGACCGCCAGGGGGCAGTGCAGTTGCGTGATGAGTTTCAGTGATTCATCACGCAGGCGGTTAGGGTTGGATCGCGTGAACATAAACGTGTCGTGAACCCACCACCACACGGCCAATAAGTAAGGTTTGTCACGTGAACAAGAAACGTGCCAATCAGCGCCTACTTCAGCACATCGGTGTGACGGAGAGTAAGCCCACAACATTTACAATTCTAGTACGACGCTTCGCTTCTGATTACAACCACTTGTGGCGAATTGCCTGATGGAGTGGGATGGAGAGGGGTGGAGTGGGGTGGAGTGGGATGGAGAGGGGTGGAGAGGGGTGGAGTGGGATGGAGAGGGGTGGAGTGGGGTGGAGAGGGGTGGAGTGGGATGGAGAGGGGTGGAGTGGGATGGAGAGGGGTGGAGGGGTGGAGTGGGATGGAGAGGGGTGGGGTGGGATGGAGTGGGGTGGAGAGGGATGGAGAGGGGTGGAGTGGGGTGGAGAGGGATGGAGAGGTATGGAGGGGTGGAGTGGGCTGGAGAGGGGTGGAGGGAGCTTGAGCCACGGCCCTGCCCTTGAGATGAACGTTCACTTGCCTGCAGTGGAGCTTCCCAGCTGCAGACGTGTTGTGATAAGATGATTAATAGACAAGACTCGCTATGGCTGCAACGTTTTTTATTTTTCTTATTGCCTTATGAGTTTTTGGCGACCAGCATTTGAACCTCATGGCGGGACCCCGGGGTCCCATAAGCCCCCAGCTCTTGCATAAATATTATATTAATATGTAAATATTATATTATGTAAATAATACAACTTTGATCTTCATCACCTGAAAACGACTCACCTGCAGTACCTCTATTTAGATACACTATCGAAACAATAATTTATACCCCTCTGTCAATCATCATGTTTCTCAGTGTGGATTTGTAAACACTTTGTAAACAGTACATACAATAGTACGCGTTTTCAATGCGCTGTTCATATTGTAAACAAGCGTTTATACCGATGTTACTCTGCAGAGTAGTGGGTCACCGCTCCTCTTATACGCATTGATACGTGCGGTATGTGGGGACTATGGCTGAACCGCAAAGAAACACAGATGCATACGGACAAGATAATTATTATGAAACAGGAGGAATTAACGGTGCAGCGCATCTCATCTGTTAAATATCTGCAGGTAATAGGATTGTCATCGATTGATCCTGGCTGCAGACATTGGTAGGTCACAAATAATAATTAAGATAAGAGAGCAGTGTCACTGTATTATGCAAACCGTTGTGACATAAAGCACTTAAGTCGTGTAGGCAGTTTGAGCAGCTTTGGATACGACTCATGATCTTGCCCATACCCGAGCATGGAGTGCATTCGCTTGTTCAGCTCTTCTGCGCATTCGTCCTCGCTGCTGCTGCGCTTGGACACGACATGACAACAGAATGATCCGCGCTAGGCGGGTCGCGGCGTTTGTGTGCGCGGTGGGACGGAGTCGCCAAAAATTAATTGATTAATTACGATTTTGACGTACGGTTCATGTCTATAAAAATAGAAAATACGAGTGGTTTTACACTAATGTTTTCTCATAGCAAAAATGTATACCATAGGTTTATATGTTTTAAAAACAGCCAATTCTTGCAATATACAGATTTCATAAAACAATATTTACAACCGTAAATACGTAAAAATCTGCACCTTTAAAGGCAACATTTTCCCAACACTAATTATTTAATGTGTAGGGCTTGAGTATAGCGCGCCACGCATCCCCCGCCTCTGTTGCTATGCAAGCAAGCACAGCACAGTGGGGTGATGTGAGGTAATGGTTGTTGTTGTGACTTTAGGCGAAGTGGGTCGTTAAGGGTTGAAACAGGTGTCAGGGTAGCCGGGAGGACACAGGCCAGTGATTGGCTGGAAAGGTAATTGGGCAATAGCTGGCGTCGCTCCAGCGGCGAAAACAAGGCCACGTGACACGGGGGGCCAGGGGGCGAGCGATACGCGGGGGGTAGAGATAATTAGGGATATTAATTGGTGTGGGGATATAAGCTAGAGCGCAACGAAGAGAAGGGAGTCCTGTACGAGTCGGCATCGTGGATGGAGCTGCAGTAACGGTGCCCGGAGAGTCGCAGAGCAAGTGATAGTAGAGTAAAGCGTAGAGACAGTGATAGTAGAGTAAAGCACGGAGAGACAGTGGTAGCGAGAACGCAGTGAGCAACCAGGGTAGCCATGCATCGGAAGGATGCAGAGTAGGAGAAACCGTAGAGACGACAAGCGTGGCGATAGTGAGGTAGAGGGCACGGAGAGACGCGGAGCGGTGGCGCAGCAGAGAGACGCGGAGCGAGGCCGTGCCGAGACGCGGAGCGGTGGCGTGGCGAAGGTGGACTCTAAGAGGAAAATAAAGAGGAGAGAAAGACAACCCTTGTACGAGTCCTACAAATGCATGAGGATTCTTACCCAATGTCCTACTGTCAGTGAAAATATGGATCTTCTAAGACCGGTGGTTTCCAACCTTTCCGAGCCCACGTTCACTGCCAGCCCTCTAAACAAACGTGACGAAGAACTTGCAGTAAGAAAGATGGCTTTGTGAGTAACATCGTGGGGTCCTTAAATCGTTCTGCAGAGCAATTCCCACGGCCTTGTGGATTTCCATGGGCTATGGCCCATAGCCCATAGGTTCAACCACTCCTCTTGACCCACACCTCCCAACGGTAAACAGAGACAGTAGTAAATATGCAATCTCAAGGCACCTCTGGAATTGCAGCACATCGTGCTCGTAATACACAGTCAATAAAGAATGTACCAAACAGTCCCAGTGTGAGAACCTCTTGAGTCGTCAGACTCGTGCATTGTGTGGGCAATGCACACAGATTCTGGCCCCTTAACACTACACACACAACTCTTATTACACCACAACCACACTCCAATACCACCCCCTCTGGCTCGCACTCATACACAAGCAAACGCACACAGCTCACACACCCACTCAGGTTCACACACAGACACACAATGCTGACACATTCAGTAGAGCAGGATGGGGCTGTAGGGAATCTGCATGGAGCTCACGGGAGATGGAAGACAGCGGTGGTGCAGCCCAGGCAAGGAGAGACGCAGACAGAGGGGAAGTCGGCAACGTCTGGAGTCTGGACGTGAGCAGGGGGAGTCTGCGGTGAGAGAGGCAGGGCACTATGGAGTTGAGGGTTCACGAATCACAGATTTGTGAGACTCCCCAAAACCCACTGGGCTATGAAGTGGGCATTAATAAGCGACCAGACATTGAGAGGTTGACTGAGGGTTTTCTGGAGTGGAGAACACGTGGTGGGGAGTACATAGAGGTGAGAGGGGAGAGGAAGCGTAGAGTCTATGGAGGATCGTGGAGGCGGTGAGAGTGTGATCTTGCAGTCGATTGGGGACGGGATTGGGAGCCAGTGGGGGAATCTGAAGATTGGGATGATGAGATTTCACTCACACAAGTCGTGAGGTGAGGCAGCAGCGGTATTCTGGATCGTGTGGAATTTAGCATTCAGGGATTTGGAGCTGCCAGAGAGGAGGAGTTTGGAGAGTTAACGTTACGCAGGAAAAGATGACAAAGCCATGAAGATCTGGGAAAACAACCCGTGAAACACAGGCACTCCGCACTGCACTCCTGCATGGCATTGTGGGTATGAGCGGTCATGGGTGCCGGCCAGGGTGGTCATGGGGGAGCCGGTGATCACTTCAAGCGGCGACTGTCCCCACATCTCCATTTTCTTCTGTGGGTCCAGTCGTTATCGTCATCAGTGGAATCCCATTCTCCTCATCACCGTGCACGTCTGCTTGCACATCGCCACTGAGGAACAAGAACAAACACGAGTTTACAAACCGCACGGTGCCTGCACCCAGCAACACCTGGACACAGTTCATGAGGAATTGGCCCAGAGGCTCAGTGGTGCCAACTCAGCACCTCTGAGAACCCAGTCCAGCTTCCTGCGATCACGTTCATTATTGAGGAGCTGGGCTGGGGGATCCTGGTGCCTGGGCTCGAGGTAAAAAAAAAAATTCCTTTAAAACTGCTTTGTTCGTTTAGTTTGTTGTCCTTCCCCCGCACCTCCGGTTAGCTACGGTTTGCTATGTAGGGTGCGAAAGAAGTTCACACACGCGCTGTACATACCTGTGCGAGCCGGGGGAGCTCCTAGACGACCGACGGCGTTTCTGGATGAAGCAGACGGCAGCCCCTGCTACCACGACCCCCACCACCACTGCCACCACTACCGCCACAATCTCCTTCGTGCCCAAGTGGGGACTTGCTGTGGGCGAGGTCTCCGCTGCCGCAGCGACAGTCGTGCCACTTGCACCGCCGTGCGGCTGTGGATCTGCAGAGACACGGACGGCGGTGTCAAGAACCTAGACAGAGAGGGGGGCTCAACGAGACCCCCACTCGCACCCAGCACCACCACCCCACCCAGCGACTCAACACAGCTTCACGTGCATTGGAGAAATTCATGATGCAGGTCACACACAAGAGATGCATGAAGGGGAACAGCACGAGCTCACCTTTCAAATCACGTGGCCAAACACAACCAAAGCCAAGACTTCTCTAATATTTGACAAACACGTCCTGGGCAATTGTAAAGTGCGTTTTAAAATGCGGTGACGTGGGCACACTCCCCCGCTTCCACTCTCACTCACCTTCAACCACACTCAGCGTCACGTTCGGTTGATTCACGTTGACGAATATAAAATCTATCACAGAGTCTCTGGAGTTGTTGGGCAGCAAGAGGGAGCAGTCGCCCTTGGCCAGGTCTCCCACGAATGTTGCCAAGTCAGGTCGAAAATCCTCTTGGCGCGAGTCGTAGATCTGAAAGGAGAGGAACCACCAGCGGTCACCCCAACGTTGCTTAGTCAATTTTTTTTGCACGTGTGAAATTTGGCACGGGGCTTTTGATGAGGATCGCGCCAGCGATACGCTAATGTGTGTTGTACAGCCTCCTCCACCTGTCGCTGGTAAATAAATTAAGTAGTCATGTGAAGAGTGGGCCGTGCTTCACACCTGTGTGGACATGTTGATGACATCACACAGACTAATTGAAACTAAACGACCAGGTAAGGCCCACAGAGCTCTATAGCTCTCTTCTTTCAGACGCGACTTGGCTATCACAAATGATAGCTCAACAAAGTGGCTTATCATCACGAGGAAATGTACAGCAGCAGACAAATAATGTAAATAACGAGAGACTTCAGAAGACCACAGTCGTGGAGGCAGCGGTTCAAGAGTGCAAGCTGAGAAGGGATGACATCGCAGGGAGAAGCAGACTGCGTGGGATTGTTAAAAACCTGGAAATGTCACTTATTAGCAAAAAGTGCACTTTGATTATTGCCTGCAGAAGTTACCAGACGCAATCCGTTGCTTGAGGATTTGGTGACTTTGAGGCTGATAGGACCCGTGATGTTCAGCAGTGGAGAGCAGGAGCATCTCACAAGCACTGTCCCGACCAGACCCCCTGGCACAGCGATCGAAGCAGACAACACATCTACGCAAAGAGAGACAAGTCACACTTGTTACGGACATGGAGAGAGACTGGTCACATTGATTGCAGAGGTCGGATGCTTAGCATATACCCACTCGGGTCAGGGTAATGGTTGAACTCTGGGTTGATGCCAGGATTGAGGTCCGAATTAGTGTCAGCGATAGTGCTTGTGCTAAGGGCAGTGTTTTGATGGGGAGTGGTGGTGTAGCGGTTAGCGCACTGCGCTACGAACCCAGCGACCCAAGTTCGATTCCCCCTCACGGCCAACACCAGCGTCAATTATCTGAACCGGTCTTGGGCCTCACGTAGGTCGGCTCAACCCCAAATAAATCTGCTGCTGTGTGTAATCATTTCCATTGGAGGGACAAAGGCGGCCGGGCGTGGTGCTGGCCACCAATCCCATCGTGTGCCGTTCTGGCCTTCATTACGCGCTGCACCTCGCTAACAGCACTTGCCCTAACCCCGACTGTTAAAGGCTACACAGGGGATCTTTATCTTTGTTTAGGTTAGAATTTGCATGAGCGGTCAAGGTAAAGGTTAAGTGTGAAAAGTGAATGAAGGTTTGCTTAAGCACTTGACTTGATGCCTCGGTGACACCGACTGGTGGGCAAGTCCTGGCAGCCCACTCACAGGGACGAGGAGATGTTTACTACCTCGCCTGGTATGCAGGAGGTCGTGGGTTCGATCCTAACCTTGACACCTGCTGTATATTTGGAGTATGCGTGTGCTCTCTCCTCATGATTTTTTCTCCAGGACTTCCGGTTTTTCCCTCCACATTCACAATGAAAACGCGATTAGAGTATCTGACTGCTTTAAATTTCCACGTGATAATAAACCACTTTGTTGAGCTATCATTTGTGATAGCCAGGTAGCTTCTGAGAGCGACATAGCTCAGTGGAGCCTTACCTGGTAAAATAAAAAAAATGTATTTGGTATAAAAATTTAAATAGTTTCGCTAACTTACAACCACATCTGTCTCTGAATATAACCTCTCTGCGTCTGTGAGTGATTCTGAGTAACAGACCATCTTACAGTCTTTACCACTTCTAGGATCGTAAAGTCCCAGCTCCAGAAAATCTTCGACGATCTTATAGAGCCATAGATCCCCCCCCGGACAAACCTCCGGTCATTTTTCCACCCATGTCACCGTACGAGATGGATTTTGGCAAAACTTTGACCGTCCATCTCCACTTCTACGCGTGAAGATCACCGGCACATTGAGGGAGACAAAGTCAGGGTGAGGGTCCCCGGGTTCGGTTTGACTTCATCGTAGAGACACAATAAATGTCCTCAGGGCTGTCAATTAGAGGCAGCCGTCACAGTCCCTGCTACAAAATTCACCCCAAACCACTGCCCACCCACCAGACCTGCAGGCCATGCTTTCACCCCCATATGAAAGACGCCGTGCCACCCGATTATGCACATCCCCTGCCAAGCTACGCCCTTGCCCCCAAGTTGCCAGACCATTTCTCCCTGGATAGAAGCTCCCTTGACCAGTGGCGCCTTTAATCTTCTTCACTGCTGTCCCGATATGGAACTGCCTCCCTGATGAAAGCATTGTCGGCGAAATCACCGACTTGGGTCTCCGGGCCTTCAAATGGCGAGCACGTGGTACATCTCCTAACTTCACCACACGCCTTGTACGGACTGAGTCTTTGAGCTACATGAGTGAACCAATGATTATGCCGATTTGATGAATTATGGCTGTCGTTCACAATTGCACCGCATACAAAAAGAGGACTGTAGGGTGTGAACGAATCGTGCGTCAACTTACGTGTGATGGCAATGAACAGGACGGCGACTATGCAGGCGAACTTGCCCTCCATGTCCTCCTGGTGACAAAACAAGAACGATTCACAAAGGGCTCGTGCAGCCGTTCCATTCACCTCCGTTCGGCGGAGGAGATGGACCCCCTTTTGTTTGAAGCGCCGATGAGTCAGGGATCACGTGGTCTCGCAGGGCGGGGTCACGTGGTCTCGCAGGGCGGGGGTCACGTGGTCTCGCAGGGCGGGGGTCACGTGGTCTCGCAGGGCGGGGTCACGTGGTCTCCCCGGGCCGGGTTTACGTGGTCTCATAGGGTGGGATCACGTGGTCTCACAGGGCGGCATCGTCTCGCTTAGACGGGGGCCAGAGACGATCCGGCACAAATCGCTCGGTAAAGAAGCCACCGCGCTCAGGCACAGGACCCTCGTGTTCCCCGTTGACTCACTGCCAAGTTAAAAGTCGAGTTCGTTTCTGCCCCCAAAATGCTCCACTCTCGAACGACTTTTTTTTCACGCGAGAAATACAAATTGCTTCTTTCTTCTTCTTGGTTCTTTCGGTAAAGTCATGTAGAAGGGAAATAATAAAATAATAAAAATAAAACATAATCAAATACAATTCGCACGACGTTTCGGCCACAACGCAAGCAGCCGTCCTCAGGTGGAGAACAGGTCTGTCGAAAAGACAGCGTCTGAATTATGTAATATTTTTATTATTTTATTATTTCCCTTCTACGTGACTTTACCGAAAGAACCAAGAAGATGAATCCCTGCAGTCACGAAAGTTTTAAATCGAAATTTACTTCTTTGTTGTTTTAAAATAAAGCAATTAAACGTAAAATGAAAACACTTGCCGCACATGAAGAACCACAGCACAAGATCTCCCGTGATAGCATCTTATATATAAAAGTCTCCGCGCGCTTGCGGGGGATTTGGCTCTCGGACGGTGGGCTTCACGTAGAAAAAAAATTACAGGTGGCACGCCCTAAGCCCCGCGGTGGGAATAGGCCATTCCGTTTTCCCATCCGTAAACTTTAAAGTAGTTGAATTAACACATTTGGGCCGTTTCAATTATTAAATATTTACTTATTGCGCGACATCGACCGTACCAACTGACTACAATTGCATGGGGGGGGGGCGGACCCTACCAAGTGATGCGCGTTAGCTCGAGCTCACGGGGACATTTCCTTTTACGCGTTTTACAGCCAACACGTACACACATAACGCTGCGGATATTTATTCAGTCATGTCCTCTTCGCCCCCCCCCCTAACACGATGCGTCCAATTTATAGTACAGACTCCGTAGATAATAATATTTTAGTGCTTACATACCATTATTCTTGCACACGCGGGGGATGCTGGGGGGGGGTAGCGTCCCAGCCCCTAGCCTGGGAATGTGTCAACTCCGCCGCCTCGCCAATGTAGGCCAGGACGGAGGCTACGCATGGCACAAGGCCTCAACATGGCTATGGTAAGTACAAAGTTCCTTGCTTCTAACGCTAACAACTCAAGTCCATTGTTTACTATTGTTAAACACATTAGTTCACAAACATTACAATAATAATGTTTGTGTGCAGATCATTAATCACGTTCATTGCTTATTATTATTATTAAACAAATCCCTTGCCAGATATTGTGTGCAGATAACTCAGGTTTCATTGTTTACCATTATGAAACAAGTTGACATGTTACAATAATTATGTTTGAGCGCACAAAACTCCTTTTGGATTTTTAGGTTGCTAATTTTTCCCTTTTTTTGCTGTCTTTTATGACGCTGCCACGGTCTACTGCCAGTCTGTGATTTCTGATTATTTCTTCAATAAATTTTAATTGTTTCCATCGCTCACGTCACGCTATTTCCTCATACGTAGTACAGTGATACCTCGGTTCACGAACGCTTCTGTTCACAAACAACTCGGTTCACGAACAGAAAAGTTCATAAAAATATGCTCCGGTTCACGAACTCCGCTTCGGTTCACGAACAGGAGCCGCGGCCATTTTAATGCTATTTCCAGGCTGTCACATGGTCGTGACTTCCTGTAGGAAGATCGTGGAGAGAAGAAGAGACACAGAAAGAAGTACTGTGAGTACTGTGAAGACACTTTCAGTGACTTTTTGCTTTTTAGCACATACAGTACTGTACTGTACTACTGTACTGTACAATACTGTACTTACTGTATTGTACAGTTCACCCGTTTGAGTGCTTACTGAAGTCATCTCAAGCAAGGTTAGTGTTCTCTCTTTATACATTACTATACTGTACAGTACTAATGTGTATTGTAATTTGTTTCATATTTTTGTGCTTCAAAAACCAAAAAAAAGGTCAGAACGGATTAACCGGATTTACATTGAACCCTATGGGAAAATGTGCCTCGGTTCACGACCAATTCGGTTCGCGACCAGAGTCAGTTCACGAATTAAGTTCGTGAACCGAGGTATCACTGTACTGCCATACTGATAGCTGTGCCATCATCGGGGATTGCTGTGCCCGTCAATGTGTGTGTCTTTGAGTCCATATGTGTGTGCGTGTAAAGCCATGCGTGTCTTTAACTCCATGTGTGTGTATGTCTTTTTCTAACAGACAACGCCCCATGTGTGCGTGTACATCAAAGTGTTTATGTGTGTGTGTCAGTCCAAGTGTGCGTGTCAGTCCATTTGTGTGCGTGTTAGTCCATGTGTGTTTACGTCAATGTGTGTGTGAGTCCACGTATTGCTGTGTGTGAGTCTGTGTGTGTGTGTGAGTCGCTGTATGTGTGTACATCCATATATGTGTGTGTATCTCAAGTGCATGTCTATGTGTGTGCGAGTCCATATGTGTGTGTGTTAGTCGCTGCGTGTGCATGCCTCCATGTTAGTCAGTGTAACTCCATTTATTTGCATGTCTGTAGGTCCATGTGTGCATCTTAGTCCATGCGTGTGCTTTATTGAACTGCTCAAGGCCTATGATACCATCGGTAGGCTTGGCCTCTGGGTTGCTCTTCGTGCTTTCCGAGTCCCTGACCCACTCATCATCATCCTTAAGGACCTTCATGATGGTGATCGGCCCCGCGTCTAACTACGTTGCCGTGAGTCAGAGCCATTTCCTTTACACCTTGGGGTGCAAGTGGCACGTGCAACAGGGATGTCCTCTGGCTCCCACATTATTTTACATATATTTGGACCACGTAGTTCGTCAAGCCTTCAATGCCTGTACCAGAAGAATTCCCATCTGCTACAGATACAATGGGAGGCTGATCGACGCCCGGGTGCGGTCAAGGGATGGCACCCTATTGCTCAACCACGTTATGTATGCCGATGATCTGCTAATTGCTACTCACTCGGAGGAAGAGTTCGAGGTGCTGCTGCTGAACCTGGAGCTTGCCACCAAGGTGGGGGGCCTTACCATCAGCCCCACCAAAACTAAGCACCTGCCTGGCTATTTTGTACCATCGGACACTCCACCCCCACAACTCCCAATTGGTGATGGGGCAGTTGTGGAGACAGTGGAGAGTTTCCCATACCTTGCCAGTGTGCTAATGACCGGCTCCGGTTTAACAGCAAAGGTCTCACTCCGAATCAGTCGAGCTGCATTACCTTTTCATTGGCTGCGTAACACTGTGTGGAAGCTACCTGGTCTATCACTCCATACGAAAGCTTCAGGTCTTCTCGGCCACGGTCATTCCCTCCCTTCTCTACGCTTGCGAAACTTGGACCCCCCTAATGGAACATCTTCGCCAGTTAGAAACATTTAGGATGGCCTGCCTACGATCCATCCTGGGTTTAACCAGGCTGCATTGTGTGAGGAGCTCACAAATCCTTGAAAGATGTGGACAAAGTCCCATCGGTGACCTCCGGCAGGCAAGGCTGCGTTTCCTGAGTCATGTAGCCCACATGGCCAGCCACCGCATGCCTAAACAGCTTTTGTTCGGCCAGACCGAGGGGGCTAAATGGGCGCGGCACAGGCTGGAGAAGACATGGAGTGATGTGCTACAGGAGGACTTGGAGCCGATTCCACTTGCGGATAACTGGTACCAGCCGTGTCAAGATTGGCCTCTGTGGAGGAGGCTCCTAAAGGACGCTACTGGCCAGTTGGAGGCAGTCACCCTCCAACAACAATGGAGGGCGGAGGAGCGATGCTCACAACAACGAGCGGAGCGCCGGGTGACTAAAGCACAGAAAGTTGCTACAGTAGGGGCCACAGGTGGTGCATCAGCCAGTCGTCTCAGTCAGTCGACCTGTGCCATCTAGGTTTGCCCCGTGACCTCCTGCCAGCGGGCGTTCGACACTTCACGTGGCCTCAAGGTGCACGTAGCCTGGCACAAGCGTTGGCGAATGACGGTTGTTGTTGTTCAGTCTATGTATATGTAGGACTTGGAATATGCCGTGCCACGCGTTCTGTGGGTCTGTTGCTATGCAAGCGAGCAGTGTACATAATCAACGATTTTTGGGTTTAGATCGCGTTATTTATAAATGTGTCGTAACCCTCCACCACCCGACACGGCCAATCAGTAAAAATGTGTCACGTTGACAAAAGACAAATAGTTCACTGCTTTAGCCCACCGGTGTGTTGAAGCCACACACCGGTGGGCTAAAGCACACTCTCCACTCAGTCACACAGCCCTCTCTCTCTCTCTAGATTTGAAGCTTTCGTGACTGTAAGGATTCATACTCTTAGTTCTTTCGGTAAAGTCACGTAGGTAAAAACATGAAATTTAAATTAATTAAATAAAACAGTGATTTTATTGTTTTATTTTATTAATTTTAATTTCATTTTATTACCTACGTGACTTTACCGAAAGAACTAAGAGTATATACTCTCTCTACACGTCATCCCGCCCCCCTCGAGACAAAGATCCCCCGTGTAGCCTGTAACAGACTGTAGGGGCAAGTGCTGTTAGCGAGCTGCACCTATGAAGGCCGGCACGGCACACGAGGGGGTGGGTGGCCAGCACCACGCCCAGACACCTTCGTCTCACTAGTGGCGATGTGTGTGGTGTGTGTGAGTGCTGTGTGTGTGAGTGCTGTGTGTGTGAGTGCTGTGTGTGCGAGTGCTGTGTGTGGTGTGTGTGTGAGTGCTGTGTGTGTGCGAGTGCTGTGTGTGAGTGCTGTGTGTGCGAGTGCTGTGTGGTGTGTGTGCGAGTGCTGTGTGTGCGAGTGCTGTGTGTGAGTGCTGTGTGTGAGTGCTGTGTGTGCGAGTGCTGTGTGTGGTGTGTGTGCGAGTGCTGTGTGGTGTGTGTGAGTGCTGTGTGTGTGTGTGAGTGCTGTGTGGTGTGTGTGAGTGCTGTATGTGTGAGTGCTGTGAGTGCTGTGTGTGTGCGAGTGCTGTGTGTGCGCGTGTGCGTGCACTTTCCGTCACCGGCACATTTCACTGCTCCCCAGAGCAGGAGTTGCACCCAGATGTACTCTCGTTACAAGCGGCAGGGAACTTGTGGCAAGACGCATCCCACTCACACAGTCACACATAGACACAGAGTGATAGACACAGCGTGATAGACACACAGACACACACAGACACAGAGTGATAGACACACAGACACACATAGACACAGAGTGATAGACACACAGACACACATAGACACAGAGTGATAGACACACAGACACACATAGACACAGAGTGATAGACACACAGAGTGACAGACACACAGAGACAACGTCACACACTCACAAAGGTAAAGACACGAGGAGTCGATGAACCAAATGGAACCCCGAGAATTGCGTTCGGTACCCAGGGACGCAGTCTCCGTGAGCAGGGCGAGAGAGACAACCTCACCTCCTCAGCTGTGATGATGATGATGGGGGGGGAAGAGCAGGACACCAATAACGCGACTGGGCGTCTCTCTCACCTGGATGTGCTCATCGCTTTTATACGGCTCGGCGGAAAGGTGTAGCACCACGCCCCCTTGCCTCCAATTTGTCCGAGCGACCTCATTAATATTCACATGACGGTACGTTCAGCCCACTGATTGGTTGATTCCGCCGAGGTACATTAGCATGTCTCTGGGTGGGGTGGGGGGCCATGTGGCATGGCTGCTGTGTGTGCCGCATTTTTCCCGCCAAATTTTTTTTATTACTACACGTGCACTATACGCGTATTATAGTTCGATTTAAAGCTTTCGTGACTGCAGAGATTCATCTTCTTGGTTCTTTCGGTAAAGTCGCGTAGAAGGAAAATAATAAAAATATAACATAATAAAATAATTCTCAAGACGTTTCGGCCACAACGCAAGTAGCCGTCCGCAGGTGAAGAACAGGGCTGTCAGACGCTGTCTTTCCGACAGACCTGTTCTTCACCGGAGGACGGCTGCTTGCGTTGTGGCCGAAACGTCGTGGGAATTATTTTATTATGTTTTCTTTTTATTATTTTATTATTTCCCTTCTACGTGACTTTACCGAAAGAACCAAGAAGATGAATCCCTGCAGTCACGAAAGTTTTAAATCGAAATTTACTTCTTTCTTGTTTTAAAATAAAGCAATTAAACGTAAAATGTAAACACTTGCCGCACATGAAGAACCACAGCACAAGATCTCCCGTGATAGCATATGATAGAACCTCCTTACAGCCATATATTTTAAATCACTCTCACACTCTCCACTCAGTCACACAGCCCTCTCTCTCTCTAGAGTTGAAGCTTTCGTGACTGCAAGGATTCATACTCTTAGTTCTTTCGGTAAAGTCACGTAGGTAAAAAAATGAAATTTAAATTAATAAAATAAAACAGTGATTTTATTGTTTTATTTTATTAATTTTAATTTCATTTTTTACCTACGTGACTTTACGGAAAGAACTAAGAGTATATTCTCTCTCTCTACACCCCCCCCACCCCTCGAGACAAAGATCCCCCGTGTAGCCTGTAACAGACTGTAGGGGCAAGTGCTGTTAGCGAGCTGCACCTATGAAGGCCGGCACGGCACACGAGGGGGTGGGTGGCCAGCACCACGCCCAGACACCTTCGTCTCACGAGCGGCGATGTGTGCGAGTGTTGTGTGTGTGTAGTGTGTGTAGTGTGTGTGTGTAGTGTGTGTGTGTAGTGTGTGTGTGTAGTGTGTGTGTGTAGTGTGTGTGTGTGTGGTGTCGGTGTGGTGTGTGTTGGCTGTGTGTGCGAGTGCCGTGAACTTTCCGTCACCGGCTCATTTCACTGCTCCCCAGAGCAGGAGTCGAGCCCTCGTGTCGAGCTGGGCGCTAGAGACCGCGCACAGATTTACTCTCCTTGCACAGATAGACACACAGAGACACACACAGTGTGATAGACACACAGTCACACAGACACGGAGTGATAGACACACAGACACACACAGAGTGATATATACACAGAGACACACAGTGATACACACAGAGACACACACAGAGTGATGTACACAGAGACACGTAGGCCACGAGTGTAACAGTCACAGGCAGAGACTCTCACACAGAGAGACGCCTCGACACGAGGAGTCGATTAACCAAATGGAACCCCGAGAATCGCGGTGGGGACCCAGGAACGCAGTCTCCGTGAGCAGGGCGAGAGAGACAACCTCACCTCCTCCTCTCAGCTGTGATGCTGACGATGCTGGCGAACAGCAGGGACGTGGGGTCGCCTCCAATACTCGGCGATAGCAGCAGCAACAAGGCGACTGGGCGACTCTCGCTAGGCGACTAGCACGACTGGGCGACAGGGGAGACTCGCGCCGCTGCTTGAAGGCAGCCAGCAGCGTGCAGAGCGCGGCAAGTCGCTGGGGCTGCCACTTGTAAAGAGCCGGTCCAGAGCACGTGGTGTGGCGATGTGTGACGGTGTGCGGGGCCTCACCCACCAGTATTAGATTACCTTAGCACGTGACACCTGCCCGCGGGGGGGGGGGGGATACGAAATAAACCAAGGCCCGGTGTGGTGTGTCATCGGCAAACGTAACGTGGCTGACCAATAGGGAGCCATCCGTTAACTGCACCCGGGCATCGATCAGCCTCCCATTGTATTTGTACCAGATGGAAATTCCTCCGGTACAGCTATTCAAGGCTTCACGAACTACGTGGTCGAAATAGATGTTAAATAATGTGGGAGCCAGAGGACATCCCTGTCGCACCCCAAGGTGTGCAGGGAATGGCTCAGACAGCCGGCTACATAGTTTTACCAGGCCCGCTTACCATCATGAAGGTCCTTAATGAGCGTGAGCAGAAGGTCAGGGACTCCGAAAGCACGAAGAACAACCCAGAGCCCAGGCCGACTGATGGTATCATAGGATTTGACCAGGTCAATGAAGCGTAGATGTAGGTCTTGTTGGAATTCCCTACACCTCTGCTGTTGCAGACGAACAGATAATATGGCATATGTGCAGGAAACCGCAAACACACGGACCAGTCACACACACGTATCAGTCTCACACACACGTATCAGTCTCACACACACACACACGTATCAGTCTCACACACACACGTATCAGTCTCACACAGACACGCACACACACGTATCAGTCTCACACACACACGCACACATACACGTGTCAGTCTCACACACACACGCACACACACGTATCAGTCTCACACACACGTGTCAGTCTCACACACACGTATCAGTCTCACACACGTGTCAGTCTCACACACACACACGTATCAATCTCACACGCACACACACGTATCAGTCTCACACACACGTATCAGTCTCACACACACGTATCAGTCCCACACACACGCACGGAACCGCGCTCACCTGGCGTGTTTTTTGTCCTCCTCTCGCGAAGGGCTGCTGCTGCAGCTACTCTGTGTGTACGGGCTGCGGCGGCGGCGGCAGCAGCGGTGGTGATGATGATGCCCTCGCGTGTGCGGTGTGTGCGAGAGGGAGGAGAGCGAGAGGGGGTGAATGCGGTGGCTGTGAAGGAGTGCGCCGTGGTCGCTTTGGCTGCGTGTGGCTGGGTGGGTGGGCAGGGGGAGGCGTGGGTTTGGTGGTTGGTGGCGATGCTGGAGGGGAGGGGGGGTGGTGGATGTCCGGGGGTTTGTGGGGTACCACTCCTCCTCCTGCCACCCCCTTCATCACCCAACCCTCCCCCTCTACTCCAGGTAACTCCCCTCCAACACTGCCCAACCCCTTCTCACACCCCCCTCCCACTCGCTCACACCAAGCCAACACCGCACCCCCCCAATGCTCCTCCCTGCTTCCGTCAGGTGCATTCCTCTTGCTCCACAATTCACTCCGAGTTGCGGGCGCGGAGAGTGAAAGGGAGTGTCACGTGTTAGGCCGATCTGCTGCTCAGAGCCCCGTTCACGAGCTCCGAGCCCCGTTCACGAGCTCTTAACGCTCGCGGCCGCAGAGCACAGCCACTCCGCGGTTGTCGATGCGGCTGCTGTGGTTGAGCAGCGTTGTTGTTGCTCGCTGTGGCGGTAGCTCTAGACCTGTGAGAGGGGTCTGCCAGAGGTCGCAAACGGGTTTTGATTCCTTACTCGTACCCGTACCCGGCCGCACCAGGGTCGCAATCGGGTACCCGTACCCTACCCGATACCCGTACCCTACCCGTACCCGGCCGGGTATCGTGTAGGGTACGGGTACGAGTACCCGATTGCGACCTCTCGGATGAAGCCATGTTGCAGGCGCGGGTCGGTTGATTCTAGGAACTTGAATTGTGAGAAGAGACAAGACGTTGGGAAATGAGTGACAAACGGTTACTCACCAGTGACCCACGGTCTACCCGTACCCAGCCGCACCAGGGTCGCAAATGGGTACCCGTACCCGTACCCGGCCGGGTACGGGTAGCCGGGTATCGGGTATGGTACGGGTATCGGGTACCCGGTTGCGACCTCTGGGGTCTGCCTACTCATCACACGCGCGTACGGGCAACAGTGGGCAGCGTGTGTGCGTGTGAGAGGTACGACCTTCATAGGTACTCGCTCACAGCACTTGCCCCTAACAGTCTGTTTAAGGATGTCTGGGATATATTTTGTCTTTGACAAGTGTACCGTATTCTCCCGCATATAACCCGCGGGGTAGACCACTTTTTACAAACAAAACAAGACCCTGCGGGGTATATGGAGGTGCGGGCTGTTCCAAACATATTTTACACGTGTCAAATTTCATAACTCGATCTTGATTTGAAGCTTTCGTGACTGCATCAGGTGGGACGCTTGTGTTGTCCCCGAAACATCGTGATTTTATACTTACGTGACTTTACCGAAAAAACCACAGAGTATGGTGTAACTCGTTAATTTTTGTCCTACTATGCATCACTTACCTTTGACTAAAGCACTGCTGAATAAACCATTCACACTAAAATTGCACATGTTATCACGTTTCAAATGATCCCAATTGTTTGTACAATGAAACGACAATGTTTGAAGTGGGTGCACTTTGTTTACCGGCGAACGGGAGAGCTGGGGGGAGAGAGGTGGGGGGTTGGGGGCGAGACAATGGCGTTGCCGCTATTGTCTGCGCAGTGCACAATCTAGCAGTGCTAAAACTGTACTTATCTACCAGTTGTGTGTTACCTATTTACTGGTTTAAGTTCACTCGTTTCCGGTTAGTTAGTTTTCTTTGTGCACGTTATGATTTAAATGTTTACAGTTGATAGTGGAATGTATTACAAATGTAAACTTCGTATTAATATGATACAATTAAGCTGCAGTAACGACGTTATATATATGAATGCATGCGGGGTATATGTGGAGGTGCGGGCTATCTGAAATTAGTTTTACACAAAACGCTATTTTTAAATCCTTTATATTAAGTTCACTTGCTTGCGTGCTTGCTTGCTTGCGTGCTTGCGTGCTTGCTTGCTTGCTTACGACCGTGCAAATCTTTCGGTCGTTTTGTAACTCACTTCCCGTCATCCAATCTGCTGACATTTTGCACACAGACTCGTTGTGCGTGACAATTAATTTTCGTGAAAAAAAATCCAAACTTTACACTGTTTAGGGGAATTGTTTTTATATTTATTTACCAATTGCTTAATGCTGCCAGGCTATCATCTGACCCATAGGTGGCAGCCATCTCAAGCCAGAGGACGAGAGGACTCGAGCCGCCCGTTTCAAACACCAATGTGGGCTGAAATAAAACCGATGCCACGCATATAAAGGATTTCTAGTGAAAAACTTTATGTTTTTACGGGTTAATTTTTTAATCCTTTATATTAAGTTCACTTGCTTGCTTGCTTACGACCGTGCAAATCTTTCCGTCGTTTTTTAACCCACTTCCCGTGATCCAATCGAGCTGACATTTTGCACACAGACTCGTTGTGCGTGACAATTAATTTTCGTGAATTTTTTTTCTAAATTTTACACTGTTTAGGGGAATTTTTTTTATATTTATTTACCAATTGCTTAATGCTGCTAGGCTATCATCTGACCCATAGGTGGCAGCCATCTCAAGCCAAAGGACGAAAGGACTCTAGCCGCCCGTTTCAAACACCAATGTGGGCTGAAATAAAACCGATGCCACGCATATAAAGGATTTATAGTGAAAAACTTTGTTTTTACGGGTTCATTTTTTGCAGGGTATATATGTAGTGGTGGTGTTGACGTGCGCCGACTGTGACAGTGATGGATCACGGGGCGGCGCGAGGTGCGGGGTTGGGCACGCGTTGTGGGCGTGGTGTGGACGCGCGCGCCGGGAGTGACAGATGACGGGGCGGCGCGGCGTGGGTGCTGAGGCACGCTGAGATGTGGGAAAACAGGATCGTAGCCAGCGCCCAGTGATTGGTCGAATAGGATGGGTGCTCGCAGCGACGTCCGCAGGTGGGGTATAAAGGGGGACGCGCGAGAGCACTCGGGGAGAGTTACCCAGTTGAAGACCAGAAGACGGAGCTGAAGACCTAGTGCCCCGAGACCCCTAGTCCCGCCGTCCTTGTGGGGACCGGGGCCCTGTGTGGCTCGGAGGCGAGACTGTGGGACCCGGGGTCCGACGCCCACGTGGGTCGGGCTGGGGACCCACAGTCAAGACGGACACCCCGGGCAGGGAGTGTCCCGAGTAGCTCAGTGGGCGTTAGTCGCCAGGGTAGCTAAGTGGGTGTTTGTCACCCGAATAGCTCAGTGGGCGTTAGTCGCCAGAATAGCTCAGTGGGCGTTAGTCGCCAGGGTAGCTAAGAGGGCGTTAGTCGCCAGGGTAGCTAAGAGGGTGTTAGTCACCCGAGTAGCTCAGTGGGCGTTAGTCGCCAGAATAGCTCAGTGGGCGTTAGTCGCCAGGGTAGCTAAGAGGGCGTTAGTCGCCAGGGTAGCTAAGTGGGTGTTTGTCACCCGAGATACTAAGTGGGTGTTTGTCACCCGAGTAGCTCAGTGGGCGTTAGTCGCCAGAATAGCTCAGTGGGCGTTAGTCGCCAGGGTAGCTAAGAGGGCGTTAGTCGCCAGGGTAGCTAAGAGGGTGTTAGTCACCCGAGTAGCTCAGTGGGCGTTAGTCGCTAGAATAGCTCAGTGGGCGTTAGTCGCCAGGGTAGCTAAGAGGGCGTTAGTCGCCAGGGTAGCTAAGAGGGTGTTAGTCACCCGAGTAGCTCAGTGGGCGTTAGTCGCCAGAATAGCTCAGTGGGCGTTAGTCGCCAGGGTAGCTAAGAGGGCGTTAGTCGCCAGGGTAGCTAAGTGGGTGTTTGTCACCCGAGATACTAAGTGGGTGTTTGTCACCCGAGATACTAAGTGGGTGTTAGTCACCTGTGAACGAGTTTGGTAAAATAAAGAGTGTGCTCCCCGTGAAGTCGTCTCCCGCCGAGTTACTACATTACATATATATGCGTCTGCGGGCTATATGCGGGAAAATACAGCATTTGCCCCAACAGTCTGTTTAAGGATGTCTGGAGAATATTTTGTCTTTGATAAGTACTACTCGCTCATAGCGCTTGCCCCAACAGTCTGTTTAAGAATGTCTGGGATATATTTTGTCTTTGATAAGTACTACTCGCTCACAGCACTTGCCCCAACAGTCTGTTTAAGGATGTCTGGGATATTATGTGTCTTTGATAAGTTCTACTCGCTCATAGCGCTTGCCCCAACAGTCTGTTTAAGGATGTCTGGGATATATTTTGTCTTTGATAAGTACTACTCGCTCATAGCGCTTGCCCCAACAGTCTGTTTAAGGATGTCTGGGATATTATGTGTTCTTGATAAGTTCTACTCGCTCATAGCGCTTGCCCCAACAGTCTGTTTAAGAATGCCTATGATATATTGTATCTTTGATAAGTACTACTCGCCCACAGCGCTTGCCCCAACAGTCTGTTTAAGGATGTCTGGGATATATTTTGTCTTTGATAAGTACTACTCGCCCACAGCGATTGCCCCAACAGTCTATTTAAGGATGTCTATGATATATTTTGTCTTTGATAAGTACTACTCGCTCACAGCACTTGCCCCAACAGTCTGTTTAAGGATGTCTTGCTGTGTGTATTTTATCCTCATCGTTATTGTTGTTAATAATATTCTTACTGATTATCCCGGGTGCGGACGACAACGAACGAATGTTGCCTGGATGAGAACACGGCGGGGGGGGGGGGTGCGGACGGGAGTTGTTTGTTGCGCGGCGGCGAGAGAGATTACAGGAGGAGGAGGTGGGAGAAAGCGAGCGAGGTTTGAGCTCACTAAGTGATGGCGGTGGCGCTTCCTCCCCGCTCTCCGCACACGGAGGGCAGCGCAGACAAAGATGCCCCGGGTAGCCTTCGACGAACTGTTGCGGCAAGATGGTATCATAGGAGATGTAGTAGTAGGTTGTTACCCTTTTAAACTGGTACAAAACTGACACCTTTATTCAAGGCATCATGTTTGCAATGACCACAACACAAGAAGTCAAAAAAGCAAACAAAAAGAAGCAACTCTGATAATGATAATAATATGCACTGTCCTTGAAGTTGATTGGTCCACACCCGAGACGGCTTTCTTTAGAGCCTAGTCCCCATTGGTGTTGGACCAGATGACACCAAAAGGCGTACAACTCAAACACAGTGCAATATCAGAGTATTGAGAGCTCGGGGTAAGCATTTACACTATGAGATCTCTTTTACCAGTGGCAAAATATAGTAGTAGGTTTTTACCCTTTTAAACTGGTACAAAACTGACACCTTTATTCAAGGCATCATGTTTGCAATGACCACAACACAAGAAGTCAAAAAAGCAAACAAAAAGAAGCAACTCTGATAATGATAATAATATGATAATAATATGATAATAATATGCACTGTCCTTGAAGTTGATTGGTCCACACCCGAGACGGCTTTCTTTAGAGCCTAGTCCCCATTTGTTTGCTTTTTTGACTTCTTGTGTTGTGGTCATTGCAAACATGATGCCTTGAATAAAGGTGTCAGTTTTGTACCAGTTTAAAAGGGTAAAAACCTACTACTATATTTTGCCACTGGTAAAAGAGATCTCATAGTATAGGAGATGTAGGTCTTGTTGGAATTCCCTACACCTCTGCTGTTGCAAACGAACAGATAATATGGCACCTGTGAAGGCGGGCGCGGCGCGCGAGGCGTGGGTGGTTTTGGGGGGGGGGGTGGTCGGCACCACGCCCGGCCGCCTTTGTCTCCCCAGTGCCGATGTGTACGACGCTCCGCGCCACGTGCTCATTTAACGGCACGTAAGTCGACCTGGTTCGCCGCGCCGGTGCGCTAACCGCTGCGCCACCGCTCCCCACTCAAGGCAGCAACTACTCGCACGCGTACACGCATTTCGCGCGCGCGCACACGCAGTCGCGCGCGTGTGTATGTATATGTATACATGTGTATATATGTGTATATATGTGTGTATATATATATGTAGATGTGTAGCTGTACGTACAGCGTTTGCACCTGCAGCCGTTACGAATGTGTGTGTAGATGAGTGTCGTATTTCCGGCTTGCCCCCACCTTGCCGAATGGCACAGAGAGACGGGCGGGCGGGCGGGCGGCAATCACAATATTCATTCACACTGGAGGAGGAGGAGGAATCCGATGAGCTATAAAGCGCACCACACACACATACGTGGAGTTCGAATTCCCGCTCACGGCCAACACCAGCGACGATTATCTGAACCGGTCCTGGGCCCCCTCCCCCCTAGGTCAACTCAGCCTCAAATTATCTACCTGGTGCGTTGTGAAGTAAACATCGCCACTGGGGAGACAAAGGCGGCCGGGCGTGGTGTTGGCCACCCACCCCTCGTGTGCCGTGCCGGCCTTCAAAGGTGCTCGCTAACAGCTCTTGCCCCTACAGTCTATTAAAGGCTATATGGGGGATCTTTGTGTGTATTTCCACTAAAAGTTAAGTTAATCAGTCTAATTTGCACAGACCATACCGTATGTACACGTGGACTGTGTGACTATATACTGCGCCGTAGATGTGTGCATCTGGGCCATGTGTTGTGGTTGATTAGCAGTCACCTTATTCTCTATAGATCCTCTGTAGTCTCTACTTGTGTGTGTGTGTACGCGATGTGTCCCCGTGTATATCCGTGTAGAGCTCTGTCTGTCCACGTGCGCTTGTCTGTATATGAATGTGTCTCCGTGTGTGTCTTCATATGCATCGGTGCGTCCGTGTGTGTGTATGGACTGTATCTATGTGTGTGTCCGTGTATGTGTGTCCTTGTGCATCCGTGCGTGTCCGTGTGTATATGTGTATGTGTAAATGTGTGTGTCCGTGTGTATCTGTGTATGGACTGTATCTATGTGTGTCCGTGTATGTGTCCGTGTGTCTCTGTGTGTATGTGTACATGTGTGTGTGTCCGTCTGTATCTGTGTATGTGTACATGTGTGTGTGTGTGTGCGTATCTGTGTATGTGTACATGTGTGTGTGTCCGTGTGTATCTGTGTGTATGTGTACATTTGTGCGTGTCCGTGTGTATCTGTGTATGTGTACATGTGTGTGCGTGTCCGTGTGTATCTGTGTATGTGTACATGTGTCCGTGTGTATCTGTATGTGTGTACATGTGTGCGTGTCCGTGTGTATCAGTGTACATGTGTGTGTATCTGTGTATGTGTACATGTGTGTGTCCGTCTGTATCTGTGTATGTGTACATGTGTGTGTGTATCTGTGTATGTGTACATGTGTGTATGTGTCCGTGTGTATCTGTGTGTATGTGTACATGTGTGTGTGTGTCCGTGTGTATCTGTGTATGTGTACATGTGTGTGTGTGTCCGTGTGTATCTGTGTATGTGTACATGTGTGTGTGTATCCATGTGTATCTGTGTATGTGTACATGTGTGTGTGTATCCGTGTGTATCTGTGTATGTGTACATGTGTGTGTGTGTCCGTGTGTATCTGTGTATGTGTACATGTGTGTGTGTGTCCGTGTGTATCTGTGTATGTGTACATGTGTGTGTGTGTCCGTGCGTGTTCGCGTGTATCTTGGGGAGCGGCAGCGTGCAACGCTACGAACCCGGCCACCCGAGTTTGACCGCCCGAGCAAGTACTATGATATTTATTGTATCACGTGGCACGAGGGTTATTTTATTTATACAGTATTAACAAGTCTTCAAACTGTCTTCAATCGATACTAAGCGCATTCGTGGGTTCTATTTTAACGTGAATTTAGAATCAGAGTCAGATGTTTAGGATTATTTTTTTCACAGCTGTGTAATCTTTCGTCGATTATGTTTCGGACTCTTGCGCAAGTCTTGTAACAGGCAACGTATGTGACCCGACAAGAAGAAGGCGAAACCATTGTGATATTTATGATAATCATATCGAACAAATAAGGCACGCGATAAAATAATAATTATTAGATATAAATAATATATCGCGGTCGTCGTGGGTGCAATGATTTATTGCGCCCATAATGCCACAAACCGGCCTACGAGGCTGGAATCCTGCCTGAGGGTTGTATCTCAGCCCATCATTCCTCCATGGGTTACACCTGCTACACCGTACGGTTAAGTCGTATTCTTGAACATGCAAATTGAGGTTTTCAGGTCCATATGGCGCACCGCCGTTTCATTCCGGCCTCAAAAATGTCTCTGTTTGTGTTTCCCCCTTGCGGCGATGAACGTTGGGGTTTATAAGGGGCACGGGGTGACTAATGAGTGTCTGAATTGGTCTGTAATAAGGTAGGGGACTGATAAGGGGTTGACAGGTATGACGGTTGAGCCAAAAAACATGATTACCACTTCGTGGTTGTTCCAACGGAGAGACTCACCTCCCCGGCCATAGGAATGTGGAATGTTCCACCAGCGGCTCTGCAGGGCTGCGATCGGGAGATGAGAACCAATTTCTCGACGTGACTCGACAAAGGCGGTCGGGCGTGGTGTTTGCCACCCACCCCCTCGTGTGCCGTGCCGGCCTTTAAAGGTCCTCGCTAACAGCTCTTGCCCCAACAGTCTATTAAGGCTATACGGGGAATCTTTGTCCTTGTGTGTGAGAGTGTTACTTCGTGTGAGTGAGTGGAGTGTTATTGAGAGTGTGTTTAATTAAGTGTTGAAAACCAGGTAAGGCGCCGGGGAGAGATGACCTCCCAAGCGAACTGCTGAGGGTGGAGCTTGTGTGCACACTGCCCTATTTGACATCATTCCGACCGGTCTGGTCCACAGGACGGGTTCCGCCCGATTGGAAGGATGCCCTGGTGGTCCCCATTTTTTGTTTAAAAAGTGTGGGGGGGGGCAACCCAACTTGCCAGACATGCTGAGGAGTAGCTTGCGGAGCCCCAACCCTCTCCCTCTCCACCCCCCCCCCCCGAGACAAAGATCCCCCGTGTAGCCTTAACAGACTGTAAGGGGCAAGTGCTGTTGGCGAGTAGCAGTACCTATGAAGGCACGGCACACGAGGGGGTAGGTGGCCAGCACCACGCCTGGCCGCCTTTGTTTCCCTAGCGGCGATGTGTGTGAGTGCGGTGTGTGAGTGCGGTGTGTGAGTGTTGTGTTGCGTGTGAGTGTTGGGTGTGAGTGCGGTGTGTGATTGTTGTGTGTGTTGTGTGTGTGTTGTGTGTGAGTGAGTGTTGTGTGTGAGTGAGTGTTGTGTGTGTGCGAGTGCTGTGCCCCAGTGAGTGCTGTGCGTGAGTGGAGTAATGTGTAAATGTTGTGTGTGAGAGTGTTGTGTGAGTGAGTGTTGTGTGAGTCGTGTGTGAGTGTTTTGTGTGTGTGAGTGTTGTGTGAGTGAGTGTTGTGTGAGTGGTGTGTGAGTGTTTTGTGTGTGTGAGTGTTGTGTGAGTGTTGTGTGAGTGAGTGTTGTATGTGTGTGTGTGAGTGTTGTGTGAGTGAGTGTTGTGTGTGTGAGTATTGTGTGAGTGAGTGTTGTGTGTGTGTGTGAGTGAGTGTTGTGTGTGAGTAAGTGTTGTGTGTGAATGTTGTGTGTGTGTGCTGTGCCAGTGAGTGCTGTGTGCGAGTGCTGTGCCAGCGAGTGCTGCGCGTGTGTGGAGTAATGTGTAAATGTTGTGTGTGAGAGTGTTGTGTGTGATAGTGCTGTGTGTGATAGTGCTGTGTGTGATAGTGCTGTGTGTGATAGTGCTGTGTGTGATAGTGCTGTGTGTGATAGTGCTGTGTGTGATAGTGCTGTGTGTGATAGTGCTGTGTGTGATATAATTGTTGTATGTGAGAGGGGAGGCTGAGCGTGCCGCTGGTGGGGCCTTGCCATCAGCCCCACCAAAACGAAGCACCTGCCTGGGTATTTTGTACCATCGGACACCCCACCCCCACAACTCCCAATCTGTGATAGGGCAGTTGTGGAGAGAGTGGAGAGTTTCCCATACCTGGGCAGTGTGCTCGTGACCGGCTCCGGTTTAACAGCAGAGGTCTCACTCCGAATCAGAGCGGCAATATCTTTTCATAGGTTGCGTAACGCTGTGTGGAAGCGACCTGGTCTGTCGCTACGCACGAAGCTTCAGGTCTTCTCGGCCACAGTCATTCCATCCCTTCACTACGGTTGCGAAACGTGAAACCCCCTTAATGGAACATCTTCGCCGGTTCGAAACATTTACGCTTGCCTGATTACAATCCATCCTGGGTTTAACCAGGCTGGATTGCGTGAGGAGCTCACAAATCCTTGAAAGATGTGGACAAAGTTCCATCGGTGAGCTCCTCCGGCAGGCAAGGCTGCGTTGGCTGTGTCATGTAGCCCGCATGCCCAGCCACCGCATGCCTAAACAGCTTTTGTTCGGCCGGATCGAGGGGGCTAAACGGGCGCGGCACGGGCTAGAGAAGAGATGGAGTGATGTGGTACAGGAGGACGTGGAGCTGAGTGGACTTGCCGATGACCGGTACCAGCGGTGTCAAGATCGGCCTCTGTGGAGGAGGCTCGTGAAGGACACTACTGGGCAGTTGGAGGCAGTCGCCCTAGAACAGGGGTCGGCAACCTACGGCTCCGGAGCCGCATGCGGCTCTTTACGGGCTGCTTCTTGACGATATGTACGTATGTACATAGATGCATTGCGGCTCTTGAAATACTTAATTTTGTACCGAATTGGAAAGAAATGGCTCTTCTTGTTATTTTGGTTGCCGACCCCTGCCCTAGAACAACGGAGGGCGGAAGAGCGACGCTCACAACAACGAGCGGAGCGCCGGGTGGCTAAAGCACAGCAAGTTGGCACAGTAGGGGGCACAGGTGGTGCATCAGCCAGTCATCTCGGTCATCTCAGTCAGTCGACCTGTGGCACCTGCTGGGTCTGCCCCGTGACCTCCTGCCAGCGGGCGTTCGACACTTCACGTGGCCTCAAGGTGCACATAGCCTGGCACAAGCGTCGTGGTGACGTCACCGCCACTTAGTGGCGAATGGTGGTTGTTGTGTGTGTTGTGTTTGATGTGTTGTGTGTGTGGTGAAGGGTGTGTGTTGTGTGAGAATCGGTTACTGTTTCCATCACTGGGCACGGCGGTACGACGCGCCTGTAGCGAGTACTTTATCAGCATGTTTATTAATACTGCAGGAGGAATCCGATGAGCTATGAAGCTCTTTTTTCCGCTGATGTCCAGTCGGGGCAGGTAAGAACGTTACATCAACAAACACAATACACACACACGCGCGGTAGGAGTGTAAAGTATTGGAATGGTAAACAAATCACCGTAACATTTGACTAAAATAAAACTGAACTTTTTATTTTATTTTGGGGGCCGTCCATAAATGACGTCACGCGATTTTGAACGCTTTTTGACCCCCCCCCTCGTCACAAAAAGACAGACCCCCTCAAATATGACGTCACAAAGCTCTGCCCCCCCCCCCCCCCAAATAAAACATCGTCACAAATGTCTGACACCCCCCCAGGTGCGTGAAGTCATTTATGGACGGACCCTTGGCAGGTAAATCGTGAGAGCTGACGCCCGCCTCCCCCCTCCCCGCGAGCGGGGCGCGACTTCGACCCCCTCCACTCCCCCCCTCCACTACCCCTCCACTGCCCCCCCTCCACTCCCCCCCTCCACTCCCCCCCTCCACTCCCCCCTCCACTCCCCCCCCCTCCACTCCCCACTCCACTCCCCTCCACCTCCCCCCTCCACTCCCCCCTCCACTCCCCCCCTCCACTCCCCCCTCCACTCCCCCCCCTCCACTCCCCCCCTCCACTCCCCCCCCCCTCCACTTCTCACTCCACTCCCCTCCACCTCCCCCCTCCACTCCCCCCCTCCACTCCCTCCTCCACTCCCCCCTCCACTCCCTCCTCCACTCCCCCTCCACCCCCTCCCCCTCCGCTCCACCCCCACCTCCACTCCCCAAAACACACGGGGGGTGTCCTCTGACACTGGCGGGGCACGCTTTTTGTTTGCGACCAATGGGGGTCGCTGGTTGCCAACAGTGACGTCGTCTTGGCTCTTGTGCAGGTCGCGTGCTGCTGCCCCCGGTACGCGTGTGTCGTCACTCGTCAAGGCGCACGCGCGGAGGCGGACGCTTCTGTAGGGGAGTGCGAGCTGCTGCTACTGATGAGCGGGCGTGGGAGGGGAACAATTCACTCGAGACTCGAGAGAGACGGGACAAGGAGTGAGACAGAGACGAGGCACAAGAAGAGAGACGAGACACGGGACAGGTCGTGGTGAGTACTCCTTAAAATCAGAACCTTTATTGATCCTGCACACGGACTCCGCGTGAACTGGCACAGGGAGTTTGAAAACAACCCCATATTGTCCCCATTAATCGATGGTTACATTATCCGTAACAACATGAATCACGTACGTATAGAAACACATTTTAAACTGGTGTTTGTGTTCGATTGCTGCTCTCTGCCACACCGACTCGACTGCTTGTTCCGACCGCGGAATGAATGCCGGCTCGCCCTGCCCCACTCTACCCGCTGGTGGTGAGTGCAGCGAGAGATGTAGGAACGTGCGTTGAGGCTGTTACGAAAAGTGAAAAAAAAGTAAAAATTAAGATTATTCCACTGATCTGTTTCATCCAGCAGCGGATAGACCCTTCGTGCTGCGTGCACTCACATCCACGCCTCTGTGTGCGTGGTGGTACTGGGGTGGTGGGGTAGAGTGTGGGCACCCCCACCACTCACAACCACGTCTCTGTGTGCGTGGTGGTGCTGGGGTGGTGGGGTAGAGTGTGGGCACCCCCACCACTCACATCCACGCCTCTGTGTGCGTGGTGGTGCTGGGGTGGTGGGGTAGAGTGTGGGCACCCCCACCACTCACAACCACGTCTCTGTGTGCGTGGTGGTGCTGGGGTGGTGGGGTAGAGTGTGGGCACCCCCACCACTCACAACCACGTCTTTGTGTGCGTGGTGGTGCTGGGGTGGAGGGGTAGAGTGTGGGCACCCCCACCACTCACACCCACGCCTCTGTGTGCGTGGGGGGTGAAGTTTGACCATACTTCACCACGCCGGTCAGTGCGGCTTGCTGAAGGGACCCAGAGGACGTCTCCCCCCTCCACGGCGTCTCGAGACGCACCCCGAAATGAGAGGCGTTGAAAAAAACCTGTGCCGTCTGCAGTGACTGTAATAAAACACTCAGTGTGACCACGAACCATTGTGGTTAACATGCACACTTGCTGTGGTGGATGATAAGGAACCCACCATGTCGCGGTTTTGTTTCCCCGTACCGCGTCTTTTTCCCCAGCTCTTGGCCGCAGCACTCAAGGGGGAAGTAGTTGACCAGCGCAAAACCCATCAGTTCTCCAGCACTCGCCACTCCACACACAGGGGGCTGGCAGTGTTGATTACAATGCACCAATTGTGGAGGAGAGCCACTGAGTTGTGGTTGGAGTTGTTGTGCACGCACCTGTGTGTATAGGGGGAGCGGTGGTTTAGTGGTTTACCGCTACGAACCCGGCTATAACCCGAGCTCGATTCCCGCTCACGGCCAACCCCAGTGACGATTATCTGAACTGGTCAAATGAGTACCTTGAGTAACGGTGTGTAGTGAACATCGCCACTGGGGGAGAGACAAAGGCGGTCGGGCGTGGTGCACCCCCACACACACACAGCACACACACAGCAATCACACACACACAACACTCACACACACACAACACACACAGCACACACACACAACACTCACACACAGCACACACAGCACTCACACAGCACACACAGCACTATCACACACACACAGCACTCACAACAACACAACACTCACACACACACAGCACTATCACACAAGACTCACACACATACAGGTCGTGGGGTGTGTTTGACCATACTTCACCACGCCGGTCAACGCAGGTTGCCATCGGGACCAAGAGAGCCGCCTCCTCCCACGGCGTTGTGAGAGGCGTCTTGTCTGAATGTTTACAGAACCAAAGTAAAATGTCCAACTCATCGTTGAAAATCAAAAACTGAACTCCGAATTATCATGTACTGCAGTCATGTTTATTAACACAAAGCTAAACATTCCTCAGTCTCATGAAACAAATATACAACCTCTGAATTCAAAACATTTGTAGAGGGTAACTGAAGCACAGAAACGAGTTGCAAAGTCGATACAAAATGTCCATACTTCTCTAGCAATGTATATTTATTCTTGATTCTTTCGCAGTGGCGTAGCTAGGATAATTTGCGCCCGGGGACGAACTATAAAATGGGCGCCCCCCCCCCCGTTTAATCACATACCAAAATGTAATTACATGACATGTAGGCTGTGTGTGGCGGGATATATACACTTTTAGGTTGAGGTGTAGATTTGTGCAGTAGTTTCAGGCTGCCGCGCCCGCCGCAATAAGTTATAATGTAACGTTGTAAGCCTCATTTTGGCGCCCCTTTACCTTGGCGCCCGGGGACATATGTACCCCCCTGCCCCCCCTAGCCACGCCTCTGTTCTTTCGGTAAAGTCACGTAGAAGGGAAATAATAAAATAATAAAAATTCTCACGTTTCGACTGCAACACAAGCAATCATCATCAGGTGTGAAATCCACAGCGAGAAATATATATATTTTTAAAGATTTTCTTTCTGTGGATTTCACACCTGATGATGACTGCTTGTGTTGCAGTCGAAACGTCGTGAGAATTTTTATTGTTTTATATTTATATTATTTTATTATTTCCCTTCTACGTGACTTTACCGAAAGAACCAAGAATATGAATCCCTGCAGTCACGAAAGCTTTCAATCAAAATGTATACTTATATACAACGTAAAGAGCGATGTGCACATCTGTAGATTGTATTTGGTTTTCAGTTCAATGTGCGCACCACGCCTCTGGCTGGATGTATAAAGGACGTTTCAAGCAAGCGCCCATTCAGATGGAACAGAAGTCTGATTTTTATCTGGTAATTAAGGCGAGTCAACGTATAAATGTATCTAGTTTACGATGCAACTTCAGTACACTATACGTCCATTCTTAACCGATCTGCCACAAATGGCAACGCATTTCTTGTCAGGTATGAAAATATTTGAACGCAGTATTTTTTATTTTTTTTAAAGGTGAATTCTGCCTCGAAGCAGAACAGGCGGAAGGGAGATGTACATAGCCAACGGACACACGAGTCACGGCGAAAACGATGTTTTGCTGGTGTAGGCGGAATGCCGATAATGTAGGCGGAGTGCTGATAATGTAGGTGGAGTGCTGGTGGTGGTGGGAGGTTGACTGCTGGGGCTATAAAAACAGCCTCGTCGCTGCTATCGCCGGCAATTGGAGGCGACCCCACGTCCCTGCGCCTCTCCCCAGCAGCAGCATCACATCTGAGAGGAGGAGGTGAGGTTGTCTTTCTCGCCCTGCTCACGGAGACTGCGTCCCTGGGTCCCCACCGCAATTCTCGGGGTTCCATTTGGTTAATCGACTCCTCGTGTCGAGGCGTCTCTCTGTGTTAGAGTCTCTGCCTGTGACTGTTACACTCGTGGTCTACGTGTCTCTGTGTGTCTCTGTGTCTATCACTCTGTGTCTCTGTGTATATCACTCTGTGTGTGTCTACCACACTGTCTATGTATGACTGTGTGTCTATCACTGTGTCTATCACTCTATGTATGACTGTGTGTCTGTGTGTCTATCACTCTGTGTCTATGTGTGTCTATCACTCTGTATATTCTCGGGGTTCGTTGTAAATGATTCGCGTCTCGGCGTGTCTCGGTGTGCGTCTTTGTCCCACTACGCCTGTGATTGTCCCACTCGACGTGTCTACAACCCAGTTTCTGTGAGAGAGGCGGAGAGGGGTGAGGGGGGTCACGGTGCTAACCAGAGGCTGGGAGACCGCCCCACGGATCCGTTCCCTCGTGGCGGTGATTTATTAAGAGACCGCGAGATGCAGAAGCACGGGACGTTCCCGTGTCGGGGCCCAGGCCATCCAAAACAGCAAATTGAGAAGCTACGTTTTGTTAGCAGTGACGGCACCATCACACGTGATGCTCACGGCCACGCTGGTCCATCCACTCGCTTTAAAGATCCGCGGAAAGCCGCGCGGGGTCTCTTCCACGTGGAACCTCGCCACGACAAAGTGGAGGGTCGCCTCCTGCTCTCGGGAGCGGTGTTTGAGCCCGTGACGGAAATTCCACATTGCCCTGTCGGGGGCCAAACTCTCTCCTCTGTAGGACCACCCCCAGTCGATTCAAACAAAGTGGTACTCAGTTTATCGGCTACGACTGGGATCTTTGCCACTTCGGGCTGATTGTGGGGATCTGTCCGAGCACAGTCGGGAGGCTGCGTCCGAGTGGAACTTCTTCAGGTTTCTCAATGGAGAATTCACTCAGCCAGTTGGTGGTGTGTGGGTGGTGGGTGGGGATGTGGGTGGTGGGGTTGTGGGTGGAGGTGTGTGGGTGGTGAAGGTGTATGGATGTGTGGGTTGTGGGTGGTGGGGTTGTGGAGGTAGTGGGGTTGTGGAGGTAGGTGGTGTGGTTGTGGGTGGTGTGGTGGGGGTTTGTGCGTGGGTGGGGTTTGTGCGTGTGGGTGGGGTTTGTGCGTGTGGGGTGGGTGGGGTTTGTGCGTGTGGGGTGGGTGGGGTTTGTGCGTGTGGGCGCGCGCATACGCGCGTGCGTGTGGGCGCGTGTGTGTGGGGGGGTGGGTGTGTGGGTGGTGGGTGGGGGTGTGTGGGTGGTGGGTGGGGGTGTGTGGGTGGTGGGTGGGGGTGTGTGGGTGGTGGGTGGGGGTGTGGGGGTGTGGGGGGTGTGTGTGGGGGGTGTGTGGGGGGTGTGTGGTTGGGTGGTGTGGGTGGTGTGTGGGTGGTGTGGGTGGGGTGTGGGTGGTGTGTGGGTGATGTGGGGTGTGGGTGGTGTGAGTGGTGTGTGGGTGGTGGGGTTGTGTGGGTGGTGGGGTTGTGGGGGTGTGTGGGTGGTGGAAGTGTGTGGGTGTGTGGCGGTGTGTGTGGGTGTGTAGGTGGTGGGGTGTGTGTGGGTGAGGGTGTGTAGGTGGTGGGGTGTGTGGGTGTGTGGGAGGTGTGTGAAAGGTGTGTGGGTGGGGGTGTATGATTTAAAGCTTTCGTGACTGCAGGGATTCATATTCTTGGTTCTTTCGGTAAAGTCATGTAGAAGGGAAATAATACAATTATATAAATATAAAACAATACAAATTCTCACGTTTCGACTGCAACACAAGCAAATCGTCATCAGGTGTGAAATCCACAGCAAGAAAATTTGAAAAAAGTGGCGGTTTTTCCTAACGTCAGCACCAAGGACAGCGATTTGGCAATTTGCCAGAAGGACGAGTCCATATCTATGTTCGGAAAAGAGGAGGGGGAGCAGAAAATGGAATGCGGTCTGAAAGTCACCGTAAGCGTGAACACAATCAATTAAAACCCGAAATGGTTTTATCAAATCCTTCCAATGTTTGCTAAGCCAGAATCCATCTTCTCGTTTGAAATTGTCTGTTTGTATATGTGAATAGCCTCATGAACGAACCTCTCATGGTAGCCAGATGGCTTGCAAATAACCTGTCTTGGAGAAATCAATGTGAGCCCACTAAATTATAACAGTGTTCTGCCACGGCCGAGGTGTTGGTCCTTCAAGGTTTTAGGTCTGCTTTGTGCTCACGGATGCGGTCGGAGACATGTCGTTTGGTTTCTCCAATGTAACTACTACCACAGAGGCAACTCAGTTTGTAGACGCCAGGGTACTGTATGTCCGGAATCACATCTTTTACAGACAGAACAAGATCACGGATTTTATGTAATGTGTTGAATCGGACCTGGATCTTGTGTTTATTCAAGATTTTGGAGATATTTTTTGTCATGCCCGCAATGTAGGGTAAGCTGATAGTTTTGAATGGCTCAAGAGGGTCCTTCTTCATGGTTGGAGTGATGGCTTTGCGGATTGTGTAGTCGGAGTAACCATTAGCCTTAAGAGCTTGATGTACGTGCTTGAGTTCACTGGCAATGTGTTCGTGGTCAGAGATGCATTGGGCTCTATGGTGCAAAGTCTTGATTAGGGAATTCTTCTGGGATGGATGGTGGTGGGAATCCGGTTTCAGGTAAGCATCCGTATGGGTAGCTTTCCTGTAGACAGTGGCTCATTGAACCATCAGGTCTCTTTTGTATTAGGACATCCAAAAAAGGTAGCTTGCCATCTTTTTCGACTTCCATGGTAAATCTGATGGCTGGGTGTATGGAATTGATGTGGTCGAGGTTTTACTTAACTTGATTCCTCTGTCGTGGTCAAATCTTGTAATAAAATTTTCGTCCACTTCCCGTTGTCCAATAAATTCCACATTTTGCACACGTACTCAGATCCGGTGACAATGCTGCCTATATCAAAATCGGCATCAATTAATCAATTAACTCGCTACTTTAAAGCATTTAACATTTTGCATGGACGCCTTATTATATATATTTGTGTTGTTCAAAAACGCCGCGGTCCCTAAACTGTGGAATTGGCTCGTGCAAAATGCAGGCACCGCGTGTCTCAGGTGCCATTCACGTACTTCTCGACCCTGAGTTAAACGAAGTTGTTAATAAAACCGTTGTTTAAAAAAAACTTTTTAAAAGGAGTTGATTTTTTCAGAAATTATTCATTTAAAAGGAAGCCAGGGCAGTGGTTTAAGAACCAGCTTAATGTACGTTGTGAGCGACGGGTGTGAATAAGCCAGTGTTCTTTATTCCAAGGGCAGCGGGCCACTGATGGCCCCTGATGTGCACCCCCCCCCCCCCGATAATACACAAATGTCAAACCCAATTATTTCAAATATGTGGCGGCCCTCACACTAATGTCTAATCAGTGAAAGTGCCCGCCTCTGAAAATTTCCAAAAACACTGGAATAACCATTCGGGTTACAGAACTTTGAGCTAGCTGAAGCTGATCTCAGAATCACAAAGACCATAAAACAAAGCATTACAATGATTTAACTGAGCGATTAACAACCAAAATCTCAGTATATCTATTTATGGACTGTATCAGAGTATTCATGTGGGTATCCAAAGACAATTCTGGATCCATAGTAATTTGTTTATATTTCACAATATTGAATGGAGTAAAAAGCATACCATCAAAGATGTCAAATATGCTCCTAACTGTCCATAAAATATAAAGCTATAAAATATATAGCTAATGTAGATGCTACTGTCCATGAAATACACATGTATATTGCAGATTGTAACAACCTGGGTGGACATGAATGTTTTCGAAAATGACTAAGTTCCTCCAAACTCCCTACCTCTCAGGATGAAAAACAGCTTCAACGTGGCCAACATAATTGCCTATGTAATTCAATACCGATTATACATTTGTAACATCATACAATAACCGCTTAGTCTGGGAAACTAGAAATGTATGTAAGTCTCCCAAACCAGGAACATGAAATAATGCCACTCATCACCCACTGCTCTTATCATATCACGTGTTAATACCCACTGTACTAATATAACTTCAACCCTCGACATATATATATATATTTTTTTTATGAATTATACACTTCTTAATACAAGTAAAATCAGTCATCAACCCTGCTTATGTCCGTTCACAGCAATGTTAAAAAAATAACAGCAACATTCCAAAGTTGGGTCGAATGTATCAGGCCACACACATACTTTCAATCACACCCATTATTTTATTTGATATATATTCACGGACGTTATCCCAATGATATGCATACTATTCAAAGAATGCAACCAGGTCTATGATACGAACACCGAGATAGCGTTTGTACCAGCAGTATTTAGCCACGAGTACTGTATAGTCATTGGCAAGAGTTGTATAGGTCAAGAAGAGAAGGCATGCCCTCTTGCCTGTGCTTGGTCCTCTTATTGAACGCAGGTAGTCGGGGAGGTTCAGACATACCTGACAGCACCATGTGACACGGACAAAACCTGCACACACCTGCATGGCCGTGCTACAGCAACCCCGTGACCTAAAAACCGATTTACATACTATTTAAACCGTCCAGTCAGTACACAGCATGCAGCAGGAACTACCTGCAAAAACTTCCTTTTGTAAATCCCTATCTGCTTCTGAAGTCCGCGAGAGAAAATCACTGCACAGCGACGTCGCAGATCGTCCAGCACCTAAGAACAATACCCGTGAGCAGGGCCGGTTTCTTCATTAGGGCGATTGGGCGACGCACCACCAAAGTGTGAAAGGGACTTTTTCAATCACATTCACAATTTCATTCAACCACAGAGTTACGCTAGCCATTACTGTGCCTCTGGATATAGTCCAATCAGCGTCATGTCACGTTCTGTGGAGTACCGCCTCTTTTTGGGCGATTTCACTCTGGCTGAGAATCGCCCAGAGAGTTCCCATAGACTTACATTAAAATATGTTTTTTTCGAACTGCAGGCGTTGCAATGCATTCTCTATGGCTTCCGGGAGGGCTCGCACTACGTAAGCACGTTTCAGTCAACAATAGTATTTGTCGCCACCTAGTGGAATCTTTAATACACACACACAAATCATCACTGTCGGACAGAAGCCTTGTATGTCCAAAACTGTTACTTTTCAGGAAACGAAAGAAAACCTGTTTTTTCCCCAAAATAATTTCCAAGCTCTTTTAATGCTTTTCATTGGTTAAATATTTGTAAAACACATTGACAGATGTAAAGGGTGACCAATAGCATGATTTTTAAAAAAAATATGGAGATATAAAATATGGATTCTGCCTGATACATTGTTGCTGTCGGGATGGAAACCTTGTATCTCCATATTTATATAATAAATAATTTATTTTATAACTAAAATAAATGTATTTATTTTGTCAGGTCTGCGACACAATCTTGGTCCACACCAAAGAAAGGTTCTCCTTTACCGACCACCTTGTAAGTGCCACGCTGCTACAAAGAGAGATGTTTCAACAGCATGGCCATACATTCCCTGTTGAGGCTCTGAACATCACTGTCAGGGCATACCCTATGTTAAATAAGGCGAAGCTGAAGACTGAACTGTCTCTCATTTATGAGAGTCCAGAATTCAAGGGCTGCTGTGTTGCACTGGCGCTGTACCAGGTTTTGCTGACGTACAACCTCCAGGATACTTTTTCAGAGACTGTTGCTCTGTTGAACATCCTCATAACCACTCCCATGACAACTGCTGAAGCTGAGATGTGTTTCTCAACCTTAAAGAGAATCAAGACATTCCTGTGAAATGTAATGGGACAGGAACGTCTGAATGCACTGGCTATGCTTTCCATGGAGAGGGAACTAGTCAGGAACATGCCTGCTTTCAATGAGAGAGTAATTGATCACTTTGCTACTTTGAAAGAGAGAAGAGCAAAATTTCAGTGTAAGTAAGCAGTGTATTAAGCGAGTAATGTGATGTAAACAGTGTAATAATAGTGAGTATAGAAACAAACAAGGAGATGTATTGTAAGAGTCACTTTATTTTTCATTAATATTAAAGTAGTGAAGTTGCCTTTACATGCTTAAGCTGTTAATTTATCCATTGCATGGGTGGACCTTATCCGTATCAATCATCCAGACATTTGCCCCCCTGAGAGATTTTGCAGGAGCCGCCACTGCCCGTGAGTACATCATACTTGGTTGCTCAACGTGCACTGCACACACAACCAAATGAACAGTTTCGTCATTCAAATAATGTCATATAAACATCAACACAAAATTCACATGTTGAAACATTGCAATTGCAATTTATACAAACCGCTCCAGTGGTTTAACGCTGAGAGAATGCACAAGAAATGATGGATCTATGGAATGAACTCAGGATTGTGTTCTCGAGGACCTACTGTTTTGCGTCCAAGATCACGGTTGACTTGTTTCCAAGCATTCAGTGTGGTTGTTCATGTAGATATAAAGAAGCTGAAACCATGAACAGTATATGTTCCTGCAGTTCTGAATATAACATTTACTTTACACCAATTTGACAGATGGTCAAAAACATTTAAAATAAATGTTATAGTCTGAATGTAAAATATAAATAGTCCAGAGTAGTTTTGCTTCGATAAAATGGCCAGGAACCTTTTGGCTCCACAATATTTTATTTTAAGTTCAATGTATAAAACAGTGGGCTATCTATCACTTGGTTAATCGAAGAGCATTAAATGAGACTGACTTGTAATGGATTACTATATCCTGCCGAACAAAAGCTGTTAAGTCATGCGGTGGCTCGGGATACGGCTACAAAACCCAGCTTACGCAACTTTGCCTGCTCCGTTCACACCCCGCGCCCCAGGCCTCCCCCTCCCCCCACAGCAAAACACAAACGCGAAGAGGCACCGACGACGTTTTCCTTTGCGAGCCGCACGCTTTCAACCAGCAGCGCGTCTCCTCTGTCGCCCAGTCAGAGTCGTTCAGTGTCGTTAGTCGCCCAGTGTCGTTAGTCGCCCAGTTACTCGCCCAGTCTTGAATATTGTTGCTGCTATTGCCGAGTATTGGAGGCGACCCCACGTCCCTGCACCTCCTCCTCCCCAGCAGCAGCAGCATCACAGCTGAGAGGAGGTGAGGTTGTCTCTCTCGCCCTGCTCACGGAGACTGCGTCCCTGGGTCCCCACCGCGATTCTCGGGGTTCCATTTGGTTCATCGGCTCCTCGTGTCGAGGCGTCTCTCTGTGTGAGAGTCTCTGCCTGTGACTGTTACACTCGTGGTCTACGTGTCTCTGTGTCTATCACTCTGTGTGTCTCTGTGTGTATATCACTCTGTGTGTCTGTGTCTATCACTGTGTCTATGTATGACTGTGTCTGTGTCTATCACTCTGTGTCTATGCATGACTGTGTGTCTGTGTGTCTATATCTGTGTCTAGGCCTCGGCAAGGTAAGGTAAATTACCTTTTAACCGGGTAAAAGGTCTCGACATGCCAAGGGGTAGGGTAAAGGTAGTCTTGTTTTTTTTACCGTTTAACTTTTACCTTGCCGAGGGCTATCTGTGTCTATGTGTGACTGTGTGTCTATCACTGTCTACGTATGACTGTGTCTATCACACTGTGTGTCTATGTGTGACTGTGTGTGTATCACTGTGTGTCTCTGTCTATCACTGTGTCTATGTATAACTGTGTCTGTGTGACTGTGGGTGGGATGCGACTTGCTATTAGAACCCCGCCGCTTGCGGGCGATGTGAACAGCGACTCATGATCAGAGACAGTAAACATCCGCGGAAGTCCGCGCGGTCTCTAGCGCCCACCTGGACGCAAGGCACCATTCTCGCCACAGCAAAGTGGAGGGTCGCCTCCTGCTCTCGGGAGCGGTGGTTGAGCCCGTGACGGAAATTCCACATTGCCCTGTCGGGGGCCAGACTCTCTCCTCTGTAGGGCCACCCCCAGTCGATTCAAACAAAGTGGTACTCAGTTTATCGCCACGACTGGGATCTGTGCCACTTCGGGCTGGGAGGCTGCATCCGAGTGGAACTTCCGCGGGTTTCTCAATGCGCTGGTGAATACACTCAGCCAGTGGATGGTGTGTGGGTGGTGGTGGTGGTTGGGGTTATTGTCGGTCACTGCCAAGGCAGTCGACTCTGCCCCTGATCGCCACCACCAGTCAGCAGTGACGTCACGAGGTCCCACATTCTGCTTCCTCCCTCCCACTAGAATTGACTCGCTCACATTGTGGTGAAATCACCCCCCGCCCATTCAGCATCGGCTTACAGAGTTGAGGCGACCAGTGGCGCTGCTGACTTACACTGCCGTGGTCGCGTTCAGAGGCGGCGTCGACTGCCTTGGCAGTGAACGGCCACCATACCACACACCACCACCCCACACACACCACCACCACCCCACACACACACCACCACCACCCCACACACACCACCACCACCCCACACACACCACCACCACCCCACACACACCACCACCACCCCACACACACCACCACCACCCCACACACACCACCACCACCCCACACACACCACCACCACCCCACACACACCACCACCACCCCACACACACCACCACCACCCCACACACACCACCACCACCCCACACACACCACCACCACCCCACACACACCACCACCACCCCACACACACCACCACCACCCCACACACACCACCACCACCCCACACACACCACCACCACCCCACACACACCACCACCACCCCACACACACCACCACCACCCCACACACACCACCACCACCCCACACACACCACCACCACCCCACACACACCACCACCACCCCACACACACCACCACCACCCCACACACACACCACCCCGTCAACCCATGGCACCTGCTGGGTCTGTCCCGTGACCTCTTTTGTCAGCAGTGAGCCTTCGACACTTCACATGGTCGCCTCAAAGTGCACCGAGCCTGGCACAGGCGCCTTGGTGACGTCGTCGCCACTTGCAAATGGCGGCTGCTGTTGCTGGGAGGTAGTGGAGGGTGGTGGTAAAGAGGGTGAGTGTGGTGGTGGTGATGATGAGGGTGGTGGTGGTGAGGAAGCCGAGGGGAGCTCACAGACGCGACTTCCTCACGGTCAACGTCCTAAAGATGGCGCCTGTGAAACCGGGCGCGTCCATTCTCATTGTGTGTGTGTGGGGGGGGTTATTGCTGAAACGTTTCGCCTGATTGCACCAACTCCTACACTACAGAGTATTCACACCGGTACAGCACTCACAACACAAACACGAGTAAGGCCACTGCCAACGCCATCACAAGTTGTATCTAGACGCTGTGCAGTTCAGAGCGCAGCCCACACGAGAATGTCCCCCCCCCGCGTGTTTGAGCGCCCAAGTGTCACGTGGCGACAGCAGCAGCAGCAGCAGGCGACTCTGATTGGGCACTTCGAGAGTGGAGGCGCCCCTCCCCCGCGCCCCACCTGCCTCCGCTAGCCTAGTGACGTCACTGACACGCCTCTTTTTGTTTTTTTGGTTAGAGTTTTTGAGTGGGGTGTGTGTGTGTGGCTGCTTTGGGTACGCGGTCCAGACCTCCCCAGAAACCCTGGCTGACAGAGGATGTGTTCAGGATAGTTGAGAAAAAGCGACAGGCCCACTCTCATCGGCTACAGCATCCCACGTCAGAGAATGAGGAGGCCTTCGCTCTGAGGTTCGGAGAGCCGCAAGGCGTTGCAAGGGTGGGTGGTGGTCGTGGGTTACGGAGGAGATGGAGTCTGCCTCAGTGGCCCGCGATCACAAATCACTATTTAACTCCATCAAAAATGTAACCTGCAGCGCCACACCTATTACCATCATTAGGGGAAAAAAACGGTGATCCAATCTCTGACCCCCAGGAACAGGTTTGCAGATTTGCTGAGCATTTCTGAGGTCCTGGGGGAGGGGAAATCCCTCAGTCAGGAAAACATCATGGCACAAAGTGGGGATTACCCTGCTGAGGCTGCGGTGCCAAAAATATTGGAAGAGGTCACCCCTGACCCTGACCCTCTGCTCACGATCATTAAGGACCTTCATGATGGTGAGCGGGCCTTGGAAAAACTACGTGGCCGGGAGTCAGAGCCTTTCCCTGTACACCTTGGGGTGCGACAGGGATGTCCTCTGGCTCCCACATTATTTAACATCTATTTTGACCACGTAGTTCGTGAAGCCTTTAATGGTTGTACCGGGGGAATTTCCATTTGGTACAGATATAATGGGAGGCTGATCGATGCCCGGGTGCGATGAAGGGATGGCTCCCTATTGGTCAACCACGTTATGTATGCCGATGATTTGGTAATAGCTGCTCATTCAGAGGAGGAGTTGGAGACACTGCTGCTGAGACTGGAGCGTGCCACTAAGAGGGTGGGGCCTTACCATCAGCCCCACCAAAACTAAGCACCTGCCTTGGTATTTTGTACCATCGGACACTCCACCCCCACAACTCCCAATCGGTGATGGGGCAGTAGTTGAGAGAGTGGAGAGTTTCCAATACCTGGGCAGTGTGCTTATGACAGGCTCCAGTTTAACAGCAGAGGTCTCACTCCGAATCAGTCGAGCGGCAATATCTTTTCATCGGTTGCGTAACGCAGTGTGGAAGCTACCTGGTCTGTCGCTCCGCACGAAGCTTCAGGTCTTCTCGGCCACAGTCATTCCCTCCCTTCTCTACGCTTGCAGAACGTGGACCCCCCTAATGGAGCATCTTCGCCGGTTGGAAACATTTAGGCTGGCCTGCCTACGATCCATCCTAGGTTTAACCAGGCTGGATTGTGTGAGGGGCTCACAAATCCTTGAAAGATCTGGGCAAAGTTCCATTGGTGAGCTCCTCCGGCAGGCAAGGCTGCGTTGGCTGGGTCATGTAGCCCGCATGCCCAGCCACCGCATGCCTAAACAGCTTTTGTTCGGCCGGATCGAGGGGGCTAAACGGGCGTGGCACGGGCTAGATATGAGATGGAGTGATGTGGTACAGGAGGACGTGGAGCTGAGTGGATTTGTCGATGACTGGTACCAGCGGTGTCAAGATCGGCCTCTGTGGAGGAGGCTCGTGAAGGACGCTACTGGGCAGTTGGAGGCAGTCGTTCTCCAACAACAACGGAGGGCGGAGGAGCGACACTCACAACAACGAGCGGTGGCTAAAGCACAGCAAGTTGGCACAGTAGGGAGCACAGGTGGTGCATCAGCCAGTCATCTCGGTCATCTCAGTCAGTCGACCCGTGGCACCTGGGTCTGCCCCGTGACCTCCTGCCAGCGGGCGTTCGACACTTTACGTGGCCTCAAGGTGCACATGGCCTGACACAAGCGTCGTGGTGACGTCACCGCCACTTAGTGGCGAATGGCAGTTGTTGTTGTTGGTGAGGGTGGTGGTGATGAGAGTGAGGGTGGTGAGTGTGGTGGTGATGAGAGTGAGGGTGGTGAGTGTGGTGGTGATGAGAGTGAGGGTGGTGAGGGTGGTGGTGATGAGAGTGAGGGTGGTGGTGAGGAAGCCGAGGGGAGCTCAAAGACGAGACCGCCTCACTCTCGGCCAATTCTAGATTTGAAGTTTTCATGACTGCAAGGATCCATACTCTTTGGTTCTTTCGTTAAAGTCACGAAGGTGTTAAAAAAAACTAAATAGATCACGACGTTTCGGGCGAAACACAAGCGTCTGTCATCAGGGGAGGACAGCCACAGTGAAAACAGTTGCTTAAGTATACCAAAGAGATGGCTCTGACAAGGGATTATATAGCCGAGGAGGAGGGGGGGGATGTGTACAGGGTGAGTGTGGGGGCGGGGCGTGGGCTGGAGAGGAGCGGATAGGCTGATCCTAAAGCTCGACCTACTGCTGTGACATGTTGGGTGGGGGGGGAGAACACTGCAGGCTCGAAACACTGCACGGCAAATTTCCAAGTGATGGGAGTGAGCAGGGCTGGGAGTAAAAGACTCGAGATGTGGATATGAACATAAACTATAAGGCAGCTAAGGTTTACCTTGGTTAATAACATCCTTCCAATGATTGCTCAATTTGAATCCATCTTCTCGGTTGAAGTTATGTCTGTGTTTGTATATCTTGAGGGCTTCATGGACAAATCTTTGGTGGTGTCCAGACGGCTTGCAGAGCACTTTGGTATCGGAGGAAACAATATCATGAGAGCCCACCGCGTTGTAGCAATGGTCAGCCACAGCGGAAAAGTTTGTCCTGCCGTGTTTCAAATCTGCCTTGTGCTCGCGAATACGGTCTGATATATGTCGTTTCGTTTCCCCAATGTAACAGTCACCACAAATGCAACTCAGTTTGTAGACTCCAGGGTACTGCACGTCAGGAATGACATCCTTTACGGATGGGATCAGATCACAGATTTTGTGTACTGTATACTGAATCGGACCTGGATCTTGTGTTTGTTTAAGTTTTTGGGAATGCCTGCTATGTATGGTAACGTGATGGTTTTGATCGGAGTCTCAGGGGGTTGTTTTTCCATGGTTGGTGAAACAGCTTTGTGGATAATACGGTCCGAATATTAATCCATCTTAAGGGCCCGGTGTACATGTTCTAATTCACTGGCCAGGTGGTGTTGGTCAATGTCTAAAAGATGGCGCCCGTGAAGCCGGGCACGTCCATTCTAATTGTGTGTGGGGGGTTATTGATGAAACGCTTCGCTTGATTGTACCAACTCCTATACTACTGAGTATTCATACCGGTAAAGCACTCAACACAAAGATGCGTTAGTCTACTGTCAACGCAATCACAAGTTTTATTTGGAAGCTGTACAAACTGTTCGCAGTGCATCCCAAACGAGAATACGCCCCCCCCCCATACCTCTGTGTGGTTGGTAGAGTCTGTGGCGGACTCAACGACATTTTGATTGCAACAGGAAAGGCCCCGGCCGAGCCGAGTCGCTCGTTTTTGCTGAAGCGGCCTGGCCACCACAAAGCGGCTCTTATAGCAGCAGCAGCCAAATACTCTAAACGCGTGATGTCAATTTTAAATGTGGAGGGGGAAAAGCCTGAAGACAAATCCACGCGACCACGGGGAGAGAGACCCAAACTCCGAATATACAGCAGGCGGCAGGGTTGAACCCACGACCTCCTGTATACCAGGCGAGGGAGTTAACATCTCCTAGCCACCGTGCTGATAATGAGAGACACGCAAACTCCAAATATACAGCAGGCGTCAAGATCGAACCCATGACCTGTATACCAGGGGAGGTAGTTAACATCTCCTAGCCACCGTGCTGATGATGAGAGACACGCAAACTCCAAATATACAGCAGGCGTCAGGATCGAACCCATGACCTGTATACCAGGCGAGGTAGTTAACATCTCCTAGCCACCGTGCTGATGATGAGAGACACGCAAACTCCAAATATACAGCAGGCGTCAGGATCAAACCCATGACCTGTATACCAGGCGAGGTAGTTAACATCTCCTAGCCACCGTGGTGTTGTGAGGTCGATGCCAACCTCTCTGGCAGTGCCACCATCCCTGGGGCCCAATCTGTTGTTGTTGTTCCACTGCCTATGCATTCGGAGGTGGTGATGGTGAGGTGACAGCACCCTGTGGGCCTAGACGTGGCTGGAGGAGACAACACCGCTGAGCTTCCTGGTCTCCAGAGAGACTCGCAGAGGGCATGGGCGGACGTCTCCAGAGCTGTGTGAGGCACAGCCTCCTATAGGTGCTGCAGTCCGGGTCAACCTTGGAGTTCATCTTCTGTCTGTGTCGTGACTGAACCCTGCGTTTGGTGTTTCCACCGTCAATGTTCGTTTTGGACAACCTCAACCCCTGTTTATGGCTGCGAGCTCCCTGCCTCAATCCACGACTCGGTCGGTCGGTGAATGGGAACAATGCGGCTCTTCGTCTTTGAGAGAATCGTAAATAGCTTTTTGGCTTTCTCTCTCATCTCGGTCCACTCGCCTTCACGCCCTCACTGCTCCTGCAACCACGGCCCTCTGGTAATGTCCCCGGCCAACCCCTGCCCGGTAGCGTTCATCCCTTGGCTGTCTGGGATTCTCTATCCCTGGCCATCTGCATGGGGACAGTGGAGTGAGAGATTAAATGAAACACGCTCCTCTGTGCTTGTCAGGAACCGTGGAGCGACCCACCATGAAAGTGACCCTGCTCGCAATTATCATCTTCCTGCCAGGTGAGTTCATGCTCGGGGTCAACTATCCAGACACGAGGCCGTATTCCAGTCCGCCGTTCGCACCGCGAAAACAGCGGTGCTGGGCGTACCGTGAAATGGGCACATGGACAGCACGGGACGATTCATGGTCCACACTGAAATGAACATGACTTGACCGGTCTTTCTCACTTTATCTGCTCGTGTAGACGTTTGTAAATGTATTGTGTACACCAGGGGCGGTTTCCTCATTAGGGCGATTGGGCGACGCACCACCAATGTCATTCAACCACAGAGTTACGCGAGCCGTTACTGTGCCTCTGGATATAGTCCAATCAGCGTCATGTCACGTTCTGTGGAGTACCGCCTCTTTTTGGGCGATTTCACTCTGGCTGAGAATCGCCAAGAGTGTTCCCATAGACTTACATTCAAATATGTTTTTTTTCAAACGGCGGGCGCTCCAATGCATTCTCTATGGCTTCCGGGAGGGCTCGCACTAACGTGCTTACGTCATCATACGTAAGCACGTTTCAGTCAACAATATTATTTGTCGCCACCTAGTGGAATCTTTAATAAAATAAACTGAGTGGATTGTAATAATAGTGAGTATAGAAACAAACAAGGAGATGTATTGTAAGAGTCACTTTATTTTTCATTAATATTAAAGAAGTGAAGTTGCCTTTACATGCTTAAGCTGTTAATTTATCCATTGCATGGGTGGACCTTATCCTTATCAATCATCCAGACATTTGCCCCCCCTGAGAGATTTTGCAGGAGCCGCCACTGGTGTACACGTCTGTAATGAGTATGACCAGTTTCTCTGTGAGTAGACGTCTCTAATGAGTGTGACCGGTCTCTCCCTGTAGGCGTGGCAGCGCTGTCTGAGGATCTCCAGATCTCTCTGCAGCGGAGTCTGCATGCGGAGGAGGGAGCGAACGTGAATCTTGCCTGCTGCTTCTCCCCAAGGCCAACTCTCACGAACAGAATTCTCATCAAGTGGACCATGTTGCCCACATGGGATACCTTTACGCTTTCTGGTGACCATATAAAGAAGGTGAAGAATTTGGGACATATATTTATTCTTGATTCTACAAGTGGCAGAATTGTTTTTCTTCCACACTTGACTCATTGGTATAGCCAAAGTGTGTCATTGTGTGCCTCAAATACCCCAAACATCAGGAGACCAAATCTCACAAAAACCACTGACCCATACCTGTCAACCCATACGGTTCACCTGTATTCCTGTACAAGGAAATTGAGTTTTCAGGTCCATACGGCGTGCAGCCGTTTCAATACGGGTAAAAAAACACAACATTTTTGTCTTTGTTTCTGCCTTGTGATGGGACTTTGTAGGATGAACGTTGAGATTTATAAGGGCACGGGGAGACCAATAAGGTCTGAATTGGTCTGTAATAAGGGAGGAGTCCATTGCAGTGCTTTTGTATTCTTATAGAATGGACGGTCAAGGCAGTCTGAGTAATCCCCGGTATTTACCAGGTGAGAATGCATGGAGACTGCCGGCCTCTCTGCCAATGCGATGTGGGTCAACGAGTAATATGAAAACTAAAAGAAATAAAAACAGTTTCAATGGGGGCTGCTTCACCTCCCAAAATTATGCGAATGTATAAACAAAACAAAAGATAGAAACAGGGGTCTGACAGAGTGGAATAAATTGCAGCTTGGGGTGTGTGAGCGTCTGATGGATGAGGAGGGTGGACACGAGACTAAGAGCCTTTGATCTCCTATATTTATAAAACAAGCGTGGACAACAGGAATTCAGACCACCGTGAGACCATTTTTACAGAATCTGCTGCTCTGCTGCAAGTCCACAGGGAAGGGCAGTGTGGCTCAACTTCCTTGGAAGGTTCAATGATTGGAGGGCTGTCTCTGTAACTGGGACGTAGCTGCTACGACAACCATATTTGTAGGAGTGGAGTGGATCTCTGGACGTCCCGAAAGATGGCAGGAAGTTAGATTGCCCTCTCCCTGTCACACTTTGAAATCCTCTCGCAAGGCCTGAGGGCCGCTTATAACGCTCTTAGCAGAGTCCCCGTCCCATCCACCTTCAGCCCCTCGTTCGCTTCTGCTCCACAAAGCAAATCTTCCAAGCCAGTATGGCTCACGGATGTGACATCCAAAGCTGCCAATGACAGACGGAATGCGGAATGGATGGCATTCAACACCAATAACAAAGAACTCATCAACGATTCAGAACCAGAACTAGGAGATGAGTGAAGCCCACTGAGCTAAGCAGCTCTTTTCAGGGTGACTTGGCCGGCAAACAACATCAAAGCATTTCACGATTATAATATATTAGTTTTATGTCAGTGAATTTTAATAATAGAGTCGGCTTAAATCAGGACAGAGATGGCAGAATGGAGATGCCAAGAGACGAACCAGGGTGGTCCCAAACACTTTGGGGCAGCAGCTACATTCAATGCTTTTGATCAAACTTGTGTGCGAAATCTGGGAACTATTAATAGACAATCAGATGCGTGTCCAATGTTAAAAACAGGCCAGACAAATATATAAAATGGCCCAGTGATAAAGTCTTCTTACATCCGAGGACATTTGCCCAGACATGGCATAGAGGTCACAGCGATGCATCCTCCAATAATGGAGCATCCACTGCAAATCCCAATGCAGCAGCACGAGCCGAGAGTAATTCCTGCAATCACGAAAGCTTCGAATCCTGTTTGAACCACCTCTACGGGGAGGATTTGCCTTGCTTGTTTGTTTCACACTTAACTTCTAATTTAGCAATCTTTGGAAGAACGTAATCAACCAGGCTATGCGGTATCTGTGTGTTAACCGACTCTCTGTGTTGCATTGCAATACACTTCCTAATTTTACTAAATTTGCTTTCTCAAACGTCCTATTTCTCTCTCTAAGAATTACCGTGCTTGTTTCGTGCTTGTTTGAGTCCAGTGTCGCTCCTCCGGCCGCTATGGACAGGAATTCCACACAACTCTCTCATTGTTCTCTATCCCCCCCCCTCTACCCCATCCCCCTCTTTCTCTATTTAAGGCCTTGACACGGAGGCGGCGTTTTTCTGTGTGTGTCTCTCTGCTTGTTTGTCTGTTTGTGTGTCTCCGTGTCTGTGTTTTGTCTCTCTCTCAAATTTAGCAATCTTTGGAAGAACGTAATCAACCAGGTTGGGTGTTGACTGTCGTGCATTATATTTCTAAGTTTACTATGTTTGTTTTCTCATTCATTCATACCTGATGATGGTTGCTTGTGCTGCAATCGAAACGTCGTATTGTATTATTATTTTATTTTATTTATTTCTACGTGACTTTACCGAAAGAACCAAAGAGTTATTTCTCAGTCACGAAAGCTTTGAATCTAGTTGGCACTAGCCGAGTTAAGTTAATTTCAATGTACCAAAGAAACAACCCGATATGCTACTTGACAGTAATCGAATAACAGAATAAGTTTATTTTCAATAATTTGTCCACGAATTGTTTCTGTACAAAAAGTCAACCTTACATTTCAGGTAGTGATTTTCTCACCAATATGCATATTAAAGGTTGAGGCAGCGTCAATAATAAACCCAAGTTATTTATAATTATCAGTCTGTTCAATAATTGGACCATTGAATGCTAAATCGAGATCGGAAGGGAAGTGCCACAAGCACTGCCGAGCTTGCACCTACCGAGCAAGCTGTGTTGCACGCTAAAGAGAATCTGCACACCACAAGGTCACTGTGCGTATCTCCTCCATGAGTTTGGAAGCAGCTCCCTCTGACTGCGGAAGCATTACAAACGGTGTACCACCTCATACATTCATGCGCCTCCCGCTCATTCGGAGGAGGTAGAGAAGCCATCCGCAACCTCGCTCCTGAGGCCCTGGATTGGCTAAAGAACTGTGACGTGACCGGTGGACAACTTGTATCTCCCCGCAAATGTCTGATAATCTGCAGCAAAACCATGCCACAGCAGAAGAATCTACGTACTATTTAGCAATAGCTCAAAATATAAATGATAACGCACTACGAGTGGGAAGCGAATAGCAGAAATCCGAAAGAAAAGGAAGATGGTAGAAGTGGTGTTAACACTGATGCGTTGTCCCGTTACAGATCTACAACTCAGAGTATGGGAACTTCCACCCGGGTGTGGTTGAGTTTGTGGGAGACACGGCGAAGGGCGACTGCTCCATCAGGCTCCTCAACGTCTCCAGGAGCCTCGGCCCGGTGTTCAAATTTGAACTCCTTTGCCGTGGATGTAGCAGCGGCACCATATGGAAATACAAGGAGGCGATGCTGAGCGTGAGGGCTTCAGCCCCAGGTGAATGATGAAAGACTCTGATAAATGGGCTGCATTTGCATGTGGAATCTTATTTTTGTGATGCGTGGTGCTACATTTGGTTTGCTTTCAAAGATGAATTCTTTCGACCATATTCTCACTCTGTGGTATCCACTTTCTTGGTCCTCTGTCTCAACAGTGTTGAGTTTAAAAGTAAAATTTTACCTTTGGTTCTTTGTTACTTTACCGAAAGAACCAAAGAGTTATTCCTGCAGTTACAAAAGCTTTGAATCTATCTTTAAAACGTGTAAGAAAACAATGACACCCTTCATAATCACGAAGTCTCTTCCCTCACATTGTGCCATTGGACCCTGTACGATGAACTCTCCCTGCTGCACGTGTTGAGTGAGTAATCTATCCCTGCTGCACGTGAAGCCGTGTTGAGTGAGTGGTCTCTCCCTGCTGCAAGTGAAGCCGTGTTGAGTCAGTGTCTCTCCCTGCTACATGTGAAGCCGTGTTGAGTCAGTGGTCTCTCCCTGCTGCACGTGAAGCCGTGTTGAGTGTCTCTCCCTGCTACACGTGAAGCCGTGTTGAGTGAGTGTCTCTCCCTGCTACACGTGAAGCCGTGTTGAGTGAGTGTCTCTCCCTGCTGCACGTGAAGCCGTGTTGAGTCGCTGGTTGAGGCGGTGGTGCTGGGTGCGAGTGGGGGTCTCGTTGAGCCCCCCCCCCTCTGTCTCTGCGTCGGTTCTTGACACCGCCGTCCGTGTCTCTGCAGCTCGACGTTCACACGGCGGCACAAGTGGCACGACTGTCGCTCCTGAAGGGGAGACCTCCACCACACCAGTGGCCGACTGGTGGATGACGGTGCTGGGGACAATGTTGGTGATGGGCGTGATCCTGGGACTTGAGGCTGTCATCGTCACCTGCATTCCGCTTCATCAGCAGTCTGGGAGCTCCCCCCACTCACGCAGGTGCCCCCCTCCCCCTGCCCTCTAGCCCAGGCTCCAGGGTCGCCCAGCTCCTCAGGAATGACCGTAAATGCAGGAAGCTGGGCTCAGTTCTCAGAGGTGCCGACTGCGTCAGACGCTAAGGTCGGCACCACTGAGACCCTGATGGGTCATTTCCCGTGAACTGTCCAGGATTTTATTAATTAGCTTAACTCAGCTTAATCCCCCCCCCCCCACATCCGTCCTCCCTGGCTCCTCCCCCTTCTCTTACCCTATATAATCGCTTGTCACAAATAGCTCTCTCTACTCACTACAGTAATTTTGCTGTGGTTGTTCCACTTGATGACGGAAGCTTGTGTTGCCTCCGAAACGTCGTGATTTAATTTAGTTATTTTCATTTTTTTTCATCTACGTGACTTTACCGAAGAACCAAAGAGTATGTGCTCAGGTGTAGCTGGGTGCAGCCACCGTGCGGTTTGTAAACTCGTGTTTTTGTTCCTCACTGGTGATGGGCAAGCAGACGTGCACGGTGGTGTGGAGGAGAATGGGCATCCACTGATTTGAGGTGAACGTAGACAAAGGCACTGACGCCGTTTGAAGAAATCTTCTGTGGGCTCCCCCGTGACCACCCTGGCCGGCACGTGGAGCCACTCTTACCCACAGTGCCATGCGGGAGTGCGGTGCTGACTGCCTGTGGTTCATGAGCTGATTGTTTACAGACCGTGCTTGAGTCATCTCTCTCCCTCTCTGACTCTCCACACTCATCTTTAGCCACTTAAAATCCCTCATCGCTAAATTCCACACGATCCAGAATCCTGCTGCTGCCTCACCTCACAGCTTCTGTAAATGAAACCTCATCACAGCCAATCCTGAGATTACTCCACTGGTTCCCAATCCGGTCCCCAATTGACTGAGACGTCGCACTCTGCACCTACACGATCCTCCATAGACTCTCCGTTAGCTCTCTTCTCTCTGTTCAGGGCGTCCCCAATATACGTTCGGGTTAGGGACCGAAAAGTTGTGACTTCATGAAACAATGTATAGCGGGGACTTTAACCCTATCAGAATACTACTCTGTGTTAATGGAGGGGTGATAGGGACCGTAAGAGCGTAAACATTGCCTATGTGATGCAAAGTGAGGCAGTTTTTCCCATAAGAAACAATGGAATAAGGTAGGGATAGGGACCGTACCTTAGGGAAATGTGTTGTGCTTCATACCTAGCAACCAAAATACGTACTTTACATGTAGACAACTACATACTGTATGTGTACAGAACTTTACAACACAATGTACACACATTTATCACCAATTATGAGTTCAAGAATCGTTAAACAGCACTTTATTGAAAACCAGCTTTATTAGCATTTTGAAGCAGCCCTCTGCACTTTAAAACGTTTTCCTTTTCTTAACAGAAAAACAAAATTGTGACATTTTTAAGCAAAGACTCTAGCAGAACTTTTTTAGTGGAAAAAAAGCACTTAATCTTGAACAGCATTTTTTAAAAGATGTTACCTTAACTTATGAAATGTTACATTGCGTTCCTCAAAATGTCAGCGACGTGAGTGCGAAACAAGGCAGGGTGTGTGTATATCGATACGATGAACATCAGGGAGCCCCTGCACTCCCCACCACGTGTTCTCCACTCCAGCAAACAAGGCCTTCTGTCAAAACCCTCAGTCAACCCCTCAATGTCTGCTCGCTTATTCTCACACAATCATTCAACGAGGATCCATGAGTCGCAAGACACTTTGTACACGTGGAAGGTAACTCGAGTAACCTTCAAAAATTCACGCAGATAGGAGTAAGTCCCACTTGCCCCACTGCCTTTTCCTGGCCACTTCATAGCCCAGTGGGTTCTGGGGAGTGTCACAAATCTGTGATTCGTGAACCCTCAACTCAATAGCGCCCGGTCGCTCTCACCGCAGACTCCCCCTGCTCACGTCCAGACCCCAGACGTTCCCTCTGTGTCTCTCCTCGCCTGGGCTACACCACCGCTGTCTTCCATCTCCCGTGAGCACCATGCAGATTCCCTACAGCCCCATCCTGCTCTACTGAATGTGTCAGCATTATGTGTCTGTGTGTGAACCTGAGTGGGTGAATCGTGTTCGTTTGCTTGTATGAGTGTGAGCCAGAGCGGGTGGTATTGGAGTGTGGTTGTGGTGTGAGAACCTCTCTGACGACTCGAGAGGTTCTCACACTGGGACTGTTTGGTACATTCTTTATTGAATGTCTATTACGTGCACTATGCGCTGCAATTCCAGAGGTGCCTTGAGATTGCATATTTACTACTGTCTATGTTTACCGTTGGGAGGTGTGGGTCAAGAGGAGTGGTTGAACCTATGGGCTATGGGCCATAGCCCATGGCAATCCACAAGGCCGTGGGAATTGCTCTACAGAACGAGTTAAGGACCCCACGATGTTACTCACAAAGCCATCTTTCTTACTGCAAGTTCTTCGTCACGTTTGTTTAGAGGGCTGGCAGTGAACGTGGGCCCGGAAAGGTTGGGAACCACTGGTCTTAGAAGATGCATATTTTCAGTGAGAGTAAGACATTGGTTTATAATCCTCATGCATTAAATAATTAGTGTTGGTAAAATGTTGCATTTTAAGGTGCAGAATTTTACGTATTTACGTTTGTAAATATTGTTTAATGAAATCTGTATATTGCAATAATTGGCTGTTTTTAAAGCATATAAACCTATGGTATACATGTTTTGCTATGAGAAAACATTGGTGTTAAACCACTCGTATTTTCTATTTTTATAGACATGAACCTTACGTCAAAATCGTAATTAATCAATTGTTGATGACTCCGTCCCACCGCGCACATAAACGCCGCGACCCGCCTAGCGCGGATCATTCTGTTGTCATGTCGTGTCCAAGCGCAGCAGCAAGGACGAATGCGCAGAAGAGCTGAACAAGCGAATGCACTCCATGCTCGGGTATGGGCAGGATCATGAGTCGTATCCAAAGCTGCTCAAACTGCCTACCCGACTTAAGTCCTTTGTGTCATAACGGTATGCATAATACAGTGAAACTGCTCTCTTATCTTAATTATTATTTGTGACCTACCAATGTCTGCAGCCAGGATTAATCGATGACAATCCTATTACCTGCATATATTTAACAGATGAGATGCGCTGCACCGTTAATTCCTCCTGTTTCATAATAATTATCTTGTCCGTATGCATCTGTGTTTCTTTGCGGTTCAGCCATAGTCCCCACATACCGCACGTATCAATGCGGATAACAGGAGCGGTGACCCACTACTCTGTAGAGTAACATCGGTATAAACGCTTGTTTACAATATGAACAGCGCATTGAAAACGCGTACTATTGTATGTACTGTTTACAAAGTGTTTACAAATCCACACTGAGAAACATGATGATTGACAGAGGGGTATAAATTATTGTTTCGATAGTGTATCTAAATAGAGGTACTGCAGGTGAGTCGTTTTCAGGTGATAAAGATCAAAGTTGTTTTATTTACATAATATAATATTTACATATTAATATAATATGTATGCAAGAGCTGGGGGCTTATGGGACCCCGGGGTCCCGCCATGAGGTTCAAATGCTGGTCGCCAAAAACTCATAAGGCAATAAAAAAATTGTTGCAGCCATAGCGAGTCTTGTCTATTAATCATCTTATCACAACACGTCTGTAGCTGGGAAGCTCCACTGCAGGCAAGTGAACGTTCATCTAAAGGGTAGGGCCCTGGCTCAAGCTCCCTCCACCCCACTCCACCCCTCTCCATCCCACTCCACCCCACTCCACCCCTCTCCATCCCACTCCACCCCACTCCACCCCTCTCCATCCCACTCCACCCCACTCCACCCCTCTACATCCCTCTCCATCCCGCTCCATCAGGCAATTCGCCACAAGTGGTTGTAATCAGAAGCGAAGCGTCGTACTCGAATTGTAAATGTTGTGGGCTTACTCTCCATCACAGCGATGTGCTGAAGTAGGCGCTGATTGGCACGTTTGTTGTTCACGTGACAAACCTTACTTTTTGGCCGTGTGGGGGTGAGCTCACGACACGTTTATGTTTACGCGATCCAACCTAACCGTCTGCGTGATGAATCACTGAAACTCATCACGCAACTGCACTGCCCCCTGGCGGTCACATCACGCCACTGCACAAATCCACATCGACCAAAAAAACAGCGGATTCGTCTATTTCACGTTCATCTGTCCCCTCCACATAAAAAATACAAAAATAAAATGCAGCCACAAAAATCTTCCTGTGAGTGCACAATTTCAGCAGCCCCATTGGTGGTTAAACTGCAGGAAAAAAAACATTCTGTACCGGTTTCGACATTCAGCGTCTCATCAGCAGTCAGGATCGCTGGAGAATGTAAAACACGGTGCTCGATGTGACAAAGATCAACGATGAAGGTGCAGCCCCTGCAACGGCTCGTTCACGCCACTGCAGGCAGACGGGCCTCCACTAGAGGGCGCTCTGCACATCCCCTCTAGCCAGGCACAGAGGGCTTGAGATGCCGTGGTGGCTAGGAGATGTTAACCACCTCGCCTGGTATACAGGAGGTCGTGGGTTCGATCTTGACCGTGACAGCTGCTGTACATTTTGAGTGTGCGTCTCTCTCCCCGTAGTCGTGTGGACTTTTCTCCGGGTCCTCCCGGTTTTCCCCTCCTCGTGATCGAGAATCAACATCGCGCCTTCAGAGTGTTTGGCTGCAATAAATGTCCACGTGGTGATCAGCCACGAAGTTGAGCTGCCATTTGTAGTGGCCTGCAGGTCGCTTCTGAAAAAGAGCGACATCGCTCAGTGGGGCCTTACCTGGTAACAATAAAAACAGTTGAGTTTGTAGCTTTAACTATAAATATTATTTTAGTTGCACCGTGTATTGGGTTTAGAGAAAGACAGTCTCACAAGTGACAGTATCAACAGTATCAATGAAAACATGTAAAGGTTACAAAACTCACAGTTCAGCAAAATAAATAAAAAATAGTTTCACGTTTGTGAACCACAACACGACCACAGCAGTCACGGCGCTTCGCCAGTGCACTGCTGGATGAAAGCCTCGCCAAGCCGCTGTGGGTCGTGGTGATTGTTGGACCATACTACACCACGGGTGGTGATGGTGGTGATTGTTGGACCAAACTTCACCACGGGTGGTGATGGTGGTGATTGTTGGACCATACTACACCACGGGTGGTGGTGGTGATTGTTGGACCATACTACACCACGGGTGGTGGTGGTGGTGATTGTTGGACCATACTACACCACGGGTGGTGGTGGTTGTGATTGTTCGACCAAACTTCACCACGGGTGGTGATGGTGGTGATAGTTGGACCATACTTCACCACGGGTGATGGTGGCTACGCACGTGACCTGTGACCCAGCGCTGTGGAGGCAGTAGCAGCAGGGAGGGTTGGTGGATCACCGCACGAATGTTTCAGAACTCCCCCTCGTGGTCGTGCAGGAGGCGTCGTACCCCGGGACTCACCACGAGAGGGCGGCACAGCAAAGTGAGATCATCATAGAGGCGCCACTCTTGTCACCGAGGGCATCACGCGTGCGCAGTAGCCATACTTTGTGAGCTCTATCTATGGGACATTTTTTGCCAGTTTTGAAAATGATGAAAAATATTATCAAGGTTTTACCCTTTCTGGCAATAAAACAATAGTTGTGTTAAAATGTTCAAACACTAAATAGATGATACATTTGGCAAGGCATCAAGTCTGCATGAACCACAACATACTTGTGGCAAAACATGCAAACAAGGCGGTATTTATTTTTGCCTTTCTCCGAGTGTGGCCAACGTGATCCTTGCAAGGAAGTTTTGAGTCTACGACGACCCCAAGGTAATTCGTTTTACCTGCCTGCTCAATTCGTTCATTATCTAAGACTGCATCGCTGAGGAAGACTTGCCGGTTGTTTTTCCCTGGAAACACGTTACCTTTGATGTATTGGCATTGAGGACCAGCTTAAGTGAGATGAGTTGGTGCTGAAATTTAAATCACTCTGTAATTCCTGTATACGTCTTTGGAGTAATTGCCAGCAGCCCTCAATATGGTGTCATCAGCAAAGATGTTCATCTCAGAGTGGTCAAGCTGGGTGCCCAAGTCATTGACATGCAGGGAGAACAAGATTGGTCCAAAAACGGAACCTTAGTAATTAAACATTTGTTAGACACCAGAATATCAATGGATACGACCTGATTCCGTCAAAAAGGTAGCTTTTGAACCAGTCAACTGTGTGCTCGGAAAATCGTAGGCTTCGAAGTCTATTTAATAAAATGGTATGGTCGACTGTATCAGATGCTTTGGATAAATCTAAGAATAGGCAGGCGCAGTTTTTTTTTCTCCAGATTATTGAAAAAAAATGTCGGGTGTCCATTACAGTGGAGGTTGTGAAGCATTGTTTACGGAAGCCTGATTGTTTCGGATGTAACAGTTTTCCTTTTTAAGAAAGTGACTTATTTAGGAGTTTAATTATTTTTCAAATAATGTTATCAATGGAGATGAGATTGATATTGGCCGTGGTAATCAGGGTCATCTGAAGACCCCCTTTGTGCACGGGGTTGAACAAAAGCAGTTTTCCATTGTGCGGTTACAGAGTCGTCTTTAATGGGCAAATTAAATATGGGTTAGGGGCCTGAAAATCACGTCACCCATTGCAATTAAAGTGAAGGCAGACAAGCCGTCAGCTCCAGTGGAGGACTTTTTGGAAGAGACTTCTTCGGGACATCAAGCTCTGTCATGGGCATGAAATTTAAAATTATTACTAAACTATTTACAATATCCTGGCTATTAGTGAGATACTCTTTGGTTCACGTATGTAGAAAATAAATAATAAATCACGACCTTTCGATCGCAACACAAACAATCGTCATCAGGTGGAAAGATACAGCAGTAGAACTGCTGAACAAGAAACGGCTGCTGCAACACGAGGTTATATACAGGTTTGAGGTGGGTGTCACCCAAGGGTAAGTAGGCGAGGTCCGAGATGGAAAGGAGTCCCGTCGCCGCACGCACGCACAGCAGCTGCGCCAAAGGGCATGTCAATGTAAACGAGTTAAATGGGAAGATCGCATGTCTGTGTCAGAGGACCGGACATAGCGCCACCTCGTGGGCAACACAAGCCGCGGCGTTGGCTGCTGCACAGTGAAAGGCCGGAGTATCAACGTGTAGAGAAGTTCCGACGGACGCACTCGGAGACGGAGGTAAGTTAAGGGCTTTCGCCAGGGTTTATTAGAGCTATTACAATATTACACAGGGTACACAATTCCCAGGGGCTAGGGGTCCTACTCTGAGTCCGGGTCCCTGCCGGCTAGCTCCGGTCTCTCTCTCTCGTGTCGGATCGTGGACTCTGCCGACTCCACCGAGCGGAGAGAGAAGCACCTCTACGGCTACCACCGGCTTCTCCCCAAACTCACTATTCGATCCCTCTCTCTACCCCTGGTTCCCTCTCCACCCTGCTTAATCTACCCGTTCCCACAGTGAGCCCGCTTACGTCACGGGGTATCCCTTAAGTACCCTAGGAGACGTGATGTCATCGCACTGAACGGCACACCTGACGTCACGTCTCCATTTTACTCCTCTACAAACGCAAGAGAACCACCAGTGAGACATACGGCCTATTAAACAGCGAGAGCTACCGTTACATGGAGTCAAAAGGGAGCAGGGTGGCTATGTTTTTTACACCTTAGTCTGTTAATGTAAAGACATTTCACAAGGTTCCCCACCAAGCCGTCGATACTAAAAATCCTTTGGCAGCCCTCTTCACTGCCCGCCGCTTCGGTACACCGCGCCACCCCAGTCCTGCCGTGCCAGCACGCGGTGGCGATGGGCAGGCAGCCCGTGGCCTCCACTGGGGCTAACGCCGCTGGGCCCGAGGGCTCGTCACTGCGGTTTCCAGCTCTTCTCACAGAAAGAAAGAAAAACAAAATCCCCCTCCACGCTCTTCCGAGATCCGAGGAACGGTCCAATCGGAGAAGTCTCCGTGAGCGCAACGTGACGTAGTGGTGAGAATGAAAGCAGCTCGTCCCAGCAACGCCAACACAGTCTGGGTGGGGTGGTGAGCGGTCGTCTGGGTGGGGGTCGTGGGGACAGTGGGGGCCATGCGGGCCGTGGGGGTTGTGACGGTCCCACCTGATGACGGAGACTTGTGTTGCCTCCGAAACGTCGTGATTTTTATTAATTTTAATTTCATTTTTTACCTACATGGTGACTTTACCGAAAGAACTAAGAGTATAAATTTCGATTTAAAGCTTTCGTGACTGCAGGGATTCATCTTCTTGGTTCTTTCGGTAAAGTCACGTAGAAGGGAAGTAATAAAATAATAAAAATAAAACATAATAAAATGAAATAATTCTCACGACGTTTCGGCTACAACGCAAGCAGCCGTCTTCAGGTGAAGAATGAGACACTACCAAGCTAGGAGCTTATATATAAACTGGGTTGGAGGTGGAAGAGCGCCTTAACAACAAAGAATGTGCATATGAAGAGGAATTTAGCATATTCATGGAAAATGCGTAGGAGGTGGGCGGGGGAGGGTTTCAAAGGCATATTATACCCATGCATTATGCAGGATCAACAGCACCAAGGGGGGGTGCAGGGAGTAGCATTAACAAAGGAAAGGAATGTTATTGATATGTAGCTGCAGTTACTAAACAACCACGTAGAAAACTAAAGTATAAACTACATTAAAAAAAACTAAAGTATAAACTGCATAGCACCATCAGTATACTTACTATACTCTACAATAAGCAGAGTTACTAACAGCAAGTAATACATTACAATTCTACGTCGTAAAAATTATATAATATGCTTCCATCTAAACTTTATTCTCTTACATCACACGCGTCTATACCGTACTATATACTTCCATAGACAAACCCAACATTAAATTACATACTGTATTGCTATAAACCACCTTATACATTTCAACATAACACTATGTATTATTCTACCCACCCTAATGTGTATCGAAATGGTTTATTACGTCCTTCCAATGATTGCTAAGCCAGAATCCATCTTCTCGGTTAAAATTGTCTCTGTGTTTGTATATGTGGATCGCCTCATGAACGAATCTCTCATGATAGCCAGATGGCTTGCAGAGAACCTCTGTCTTGGAGAAGTCAATGTCATGTGAGCCCACTGAGTTGTAACAGTGATCTGCCACGGCTGAGGTGTTTGTCCTACCGTGTTTCAGGTCAGCTTTATGTTCACGGATGCGGTCCGAGACATGTCGTTTGGTTTCCCCAATGTAACTGCTACCACAGAGGCAACTTAGTTTGTAGACACCAGGGTACTGTATGTCTGGAACCACATCTTTTACAGACGGTACCAGATCACGGATTTTATGTACTGTATTGAATCGGACCTGGATCTTGTGTTTAATCAGGATTTTGGAGATCTTTTTTGTGACCCCAGCAATGTAGGGTAAGGTGATGGTCTTGAAAGGCTCCTCAAGAGTATGTGGGAGCCCAGCTCAATCGCTCAGTCATCTCAGCACCGCCGCGGAATTTTTCACACAGCGCGTGTGGCTGTTACCCGCACGACTCGCAGCTCCGCAAGTCGTTCCGCGCTATCGCTGAAGCAAATCTGCTCAACGGAGCGATAAGAGCAAAACATCCACCCTTGACCACTCACACAAATACCCCCCGTGTAGCATTCACAGATCGCTGGGGCAAGTGCTGGTAGCGAGCACACACGGAAGCGGGAGCATCACACGAGGGGGTGAGTGGACGCCTTCGTCTCCCCAGTGGCGATGTTTACTGCGCATCGCACCGGGTTCTCATTTGAGGCTGAGTCGACCCAGGGGAGGCCCAGGATCGGTTCAGATAATTGTCACTGATGTTGGCCGTGAACGAAAATCGAACTCGGGTCGCCAGGTTCGTAGTGCAGGGGGCTAACCGCTACGCTACAGCGCCTCACCACTGCACACACTAACAATGTTACTTATACCACTACATCATGGGACCTCCTTTGGCAGTACCAAAATATGAGAATAGGTTTTCCCCTTTTTTTCTGGCAACAAAACAGGTGTTAAGATGTTAGAACACCAAACTGAAACCTTTTACAAGGAATCATGTCTGCATTAACCACAATACTTGTGGTCAGAATGCAAACAAAAACATACTCTGATAATATAAGCCAAAAGGTGAAAGCTTTTTGGCATCTTCTGGTGACATGATTCCTTGTAGAAGGTTTCAGTTTGGTGTTCTAATATTTCAACACCTGTTTGTTGCCAGAAAAAGGGGAAACGCTATTATCTTAAACTGCACCACTAATATTATCTCTCTACTCACATTGTTACACTCACACACTGACAATGTCACTTATACCACTACACCACTAATATTATCTCTCTACTCATATTGTTACACTCACACACTAACAATGTCACGAATTATTGGGGTGACACGTGCCCCCCCCCCAATGATTCGATCGAAATCCTTAATTACGATCGGATCATTGGGGGTTATTAGTAATAAATCGGCATTTTGGACCCCCACTGCCACCGTGTAGCATATTACTACGCACCAGGGACTCTATGAGATTATAGGACAATAGCCTGAGACCATAATTGGCAATAAGTAACGGCAAAGCAGTTCTAAGTGTCGCGCTGTAAATGGGCTGTGCACTTACCTGCAGTAGCAGACAGGGCCCATCAGGGGCAGTAACTTACACCGGCATGTGGGTCGCTTCATTCCCCAGCCCCAAAGCAGGAGGGGGCTGCAGGGTGTTCTGGGATCCCCCGAGACCCCCCCTGGAACTCTCTGGAAGGGTCCGGGGCCAGTCCAAGACAGAAGCCAGAAGAGCAGCTAGCCAGGACCCTGGGACCTCTCGCCCTGCTGCCCTTGTAACGGCCGGGACTCTGTGGGCCAAAGGTGAGACTCTGGGAACCCCCGGCCCGACAGTCTTGTAAGGGCCGGGTCCGAGTGGGACAGTGGTCGGGACCCGCACCTTGGCTGGGTCGGGTCAGTGTAGCCACCCTAGGTCACTCGTAGCCGGAGGACTTAGAGCCCGTAGCCCCGTGTTAGGGCACCCTAGTCCGGAGGCCGTACCTCCCCAGGCAGTGAGTGAAAAGGGCCGTTGCCCTAGTCAAGGCTGTTGCTGTTAGCGTTTATTGGAATAAACGCGTTGCCTCTCCGAGTCGTCTCTGCTCTCCGTAAACCCACGACATAAGTAACTTACTGAATTGTGCGCAGTTGCGAATACGGTCCATGACTTCCCTGAAGGCATCAACACCTTCAGCGAGCGCGATGCCGATCACACAATGTGTTTCGAATTCGACCCTCGATTGATGGCTGCGCCATCGCCACACACGCGTCGAATAAAAAGCAAGGGGCAAGTCCTTACTAACAACTCCTTACTTGATAATTGTTTTTTTTACCCTTCTATCTGGCAACAAAACTGACACCTTTTTACAAGGAGTCATGTTTGCATAGACCGCAATACCTGCAGCCATAATACAAACAAAAGACAACTCTGATAATGTGCACTGTCCTTGAAGTTGATTGGTCCACACCCGAGACAGCTTTCCTTAGAGTCTAGTCTCACATGGGTTGGACCAGATGACGCCAAAAGGCGCACAAGGACAGTGCACATTATCAGAGTTATGTCTTTTGTTTGTATTATGGCTGCAGGTATTGCTGTCTATGCAAACATGACTCCTTGTAAAAAGGTGTCAGTTTTGTTGTCAGATAGAAGGGTAAAAAACAATTATCATATTTTTACTGGCAAATGAGGTTCCCATAATGTAACTCCTTACTTACTAACAACTCCTTACTTACTAACAACTCCTACTTACTAATAACTCCTTGCTTACTAACAAATCCTTACTTATTAACAACTCCTTACTTACTAACAACTCCTTGCTTACTAACAACTCCTTACTTACTAACAACTCATTACTCACTAACAACTCCTTACTTACTAACAACTCCTTACTTACAACTCCTTACTAACTAACAAGTCCTCTATCATTTTTCATTGCTGGAGGGGTTGCCCCCCCGTACCTGAAAATCCTGGCTCCGCACCGTACGTAGCCAGCTGTGCTAATCATTGAGATGATGTGACTGCTGCTCTAAATTTCCACGCGGTAAGCCACCTCGTTGCGCTATCAATCGTGGCCAGGTCGCTCCTGAAAAAGGGTTACAAAGCTCAGTGGGCCTCCCCTGGTGAAATAAAACACACAGCAAGGTCTCCAGAGGATGCAGGGGTGAGGTAAATTGGGGTCCGCCTATAAAAGTGTATATAAATCTGGATTTGAAGTTTTCGTGACTGCAGGAATTTATACTCGTTGGGTCTTTCGGTAAAGTCACATAGATAGAAAAACAATTAATAAAAAAGTCATGACGCTTCGATCGCAATTCAAGCAATCGTCTTCAGGTGAAAAAATACAGCAGGCGGACTGCTGAGGCAGGAAGAAATATAGCGAGAGAGCTACTGCAGCCAAAGGTTATATCGGTTTGAGATGGGTACAACCCAACGGTAAGTGGACTGGGCTAGAGATGGAATTTGCAAGTAAATGTAAGATCGCAGAGCTAGCTATACCACGGCTATTGTGTTGCTAGAGATTAGCATGTCAATCTGTTAATGTAACCCCACAACTGTGTTAATGAGATTAGCGTGTCAATGTGAGACGGCTCCCGCATCAGCGGCTGTGTTAATGAGACATTCAGCCTATTAAACAACGAGCGCCACCGCCACATAGAGGAAAAGGGAGCAGCAGCTATGTTAGTGAGACATTTAGCCTGTTAATGTAAAGACATTTAACAAGGTAATGTAACTAAAAGAGTCGGAAATAACTGCTAACATAGGCAGGTAGGATGGAAGCATCACACCCAGTTATGACTTTACCTGGTTAATAACGTCCTTCCAATGATTGCTCAGTTTGTACCCATCTTCTCGGTCGAAATTGTGTCTGTGTTTATATATCTGGATGGCTTCATGAACAAATCTTTCTTGATAGCCAGTGGGTTTGCATAGTACCTTCGTCTTGGCGAAATACATTTCATGTGTGCCCACAGAGTTAAAGCAATGATCAGCCACGGCAGAGGTGTTGGTCCTACCGTGTTTCAGATCTGCCTGATGTTCACGAACACGGTACGAGACATGTCGTTTCGTTCCCCAATGTAACTACTGCCGCAGACACAGTTTAGTTTGTAGACACCGGGGTATTGCATGTCAGTGATCACATCCTTCACAGATGGGATCAGTTCACGAATTTTATGTACTGTGTTGAATCGGACCTGGATCTGTGTTTGCTCATGATTTTGGAAAAAAAATTGGTGACCCCTGCAATGTATGGCAAGGTGATGGTTTTGAACTGCGACACACGGGTTTTAATCCCTTACCCGGCCACACCAGGGTCGCAAACGGGTACGGCTACCCGTACACACACACAACACTGGTGCGGCCGGGTAAGGAATTTAAACCCGTTTGCGACCTCTGCCGCACGGTGCCGACCCGGTCGCCGTCAACCTTTCGGTTGAATTCCGCGCGCATTCTTCAACGTGGCCGCTGAGTCGTGCGGATAAACCGGCGCAGTGTGGAACGCAGCAGCATCCTACACCAGTCACTCGTCATCAACTGCGCACTAGATTCTGCGTATCCCTCCATTTACGACCGTGCAGCGTGTTGAGAGCCACCAGACGTGAGAGGTGTTGATGACACCCCACAAGCTGCAGTGATAAAACAGCGGCAATAATGATGATAATGACACCGCCAAGCCGTGGAGGCTGCGTGACTCGCGTACATCAGCGCACCGAGGTAGCGACGGCTTGGAGGGGGCCTTCATCCAGCAGCGGATAGACCACGGCTGAGCTCCTACGCGCCGCGTGCACTCACAACCACGCCTCTGTGTGCGTGGGGGGTGAAGTTTGACCATACTTCACCACGCCGGTCACTGCGGCTTGCTGAAGGGACCCAGAGGACGTCTCCCCCTCCACGGCGTTGTGCGGCGTCTCGAGACGCGCCCCAAAACGGGGCGCTCAGAAAAAAAACCCGTGCCGGCTGCAGTGACGATGATTGTCAACACAACTACGCCGTGAACGACCAAATATCAGAGGTGTCCCGGTTGCGAGTTGGAGTCGGCACGCAGCCGGGTTGAGCCGCCCCTGCCAGCGGGTGGCGGCCGTGGGTGTCGTGGAGGCTATGGGTAGTGGGGGCCGTGTGGGCTGTGGGGGCGCCACTTACACACAGGGGCGGGGGAGGTCTAACTTATCTTACTAAGCTACAGTAGGGCAAAAGCAAAGATCGAGACACGAGATTGCGGCCTTTGTGTGTGACGGTATGTGTGCGGACGGTGCGATGGGCGGAGCTTGCCTCGTTGCGACCAATGGGGTCGCGTCGAAGAGTTCTATTTATACGCGTTGTAGGTAAAAAAACACACCGGACAAGAAGAGAGACAGAGACACGGGACAAGAAGAGAGACACGGGACAAGAAGAGAGACAGAGACACGGGACAGGCTGGGGTGAGTACTCATCAAAATCACAACCTTTATTTATCCTGCACACAGTGTGAATAGATCCGTCTTGAAGGTGTTCATGGCATCGTGATGATATTTGCTGTGATCTATTCTTAATATCTGTTCGAAAACATGCACAACACGTTGAATAAACACATTTAATGTATCCTCAATTATCGACAATATATATAAATAAATGGATATGACAAATGTAAACAACTACTGTATTCTTATTTTTTATACACGGTGTTTTAAAAGGATGGACCCAATTTCAATGTATACTGCTGTGAAATTGGGTCCATATTTTTACAACACCCTGTACTTTGATACTGGCAAAAAGGTCCCATGGTGAATTCAATAATTTTCCAAAGTAATAAAAATATATTTTTTTAAACACGCTTTAATGAAATGTACCGCACGAGTAATGGCAGAAATCCACGACTCCAGGAAGTGGCCCCGAGGCTTGCCATAACGTAAGGGACCATGGTGATTTACAGCCAACGTGAGTTGAGCGTCGAGAATTAGACCCGTAAAAATATATATATTTTTAATGATAGATTATAGTCTTGTCATCAGTATGACAAACCTATACCAAGTTTGCAGTCGATACATTGAGAAGACGGTTGAAATTGAGTTACAAGATTTGAGGATACGACAACAGAGTGAGTTAAATAAAAGCATGTAAAATGTTTTAAAATATATTTATACATTTTTTAATAATTATAGAATATAGTATTGTCATCAGTATGACTTAAGTATACCAAGTTTGCAGTCGATAGCACATTGGGAAGTGGGTAAAAATTGAGTTGCAAGATTTTTTGAGGATACGACAACAGACGAGTTAAATCTCACGTTTGTTGCTATGGGTGGCGCTGTGATCCCCCAGAGCCCCACCCCTCGGAGGCGATTCGTATAAAAGGCGGGGTGCCGGAGAGCTCGAGGTCAAGTGTGTGAAGCTTAAACCAGTGAAGACTGAAGACCGGCAGATAGACCCTGGGACTCCCCTGGCTCGCGGTCCTTCTCAGAACCAGGCAGGGCAAGCCAGTGGAGTGGCCCTGAGAGCTTCAGGAGCGATGCTCTTGTAAGAGCACGTCTGGTTGGCTGGGTGCCGGGATCCGTGCTTGACCAGGGCCGGATCAGACAGCCTCCCCTAGCACTCTTAGCGGAGGACTGGGAGTAGATCAGTCAGGGGATAGTGCTAGGGATGTTTCCCATTGAGTATGGGTGAAGGGGCCGTTACCCTTTCAAGTATTGTGTTACCGCCCATTGGTTGAATAAACAAGTGTGCCTGAACTACGTCGTCTCTGTCTCGCTGAGAACCCACTACACACTCTACACGACACTATACACTACACAACAACAATAATCATTATAAACAGCGTCGTTATGGAGACTATATATAACACAAACAAGCCTTCATCTGCGACAAAGAGCTTCATAGCTCATCGGATTCTTCCCGTCTAAATAAAGATTCTGATTCTCACCATGTCCTTCACATAAACAGTAACTCTCTCTGCGTCACGTGATGTGTGGGCCCCGTGCCTCCTATGAGCCGTGAATGTTGAAACCGCTCCAGAATGTATTTCCACTGAGCCCCTGCTGCTGAGATGATTCACTCCCAGAAGGTCGTGTGGCTGATGGGATGAGTCAACATACTTGTGTACTTTCACGTGGAGGGACAGATATACGAAGGTGCTTGTTATGTGTTACTTGTATTCTCCAAAACAAACTAAACTATTTTTATTTGACCAGGTAAGACCCCACTGAGCTATGTACAGGAATACCTTGCACATTCGTCTGGTTAGGGACCAGAGCATGGACGAATGTCAAAAATGGATGAATGCACAAGCAGAAGCTTTAATTAGCTTGCAAATGTATTTTGGCTGGCGAAAAACCTACATTCAAATAACTACAGTCAACAAAAAAATATGTACGTGCAAATAACTGCAGTAACTATATAAATTGAGAACCTTTTGGGTTTATTGCTGTTCTACCAAACCGTCTGTTCCCTCATTGAAAGGAAACCGGCTCACCCTGCCCCACTTTAACCGCTGGTGGTGAGTGGAGCGAGAGATGTGATGAACCACTCTCTTCTGTGTTCATCAGGAGACGGAGGCACCATGAAGTGGGTCCTGGTCACAGCGTTCATCTCCCTTCTGCGTGAGTTCACACCGAGAAGCACTCACCCAGCACACGTGGAGCGGTCTCCTTCAGACCCCTTTCCACCGGCACAACCGAGCCGTGCCAGCCCAGAGCCCTGACGGTCCTGGTGGTTTTCCACTGCAGTTTGCTGCACTGAGCCAGAACCAAACCACCCTGGCCTCATAAGCAGGGCCAGGTGCAGCATTTATAATTTTCAACATACATACATCTCGACTCATTCACGTCACGGCTCTGCCCCTGCAGCGGAAAAACAGTCCTGAGCTGCACCACATCGGCTAGGCACAATCCCAGCATGGCTCAGGTGTGCAGTGGAAAAGAAGTGATGTGTAACCAGCTGAGAGTCCAATGGAGGTCGTCGTCACGATAACGTCATGGCGATGGGATCTCAGTGCCAGGGCCCCGTGTAGCCGTGAGCGTCGGTGCCTCCCGTGGTCGCGCTGCGCTGAGACGCGTCCCTCACGCCGCCCGTGTGACCACGTGAGCACTGACGGTGAGGGAGGCAGTCGTGCTCACTCACCAGGTGAGCGGTCTTCCTATCAAATAGCTGATGCTAAATGATGCTCATTTTAGGTCACTCTTCAGTGAGCTCCTCGTTTTGTTATTCACTGATACTGGGTCAGTGTAAACGTGAATGTTACAGCACCTCTGTGTGTAACGCCTGCATCTAGACTCCCTCTGGCTCTGCTATTGCTGAGTAAACATGTGGTGAGCACTTTAACAACAGTAACCAGTCTCTATCTAGACATCTGTGTTGTCTATACAGTGATAGGGTATTGATGATCTCTCTCTGTGGAGGCATTTCTCATGAGAGTTATCTCGGCCTCGCCGTGCGCTGCGTTGCACCGCTAGTCGAGTAGATAACCATGTGTTCAATAAACCCTCGGAGCCAGGATGACCGTCCAACTCCGATCGTCATTTATTGATTGTAACAGGTAAAACTGGTGAGAAAACACAGATACAGCATCTGTTATAATCCGGAAACACCCACACAATGAACACCACAGCATCAGAATATTGTCTTAGATAACAATAGATCCTGGAAGGACCAGGCCCCCACATTACCCCTGAACAACTAGACAAAGGCACAAGCTGGAGCGTTGCATACAGGCACATAGTGTATTCATCCCACTGCACCCCAAATGTACAGCATTACACTTAACACTAAACTGTGGATGAGATACTTCGTCATCACTCTCAGGATCGCAACATAGGCACAAGTCTGACTCGACCTACTAAATCACAAGTAACATCCACAATAAGGAAAGTCGCAGGCTTCGTTACTAACTAGGCCTCGTATTTACTACAACAACTTAACGGCACCATAAAGGCATTTACATTGCTATAACGGTCATTCCAACATTACAACAGCATTTCCAATATTATAGGAATATAAACAACTTACAGATAATGCTTCTTAAGCTCCCACAATGGACAAGTGCGGCTGTGGTCTCACTGAGATGCGATGCGTGCCGCCATCTTGACTTATCTGTGTAATGGCTGACGCCCGCGTGGTACAGTGGAAATCTAACATCGTCACTTCCTGGTCACGTGACCAACATTAGCATCAAAAAACAGGAACTTCCTGTGACCGTACGCTCCATATCTGCCGTGAGGCAAGACACTCCCCGTCTGGTATCTAGGAGATACCACCATTTATTTCCTATCTCATAAACAAGTGTATAACAACTTCAACGGGTCGACTTATTTGTCCATATCTTTGCGAGAGAGAAGTAGTACTATCTCGACTATGGGCCTGATGAAAGTTCTTGCGACACCTTGCTTCGCAATCATAACCTCGACCTTTCGAACTTTTCCATCGGCACTTGGAATCGACTTGAGGACGCGGCCCATTGGCCACTCATTCCGTTTGGCTTGGTTGTCCTTCAGTATGACGAGGTCGCCTTCTTGGATGTCTGGTCTGTTAGAGTGCCACTTGTTGCGCACTTGGAGTGTCGTAAGGTACTCGTTTTTCCAGTGACGCCAGAACGTGTTCGCGAAGCTCTGCACTTGTCTCCATTGACGTCTGTAGAGGTCTGCAGTGCTGACCTCCTCGGTAGGTGCTGTGAGCACGTCTATCTTCTGGGTAAGAAGTGTAGCAGGAGTCAAGATGAATGGTGACTCCGGGTCGGTTGAGACGGGGATCAGGGGTCTTGAGTTAATTATGGCTGAGACCTCGGCCATGAGAGTGGTCAAGACCTCGTGAGAGAGCCGTGTGGACCCGACTTCACATAGCATGCAGTCGAGAATGCGTCGAGCAATCCCGATCATGCGTTCCCAGGCTCCACCCATATGCGAAGAGTGGGGAGGATTGAAGATCCATGTGCAGCCTTGGTCACTAAAGTATTTCCTGACAGAATCATCTTCGACATTCTCCGTATTGATCTTAAGCTCTTTACATGCTCCTATGAAATTGGTTTTCACAATCAGAATGGAGTTGCTTGGCTGGCCCTCTGATGGCGAAGAATCTTCGGAGTGCATTTATAAAGCTCGAAGAGTCCATGGACTCGATGACTTCGATGTGCACTGCTCGTGTACTCATACAGGTGAACAGCACTGCCCAACGTTTGCTGTTCGCGAGCCCTCCTCTGGTGCGGCGGGAGATGACTGTCCATGGTCCGAACACGTCGATCCCTACAGAGGTGAAGGGAGGTTCCACACTGAGTCGATCGGCTGGGAGGTCTGCCATTTTCTGTTCTTCCTGTTTTCCATGTAGCTTGCGACACCGGATACACTTGTGGATTGTGCTGGCGATGCACCTCTTTGCTACAACGATCCACAGCCCTGCAGATCGGATTGCTCCTTCTGTGAAGTGCCGACCTTGGTGCTTGACCTTCTCGTGGTAGTGGCGCACAAGTAAAATTGCGATGTGGCTCTGGCTTGGAATTGTGAGGGGGTTTCGTTCATTCTCATCTAATTTTGCATTTCCTAGCCGACCACCGATCCTGAGCAAGTCGTCTTTGTCCATCCTGGGGTTTAGCTTCCTGAGGGTGCTGACCCTAGGAAGGTCTTCTCCCTTGTTGATGACCTTGATCTCACTTGCATAAGCTGCCTGTTGCACACAGCGGAAGATTGATTTCCTTGCTCTGGAAAGTTCGTCTTCAGTGCGTGGCACTGTGCAGTGATGCCATCCATTGCAGCTACCAGTGGTGCCTCTCATCGGGCGATAAAAGCAGTCTGCGATATGCGTTAAATGTGCTATCGCTCGCACGAGCGTCGTCCATTTCGAGAGATGTTCAAAATGGTGTGGACTCAGTGGACTTCTTGGTCGCACATTTGTTACGAAAGTTGTCACTTGAGGACGAATCTCCTTGTCGGACTCGGGCTCTATGAGTCCAAAGGTCTCTTTGGTAGTACATGGGCCACCGTCATGTCGTAACAGGAACGCTGGACCCGTTAGCCAGATGGTTTGCTTCAGCAGAGATGCAGGGACGGACCTAGTTGCGAGATCTGCTGGATTCTGGTCAGTTGGAACGTAATTCCATTGCTCCGGCTGCGTCGATCTCCTGATGCGCTCCACCCGGTTGCTGATGTAGGTGTAAAACCTTCTGGTTTGGTTGTTTATGTAGCCTAGTACGACCTTACTGTCCGTGTAGAACTTGACCGCGTCCAGTTTGACGTCCAATTCGTCTAAGATCAGTTCCGCCACCTCTGTAGCAAGAACCGCTCCATACAGCTCAAGCCTTGGGATGGTATGGTTGTGGCGCCAGTTTGGCTTTGCCCAATATGAACCCAACATGCTGGATCCCTTCTGCACTTGTGGTTTTTAGGTAAGCTACGGCTGCTACGGCCATCATAGAAGCACCTGCAAACACATGTAACTCTTTCCGTTGGGTTACGGAAAGGGATGTCGGCGTGTAGGAACGTGGAATCTGCAGCTGCTCAAGTGCCTGTAAGGAATTTCTCCAAGTTTCCCATTCTTGTCGCCGTTCCTCCGGCAACAGGCTATCCCAGTCTTGTGTATTAGCACAAAGGTCTCTGAGTATCCAATGGCCTTGAATGGTAACCCCAGTGGATCGTACAGGCTGTTTACCATCGACAAGATGCCACGTCGCGTATAAGGTTTCTCTCCAATTGATACTCGGAACGTAAACGTATCCGCTTTCAGGTCCCAACTCAGTCCAAGGCTGTGTTGGATTGGTGGTGTGTCGACGTTAAGGTCCAAGTCTTTCAAGTCTTTTGAACGATCGTCGGAAGGAAACGCTTTTATCACTTCTGCGCTGCTGGACGCTATCTTGTGAAGTCTCAGGTTAGCAGTTGCTAACATTCCTTGCGTCCTTTGGAGCAGATCGATGGCTTCTGAGGCCGTGGGCATTGATTTAAGTGCATCGTCAACGTAGAAATCTCGTTCTACAAATCGCTTGGCGTTTTTCCCAAATTCCCCTTCTCCTGCCAAGCGGTCCTCCTCAGTCCATAGGTGGCTACCGCTGGGGATGGGCTGTTGCCGAAGACATGCACCTTCATTCTGTGTTTACCAATTGGATCATCGACGTTGTTATTGCGGTACCACAGAAACCTGAGGTAATTTCTGTCGTCTTCTCGGACAATGAAACAGTGGAACATTTGTTGAATGTCGGCGGTTACGGCGATTGACTCCTTTCTGAAACGGATGAGTAACCCTAGGAGACTGTTGTTCAAGTCAGGTCCAGTGAGCATTACGTTGTGCAAGGAAATGCCGTTAAATTGAGCACTGGAATCGAACACCACTCTGATCTGATCCGGCTTCTTTGGGTGATACACGCCAAAGATTGGTAAGTACCAGCATTCCTGTCCTTCTTCTAGAGGAGGGGCTGCTTCAGCGTGACCACTGTCAAATATGTTTTTCATGAAGGACACAAAATGATTCTTCATCTCTGGTTTCTTGTCCAAGGTGCGGCGCAATGAGTTGAGCCGTGAGAGGGCTTGCTCTCTATTATTGGGTAGCCGGCATCTGAGATTACGAAATGGCAGAGGGGCAACCCAACTGTTTGACTCATTTTGGAAGAACTCTCTGTCCATTATTTTCAAGAATTGTTTATCCTCTAGCGATGGAGCAGGTTTGTCGTCGTCCTTCGTTGTCACGAACACTGTATGTCCAACATCATCTTTCAGCATAGAGGTTTCTTCGTCGGCCTGCATGGTACAGCCTTGACTTCTGTCTCCGAGCTTCTCTTTCAGCGTGAAGTGGTTGGGGCCCGGTTTGAAGAGCGACGTGCGTCCATTTAGGAGCACACTCGTTCTGAATGTGCTAATGTGGTCTGGTTTGTGTGTTCCATCGAGACAAACGTCACCTACGATGACCCATCCTAGGTCGAGTCTCTGGGCGTAGGGAGCGTTGTGAGGTCCATTGCGTTGGTCGCGAACCTTGTGGACTCTCAGCATGTTCCTGCCGAGCAGAAGTAAAATCTGTGCCGCGTGATCCAATGGCGGAATGAACTCTGCTATGGGTTTCAGGTGTGGGTGGTGACGTGCAACTTCGGGCGTGGGAATCTCACTTCTGTCGTCCGGTATCTCATTGCACTCTGTCACCGTAGGAAGGGCTAGCTTCATGGTGCTATCTATGGTTTCCACCATGAGGCCGCTCGCTTTTTTTCCCGCTGTCTCCATCAGTCCTGAGCATGTTCTGAGCGTGTATGGAAAGGAATTCCCACCTACACTTAGCTGATCAAAGAACTCTGACCTTGCCAAAGACCTGTTGCTCTGGTCGTCCATTATGGCGTACATCCTTACTGCCCTTTCAGGATGTCCTTTGGGATAGACTCGGACGAGGCATATCTTTGAGCAAGATCTTCCTTTGAAGCCTTCTCCACAGACTTCTGTGCATTTGGTTGTGATTGACGAAGTGAGTGCGGCGGTCTCGCCTTGCTCCCCACCGTGCTCTGCTTCGGGATCGGAAGCCTTAGTGCCACTGGGTGTCGAGTAAAATGTCTGCAGAGCAGTTGCGTGTTTGTCGCTGCCACATTCCTCGCACTTGATATCTGCCTTGTAATTCCTTGCGAGGTGGTTTGTAGAAGCACAGCATTTGAAGCACACTCCAAATTATTTCAGCATGTTCTTCCGCTCTTCCAATGGCTTCCTCCTGAACTCACGGCATTTCTGGAGGGAGTGAGGTTTATCATGCAATGGGCATTGCTTCTCTGGATCCTCTATCTTTTTCTTTGTGGTGGTTGCCTGGACGGAGTTTGCGAATGTCGTAGGAGAGACCTCAGTCTTGTGTACAGAAATTGGTACACTCGCTGTTCCTCGTTTCGCCATCGTTCTTTCCATTTTTGGGAGATCTGGACTGGAAATCCCCGTGGTGCCAAACATGAAACTCGGGTCATTTCTAGTCTTAGCCAGGTTGCGAATACACTTTGAGAAAAAAGAGAATGGGGGGAATGCAACCTGATGCTCTGGCTTGTATCTTGAACCCACTGTTCTCCATTTTTCCTGCACGTCAAATGGCAATTTCTCTACAATGGGGTTCACGCGATGGTAGGTTTTTAAGAAAATGAGACCTGGTAAGTAGGGATCAGCCTGGGCTGATTCAAGCTCCATCAAAAAATATCCAAGCTCTCGTAACCTTTTATTGTCCCTACCAGAGATTTTTGGAAAGTTCTGCAACTTCTTGAAGAGAGTCTTCTCAATAGTTTCTGGGCTACCATAGCACTCCTCATTCCTCTTCCACACCGCATGCAGGCTTGAGGCGGGGTTGTCAATGTTTGCTGACCGGATCCTCTTTGCGTACTCTGCAGATTCATTTCCTAACCATTTCACCAACAGGTCCAGTTCTTCACTTGCAGAGATGTCTGCATTTCGGATTGCATTCCTGAAGGTAGATCTCCAGGCTCGATAGTTCTCAGAGTGGTCATCAAACTTAACGAGTCCTGTGTTGATTAGTTCGCAGTGAGCCAGGTACCTAGCAAAGTCCCCTAGTCCTGCTGATCCAGGGTGTGACCATACTGGCGCTTGTGAGGTTGAATTATTGGCTGTATTGCCTTGCATGCCGTCATTTGCGATGGCATTGGACTGTGGGCCAAAAGGGTTGCGATCACGTTGGTTGGATCCCCTTATGTGACTGTCTGGAATGTGGGTCTGACTTGGTGCATCTGTAGTGGTGGTATTGACGTGCGCCGACTGTGACAGTGATGGATCACGGGGCGGCGCGGGGTGCGGGGTTGGGCACGCGTTGTGGGCGTGGTGTGGACGCGCGCGCCGGGAGTGACAGATGACGGGGCGGCGCGGCGTGAGTGGTGAGGCACGATGAGATGTGGGAAAAGAGGATCGTAGCCAGCGCCCGGCGATTGGTCGAATAAGTGGGTGCTCGCAGCGACGTCCGCAGGTGGGGTATAAAGGGGGACGCGCGAGAGCACTCGGGGGGAGTTACCCAGTTGAAGACCCGAAGACGGAGCTGAAGACTTAGTCGCCGAGTAGCTAAGTGGATGTTGGTCATCCGAGTAGCTCAGTGGCGTTAGTCGCCGAGTAGCTAAGTGGATGTTGGTCATCCGAGTAGCTCAGTGGCGTTAGTCGCCGAGTAGCTAAGTGGATGTTGGTCATCCGAGTAGCTCAGTGGGCGTTAGTCGCCAAGTAGCTAAGTGGGTGGTTGTCACCCGAGTACTAAGTGGATGTTGGTCATCCGAGTAGCTCAGTGGCGTTAGTCGCCGAGTAGCTAAGTGGATGTTGGTCATCCGAGTAGCTCAGTGGGCGTTAGTCGCCAAGTAGCTAAGTGGGTGTTTGTCACCCGAGATACAAAGTAGGTGTTAGTCACCTGTAAACGAGTTTGATAAAATAAAGAGTGTGTTACCCGTGAAGTCGTCTCCCGCCGAGTTACTACATTACACCTGGCGTCAAAAGTGAACCTGTCTTCAAGAAGTATGGACACAAGGAAGACTACCCGTACCCACGAGCGAGGTCGGGACGACGACGGCGTACCGGGAACACCAACCTCGGGAGGAGAGGACGAGGAGTGGCCGCCGATGCAGCACCTCGCGGTGATGGCCGACGCTCTGCTTGCCTCCGACACCAGCCTCCAAGACGCACACTCCCGGTTGGCGGAGTTGCTGCTCGCCGCCGCTGCAATCTTGGCCGAGATCTCCGTTCCAGCGGGCGGGAAAACGGCTGCGGGGTTGGAGGAAGGAGCGAGGCTGGCGGGATCCCGCCAAAAGGCGCTTCGCGCCAAAAGTCTGGAAGTTCCCGCCGTTTTTGAGGGGCCGCCATTGATTGGCGGGAAAGACGGACGCCACGTGGCCGGACACCTCCGCGCAGCGCAGCCCACGTCATCAGCGCGCGCCGGAGCCCTCCATTTTGCGCCTGACAACCGAGCCGACATTTTACACAACTCCAGCGGAGCATGGGAAAATCTCTCCGACGCCGACGACGATCGGGTCCTCCAGCAAAGATTGCCCGCGCTGTCGGCGTTCAAGGCGGATGGGGGCGACTGGGGAGCCTTCCAACGAAGGTTCCTCGCTCATCAGGAGATGTCGGGGTGGTCCGACACCACTGCCCTGCGTGCGTTGCCAGCGATGCTTGACGACGACGCGCTTGCAGCCTTCACATCTGCTGCAAGGTCGTCCCGCTCTACGCTCCAGGCCGCACTACACCTGATGGCGAAGGTGTTCGGGCCGCCCTCCACGTGTCGCCACCAGTTCTACGATCGGCGGAAGGTGGCTGGAGAAACGACGCTAGCCTACCGCACGGCACTACTCGCCTTGGCGGACGCAGCTTTTCCCCGCATGGATAAGGAGGGGAAGGACGCCATGGTGACGGAGCAGCTGCTGGTGTTGGCCCACGAGTTGGGGGTCCCCATCAACGTGGCGGACGAGATGGATATCTGCTACCTGGCGATCGCCACGAGCATTCACGCGTACGAGGTCCTCAAACGCAGGCCGGGGGTCGTCTGCAATTTGGCGGGGAACGCGGTACTGGCAGCCACGATCGCCGAACCTCAGCCAGCTGCGGTGCAGGAGCAGGCCTTCGCTGCATCGCGTCCGGGGGAGTGGAGAACGGGAGGTCGTTCGCCCACACGTTCGCCCCGCAAGCTGGAGCAACCGAAACCTACGACGTCCGTCGTCTGCTACAACTGCGGCCTTCGGGGTCACGTCGCAGCCGGGTGCCGGGCCCCGCGTCAGCGCGCCACAGGACCACGTCGGGACGACGACCAGGGCCACAAGTCATCCCAACAAAACCCGGCAAGTCGCGGCACCTCACACGTTCGGTCCACAAACACGGCACATTCGGGTCGCCGCTTCGCGGTGGGGGGTTCGCGGCTGGGTGCCGGGGGTTCAATTCGGCGAGGGGGGTCCGTACGCGGCCCGCAAGCAGTCGAGTGGTCCGAATTGGCCCACAGGATCGTGGCTGCGTCGGCCGGGTCGTCCGTGGTAACGGGGTTCATTGACGGGGTTGAGGTCCGGGTGCTTGTTGACACGGGTGCGTCGGCCACCATCATCTCGGACCTTATTTATAACATTCTTCCCGTTCAAAGTAGACCCCTTCTGCCAGTAGACGTGCCATTTAATGCGGCGAATGGGGGATCCCTGGGGATCATCGGCCAGATTCGGGCGACTATTTGCATTGGTGACATCAAATTGGCGGGCCCTATTTTTGTATCATCATCGCTGGCCGTTCCCTGTTTGCTAGGTACGGACTTTTTGTCCAGAATGCCCATCAAAATTCTCATAGATCAGGCCTGCATTGAGCTTCCGTCAGGTCGGCGGCTTGCGTTCTTGACGAGCCCTACCAAAATACGCACGGTTTGTGCGACGGTGCAGGCGCTGGCAACTCAGACTGTAAGGGTGCCCCCGGGATCGAAAATGTTGGTACCCCGTCGGTTGAGGAAGCCACTCGAGGTGGGCGCGGTGGCACAGGGGGGACCGTTGGGGCCGTCTAACAGGGCCAGAAGGGGCCTCGACTTAGCGGTTGCTCAAACCATGGTGAGAGGGGACAGTGAGCCGTTCGTAAGGGTCCTGAATACGGGGTCGCGGCCGGCCGAAATTGTGCAGGGAACGGTGCTGGCTCACGCCGCGCCGCTACCCGTTGAGGAACGGCTCGTGTCTCAAGCGGATTTCACTGTCGAGTCGCATCCTCCAAGTGATGAGGGGACAGAGTGGTTGGACTCGTTGTGTGCCGGTTCTGCTAACTTGTCCAAAGTGCAATTGGGAGTCGACGCTCCCACGGGGAGGGATTCGCTGTTGTCATTGCCCCTCATTGAGTGGGGCCGTCTCCAAATGTCCGACAGCTCCCTACTTACGCTACGTCGAAAAGTTGGCGCTCCCGAGGTAGGGGATGCGCGGGTCGGTTCCTGGGTGTGCAGACAGGGCCTTTTGATGAAGTGGGACAACATGTCCCGGGGTCACGTGCTCGTTGTGCCTGTTGCTATGCGGGGTAAGGTCGTTCTGGCAGCTCATGAACGGCTCATGCATCTGGGTTTTCAAAAAACGCTCGCCCTAATCCAGCGAGACTATTATTGGCCGGGGATGGGTAACGACGTGGCGAACATTCTTAAGGGATGCGTAGGGTGCGCCGAAAGAAAACCGCCACCATTGGCAGCTAATCCACTGCTGAAATCCATTCAAGTTTCGCGCACAAACGAATTGGTTGCGTTGGACATCTTGGGGCCCTTTCCTGCTACACCGAGGGGAAATAGGTTCCTGCTGGTTGGCGTAGAATACTTCACCCGATGGCCCATGGCATGGCCACTCGCCAACCAGTCGGCTGCAGCGGTGGCGGACGCCTTCGTCCAGGGTTATGTTTTGGACAAGGGCGCCCCCGAACGCTTGCTGACGGATCAAGGAAATAATTTTTCGAGCGGTTTGTTGCGCGAGGTGCGCGACCTGCTGGGTACAATGAAAGTGCGTACTTCCCCCTACCACCCGCAGACTGACGGGATGGTTGAGCGTCTGAACAGGACGATTACGTCTATGTTGTGCCAACAGGTCTGCGACGATCAGGTTGATTGGGACTTACAGGTGCCGGGGGTACTCGCGGCCTATCGAATGGCCCCTCATGCGGCGACGGGGTTTTCCCCATTTTTTCTTATGTATGGGCGGGAGGCCGATCCGGCCATGGACGTCCAACTGGGGATTTCCCAGCCACGTGCAAAATCTATATTGGCAGACCACATCAAATTTAATATCGCAAAATTGACTGAAGCACGGGAGGCGGCGAGGTTGAATTCGCGGTCGCGGCAAATTGCGAACGAGAGATTGCATGAGCGGAGGGTGCATACGCATGATTGGAAACCAGGCGATAAGGCCTGGCTGCATTGTCCACATGCACCGTTGGCTACGTCCCCCAAGTTGTTGAGACCTTGGAGGGGACCGGTGGAAATTGTGCGGGTTGCACGACCCCAGAGTATACAGATTAAATGGGAAAAACGCCGTTGGTACGTGCACCCCTCCCGACTGAAGCCCTATACGGCACCGTGTGACCCCGTTCTGTGCCGTAACGACCGGGCGTGTGATGTGACCGTCGACTCGGGGAGGGAGGTGTCGCAGGCTGCTCCTCACGTGTTTCCACCTGACCCACCCCCAGGTGCCTCGGGCTTGACGGCTGCTAACCGTCGGGAGCCTGAACCCCGGGGCACGCACGGGTCCTCGATGCCTGGCCGATGTCTTCCTGAACCGCCGGCACCACCGGACGTTCAACCGCGTCTGGTGCCGTACGACGGACCGGCAAGGCGGACTCGGGCTAGGTCTCAACAATTTTCATGAAGACGTTTTTTCTCTACACCGAGCTCGCCCGGTGTTCCCCTCTGCCGGGGTAATGTCCCGTTGTAGGGACGCTCGGAAGAAGAAGGGGACACTGCACGAGTCGAAAGAAAAAAAAAAAATTTCCATTTATTTTCCTTTTTGCATACACATTGCTATTGCAACTCGCCGGTTTGTATATATTGTTCTATTGTCGCGGTGGCATTGGTTGAGGGTTGCGGATGGTAGTGTTCGCGTCGTGTTGTGTTGTTAGGTTAGTTGTTGTTCTTGTTGTTGTGTTGGGTTACGGGGCACACAGGGGGGTTTGTATATTTTTATAGCAGCCGGGGCGGCTGCGAGCTATGTGGTAGGGGGTGATGTAGTGGTGGTATTGAAGTGCGCCGACTGTGACAGTGATGGATCACGGGGCGGCGCGGGGTGCGGGGTTGGGCACGCGTTGTGGGCGTGGTGTGGACGCGCGCGCCGGGAGTGACAGATGACGGGGCGGCGCGGCGTGAGTGGTGAGGCACGATGAGATGTGGGAAAAGAGGATCGTAGCCAGCGCCCGGCGATTGGTCGAATAAGTGGGTGCTCGCAGCGACGTCCGCAGGTGGGGTATAAAGGGGGACGCGCGAGAGCACTCGGGGGGAGTTACCCAGTTGAAGACCCGAAGACGGAGCTGAAGACTTAGTCGCCGAGTAGCTAAGTGGATGTTGGTCATCCGAGTAGCTCAGTGGCGTTAGTCGCCGAGTAGCTAAGTGGATGTTGGTCATCCGAGTAGCTCAGTGGCGTTAGTCGCCGAGTAGCTAAGTGGATGTTGGTCATCCGAGTAGCTCAGTGGGCGTTAGTCGCCAAGTAGCTAAGTGGGTGGTTGTCACCCGAGTACTAAGTGGATGTTGGTCATCCGAGTAGCTCAGTGGCGTTAGTCGCCGAGTAGCTAAGTGGATGTTGGTCATCCGAGTAGCTCAGTGGGCGTTAGTCGCCAAATAGCTAAGTGGGTGTTTGTCACCCAAGATACAAAGTAGGTGTTAGTCACCTGTAAACGAGTTTGATAAAATAAAGAGTGTGTTACCCGTGAAGTCGTCTCCCGCCGAGTTACTACATTACACATCCACGTCTGACCCCACGTGCGCGAGGCTGAGTCGGCGACTAACTCTCAGGGCAGGATATGCGTTTCCACTATTCCCGTAGACAACATTCATGTTCATTCGGTGTGGAGATGGCGATGCCTGAACGTCCACCCTTTGTTCAGTATGGTTTGGTGGAGGAGCATTGATGCATTGTTCAGACCAGTCCAAAATATTTTTTCTGGTGAGTTGATCACGGTCCTTGACAGGTATCTGCGTGCCAAACTCACTCCAATTCTCTTCCTTATCCAGGTTGGCTGCTGCCTCGAGCACCTCTGCCTGGGCCATTGCAGCAGCTGCTTCCCTTTTGAGTTGTAGGGTGCTTAACTTAGCATCCAGCTCGATTTTCTTCCGTGTGGCAGTAGCCTCTAATATACTCTCTTGCTCTCGTGCGGCAGCAGTTGCTATGCTTGCTTCTTCTTGTATGCGAGCCTTTTCAATTAGCATGGCTTCCTCTTCAGCCATGTAGGCAATACGGGCGCTTGCTGCTTCTGCTGCTGCGCGTGCCTGAGCTGCTGCCATACTAGTAGATGATGTCTGTGAGTGCGCTGAGCCTTTAGATCTTGTGGTGGACCTGGATGAGACGGAATGCTGAGATTGTGTCTCTCTTAAGCCCTCCACACGGTCCATTGCATCTTGTATCACTGCCTGCACATTATCATCGAGCAGTTCGAGGAAGTGTTCTTGCATACGCACTCCCTCAATGCCCTCATCTGTTTTCACCTTCATCAGGAGGGAGATGTATTTATTTGCCAGGAGCTTGTAGCTTGAGCTGCTCACCTTCACTCGCTGGATGGCCCGTTGAATTGAGGCCACTGTGTCTGAGGCGTTTGAAGCTTCAGATAAATCTGCTTCAACCCGGTCCCATGTCCATTGTATCCTGGCATGAAGGTCCTGTTTCTCAGCCTCGTAGCTTTCTAAAGCCCGTTGTGTCAACCTGACGTCCCTTTGGGGCCTTGAACTCCCTTCTTCAGCATCTCTCCCTGCTGAACTGTGGCTGTCCATGCTGTGATGCTTGCAACACGATCTTAATGTAGACTCGTTGCAGAGCTGGTTGCTTGCTGCAGGCTGACTGCTTGAGAGCTCCAAGCTCGCTGCAGGCTGAATGCTTGAGAGCTCTTTGAATGCTGCAGGTTGGGAGCTTCAAGAAGAGTGTCTTTTAACTTGGCTGCAGAGAGCTGGCTGCAGCACTGGTTGGGAGCTTCAAGAAGACTGTCTTCTTACTTGGCTGCAGAGAGCTGGCTGCAGCACTGGTTGGGAGCTTCAAGAAGACTGTCTTCTTACTTGGCTGCAGAGAGCTGGCTGCAGCACTGGTTGGGAGCTTCAAGAAGACTATATTTTTACTATCTCGGCCTCGCTGTGCGCTGCGTTGCACCGCTAGTCGAGTAGATAACCTTGCGTTCAATAAACCCTCAGAGCCAGGATGAACGTCCAACTCCAATCGTCATTTATTGATTGTAACAAGGTAAAACTGGTGAGAAAACACAGATACAGCATCTGTTATAATTCGGAAACACCCACACAATGAACACCACAGCATCAAAACATTGTCTTAGATAACAATAGATCCTGGAAGGACCAGGCCCCTACATTACCACTGAACAGCTAGACAAGAGCACAAGCCAGTGCGTTGCATACAGGCACATCGTGTATTCATCCCACTGCACCCCAAATGTACAGCATTACACATAACACTAAACTGTGGATGAGATACTTCGTCATCTTTACTCTCAGGATCGCAACATAGGCACAAGTCTGACTCGACCTACTAAATCACAAGTAACATCCACAATAAGGAAAGTCGCAGGCTTCGTTACTAACTAGGCCTCGTATTTACTACAACAACTTAACGGCACCATAAAGGCATTTACATCACTATAACGGTCATTCCAACATTCCAACAGCATTGCCAATATTATAGGAATATAAATAAACTTACAGATAATGCTTCTTAAGCTCCCACAATGGACAAGTGCGGCTGTGGTCTCACTCAGATGCGATGCGGGCCGCCATCTTGAATTATGAGAAGATGGCCGACGCACGCATGGTACAGTGGAAATCTAACATCGTCACTTCCTGGTCACGTGACCAACATTAGCATCGAAAAACAGGAACTTCCTGTGAACGCACGCTCCACATCTGCCGTGAGGCAAGACAGCGGGCACCACTCTTACGTGGGTGCAGTACCAGCCCTAGAAGGGCTAGTGGGCGCTGACTGAAAGTGCTGATGGCACCACGCTCTGCGTGCAGTGCCGACCCCTACAGGATGGGGTGTCAGGGTGCCGGTCAAGGGTATGGGGTTACTAAGGGCCATGGCACTCTGGTTGACCCTAGAGGACACATGGCGGGTAAAGTCTACACAGGGGCCCCAGGTGGGGGCTACGGGTAGTCACGTGTCAGGGTCGAGATCCTGCTCGAGAGTTGGAGAAGGTGGTCGTGGCTAAGGGCGGGGCCAGCCCCACCACAGAGGATATAAGCTGAGTCCCTGAGAGGGACCGGCTGCTGTTGTTCATCTACGTTCATGTCCTACAAGAGTCACCAACACGTGGACTGGGACCCAAGCTAGGGTCCGGTCTGTTGCAGTTAATTCCAGTGTAATTAGAGCAGTTAGCCTGGTGGTCCACCACCATAGGTTGTTATCTTGTTAAGGGGTAGTACCCCGTGTGTTGGTTTTAATAAATGTGTTGCCTCCAAGAAGTTGTCCAACTCAGCTGAACTCACTACATATGTAAGGACAGTACGGGGCCTAGTGGCCGAAAATAATTATTTTAGTGATGAGGACAGGCAGGGTCAAGTGAGGTAACTGGATGAGGAGTCAACATGGGGGTAGAGATGGAACCCCCTTGAGTGTTATAATGAGGCAAAGGAAATCTCCGACAGGAGAGAGTTCGGGAAAAGGGGCGTGGCAGAGCCAAGGGGCGATAAAAGGCAGCGCGGAGCGAGGCTCGGGGCTGCCGTGGGGGAGTTAGAGTCTGGATCGTCGTCACTGTCATCGCTGTGGATCGTCCTCATTGTCTGGGAAGGCTAGCGAGGAAAGTTATATATTTACGCCGTAGCTGCTACATCGACGGCTCCTATATAGTCAACCAGCCGTGTAAGGAACGTCGTGTAGCCGCTACATAGAGTTACCCAGTGTAATATAGTCAGCCTGTGTCCAACTGTGAAACGTCATCAAATCAGTTGGACTGTAATGTATGACAAATATATAACTTAAAAAGACAGCATCTCTGAGTGCTGCATTACACATATGGAAAGGCTGGCCATATGATTCTAAGCTTGTACGTGTCATCTGTACGTTGAAATACATAGAAGTAGGAGGAGCCTTTTGCAATAAATATTATCCCTAAGGTGGGTTTTTTTTGTTTGGATAGATCACGTGTGTGTGTGTTTAGTGGGGGTGTGCGTGTGTGTGTTTAGTGGGGGTGTGCATGCCTCTGTTTAGTGGGGGTGTGCGTGTGTGTGGAATGTTCGAACGCTCACTGCGGAGGAGAGGCTGCCACTCCTTTGTCGGGAGCTGGACCGGTACCGCCTGGATCTCTGTGGCATTCAGGAGGTCCGGTGGACCGGTTCTGGCTCCTGCCACCATGAGGGGTGGACAGTCCTCTACTCGGGGCAGGAGACTGCCAAACAACAGGGTGTGGCTCTTCTTCTGAACAAAAGAATGACGGGGGCGTGGGAGCGTGGCGGTGAGGTGTGGGAAGCTGTAAGACCCAGGATACTTTGGGCTCGCCTTCCCATCAACCGGAGGCGAGGAGTGGTGGTCGTGGTTACTTATGCCCCCACCGAAGACGAACATCCGTGGGGGGATGCAGGCAAAGCCGATGAGTCAGACGCTTTCTATGACCTCCTGTCACAGGTGCTGGCTAAAGTGGCCACTCGGGACAGAGTCATCTTGTTGGGTGACTTCAATGCCCGAGTTGGTCATGATGCTGGCACCTGGTCTGGAGTGATTAAAAGGCATTGGCCAGATCAGCTCAATAACAACAGTAGGAGGCTGCTAGATGTTTGTGCAGCCTATGGGCTTGTAATAACCAACACGCTCTTCGGCATCGGCGCATCCACACAACATCATGGATGCATGCCGGGTCCAAGCAAGAACATCTGCTGGACTACATAGTGACGGACCAGCGGATGCGAGCCCATGTCCTTGACACCAGGACCTACCGTGGAGCTGATCTGCCCTCTGACCATCGACTAGTCATCTGTAAGATGCGCCTGCCATTATTCCACTCCGGTGGTGGGTGTACACCCAGGATCCCATTCCAACCAAAAGTGGGCCTGGTCTCAGTTAGCTGATGAAAGTTGCAAGCGAGAATTTCATCATCGCTTGCAGCTGGGGTTGGCATCGTCCCCCACTCCACCAGATGTCGAGGGTAAATGGGCGAGGTTTAAGACTGTGACTCATGCAGCTGCAATGGCTGCTTTGGGTACGCGGTCCAGACCTCCCCAGAAACCCTGGCTGACAGAGGAGGTGTTCAGGTTAATTGAGAAAAAGCGACAGGCCCACTCTCATCGGCTACAGCATCCCACGTCAGAGAATGAGGAGGTTTACCGCAGCCTTCGCTCGGAGGTTCGGAGAGCCGTAAGGCGCTGCAAGGATGGGTGGTGGTCGCGGGTTGCTGAGGAGATGGAATCTGCCTCAGTGGCCCGCGATCACAAATCACTATTTAACTCCATCAAAAAAGTAACCTGCAGCGCCACACCAATTACCATCATTAGGGGAAAAAACGGTGATCCAATCTCCGACCCCCAGGAACAGGTTTGCAGATTTGCTGAGCATTTCTGTGAGGTTCTGGGGGAGGGAAAATCTCTCAGCCAGGAAAACATCATGGCACAAAGTGGGGATAACCCTGCTGAGGCTGCGGTGCCTCAAATATTGGAGGAGGTCACCCCCTGTGAGTGGCTAGCTGAGGTGCCATCTGTTGAGGAAGTACTGAAGGCGATCAGGAGTCTGAGACCAGGAAAGGCACCGGGCAGAGATGATCTCCCAAGCGAAATGCTGAGGGAGGGTGGCGCTTGTGCACAGACTGCCCTATATGACATCATAACAACAGTCTGGACCGCTGGACGGGTACCGCAGGATTGGAAGGATACCCTGGTGGTCCCCCTCTTTAAGAAGGGGGACCGCACAGACTATAACAACTACAGGGGCATCTCACTCCTCAGTGTGCCGGGAAAGGTCCTGGCAAGGATTATTCAATATCGCCTTGCTAGGCACGCTGAGGAGAGCCTTGCGGAACCTCAATGCGGTTTCAGGAAAGGGCGGTCCTGTACAGATGCCATATTTTCTGTCCGTCTGCTACAGCAGAGGTGTCGGGAATTCCAACAAGACCTACATCTCTGCTTTATTGACCTGGTCAAGGCCTATGATACCATCAGTAGGCCTGGGCTCTGGGTTGTTCTTCGTGCTTTCGGAGTCCCTGATCCTCTGCTCACGATCATTAAGGACCTTCATGATGGTGAGCGGGCCCGGGTAAAACTACGTGGCCGGGAGTCGGAGCCTTTCCCTGTACACCTTGGGGTGCGACAGGGATGTCCTCTGGCTCCCACATTATTTAACATCTATTTCGACTGCGTAGTTCGTGAAGCCTTCAATAGCTGTACCGGGGGAATTTCCATTTGGTTCAGATATAATGGGAGGCTGATCGACGCCCGGGTGCGATCAAGGGATGGCTCCCTATTGGTCAACCACGTTATGTATTCCGATGATTTGGTAATAGCTGCTCATTCAGAAGAGAAGTTGGAGATGCTGCTGCTGAGACTGGAGCGTGCCACTAAGAGGTGGGGCCTTACCCTCAGCCCCACCAAAACTCAGCACCTGCCTGGGTATTTTGTACCATCGGACACTCCACCCCCACAACTCCCAATCGGTGATGGGGCAGTTGTGGAGAGAGTGGAGAGTTTCCCATACCTGGGCAGTGTGCTTATGACCGGCTCCAGTTTATCAGCAGAGGTCTCACTCCGAATCAGTCGAGTGGCAATATCTTTTCATCGGTTGCGTAACGCTGTGTGGAAGCTACCTGGTCTGTCGCTCCGCACGAAGCTTCAGGTCTTCTCGGCCACGGTCATTCCCTCCCTACTCTACGCTTGCGAAACGTGGACCCCCCTAATGGAGCATCTTCGCCGGTTGGAAACATTTAGGCTGGCCTGCCTACGATCCATCCTGGGTTTTAACCAGGCTGGATTGTGTGAGGAGCTCACAAATCATTGAAAGATCTGGGCAAAGTCCCATCGGTGCGCTCCTCCGGCAGCCAAGGCTGCGTTGGCTGGGTCATGTAGCCCGCATGCCCAGCTACCGCATGCCTAAACAGCTTTTGTTCGGCCGGATCGAGGGGGCTAAACGGGCGCGGCACGGGCTAGAGAAGAGATGGAGTGATGTGGTACAGGAGGACGTGGAGCTGAGTGGACTTGCCGATGACTGGTACCAGCGGTGTCAAGATCGGCCTCAGTGGAGGAGGCTCGTGAAGGACGCTACTGGGCAGTTGGAGGCAGTCGCCCTCCAACAACAACGGAGGGCGGAGGAGCGACGCTCACAACAACGAGCGGAGCGCCGGGTGGCTAAAGCACAGCAAGTTGGTACAGTAGGGGGCACAGGTGGTGCATCAGCCAGTCATCTCGGTAATCTCGGTCAGTCGACCCGTGGCACCTGCTGGGTCTGCCCCGTGACCTCCTGCCAGCGGGCGTTCGACACTTCACGTGGCCTCAAGGTGCACTTGGCCTGGCACAAGCGACGTGGTGACGTCACCGCCACTTAGTGGCGAATGGCGGTTGTTGTTGTTGTTTAGTGGGGTGTGCGTGTATGTGTTGTGTGGGGGTGTGGGGGTGTTTAGTGGGGGTGTGCGTGTATGTGTTTAGTGGAGGTATGTTTGTTTAGTGGGGGTGTGCGTGTGTATGTTTAGTGGTTGTGTGTGTGTGTGTGTTTAGTGGGGATGTGCGTGCGTTCGTGTGGAGGGGTGCGAGGGGATGGCGGCGCTGGTGGAGTTGTTCCATTGCTGTGGCACCAACAGAGTCACTGATGCGATTCCCACTCACATATGGAGGGAGGTGGGCTTTGGCAGGACACACGGCAACATGGCAGGGGGGGGGACAATGGTCGAGACTAAGAACAAAGCGGCAGCCAAGGGCTTGGAAGGCGTTTGAGAGCACGGATCCGCCAAACAAGGCGGATCGACGGCATCTCGTTGTGCACAGATGCTGCGTGGATTGTTGCAGAGGATCGCGATGAAGTCTTGGAAGGGTTGTGTTCTGGTTTACCGTTTGCGACAATGTGTTGGTCTTACCCAAAAGCCTGTGTTTGTTTTGCTCACTGTAGCTGAGCTTAACGCGATAAACCTCAAAGAACGCGGAGAAACTCGTCCAGCAGATTTGGCTATTTGCTTACAGATAAGCAGCCACTGCATGGTCCAATGAGTTTCACACAAAGACGTCAGTTTGACACGTAGGAGGGTTTCACGACCAATAGTGTTACTAATAAAGTTATTCTGGGTTAGTTCGCGCAAGTATAACTTTGCCGTTAAACCCGCCACCACCCGCCACTTCCAATTAGTAAGGTCTGTCACGTAAACAGGACGTGCCAATTTGTTACTAGTGTAATGACATAAGGGAGGGGCTTCTGGGGGGCTCTGGAACCCTTGGCGCCAGGCGCTGGGTTCCCAGGCGACCCAGACGCTTAAGCCCTTTGGCGCCAGGCGTCGGGTTCCCAGGCACTTAAGCCCCTTGGCGCCACCAACGGGGGAGGGCTGTCTGTGCTCTGTGGGATATCTGGGGGCGCACACGGCCCCACCCCTCGTTGGGGACTAGGCATAAAAGGGGAGCTCCCTGGACGATCAGGGCCAGTTGTAGCTCAAGACCCAAGACCCAAGACCAGCCATCTGAGGACCCTGGGACGCTGTGAGGGCCAGTGGTGGGACTCTGGAACTCCCGACTTTACGACCTTGTGAGGGCGAGTTCCAGAGCGTAGCCAGAGTAGTGTATCTAGGCTGTGTACCTAGGCTGTGTACCTAGGCTGTAACAGGGTATCAGGACTGTTGGAGTGCTGTTGGATTGTAATAAAGAAGTTACCTCTACAAGTGTCTCCGGAACCCATTACACTAGTACAGCACACCAGTGTGTTGAAGAGCAAATCCACAACATTTACAATCATTTTTGTCCATCACATTTTTATTAATATTTTTCCTTTTTGCTATGGCGCTATGAAGGCATGTAAGGTCAGGCACGCACACGTGCAGTATTGTTGACGAGTTTGTTGGGTTTTCAGGAAAACTATGAAAAACGACTGACCATGTGTTTTGCGTAGGATATGACTGAAATAACTTTTGCATGCGTTGGCACAACGGGCTGCCAGTCAGGTAGAGGTGTGAGATAGAAGGCCTATCTTGTTAAGAATTCGCATCAAGGTTGTAAGTCTATAAAACTAGAGTGGGCAGCGATTGACCTTCCTCGTCAGACTCCGCGTTAGACATCGGGAAACTGCGTTCCTCGAGCACCCATTGATCTCGCCGGCGATTTAACCATCCATGTTGCATTGCTATCTATCTTGACTTCAACAGGTAAGTCCCCACTGAGCCGTGTAGCTCTTTTTCAGAAGCGACCTGGCCCCCACAAATGATAACTCAACAAATTGGCTTATCAATTGTAAAATTATAGCAGCAGCCAAATACACTGAACGCGTGATGTTCAATTTAATGTGGAGGGAAAAACCGGAAGACCCGGAGAAAAATCCACGCGACCACATGGGGGGGGGGGGAGAGATACACCGAAACTCCAAATATTCAGCAGGAGTCAGGATGGGGATTGAATCCTCGACCTCCAATATACCAGGCAAAGAAGATAATATATCATAGCGACTGTTATGATGATTATGAGAGACACACGCAAACTCCAAATATACAGAAGTTGTCATCGGGGTGGGGATCGAACCCACAACCTCCTGTATACAAAGGAGAGGTAGTTAACATCTCCTAACCACCGTTACGCCCAATTCACTGCACCCCTCGTCATTACAGCCGGTCGGAACTCGCTCAGTACAACAAGCAGTGAGTATACCATTGAGGTTCCGTCTACACTTCACGTGTGCGTGCTGTAGTCTCGCAGCCTCACCTCTGCCTGTGACTCGTCATGCGGTAGCGTTGGCCGATAGCAATATGGTGGGTGGTCAGATTTCAGAATCGTTTCCTAATACAATCGATGGAATCTATTTTTCTTATTAATAAAACGACTCTTACAAACACTTTTTTAACACGTATGAGGCTGTCGCTACCAATATTATCCATAGGTGCTTTTGGGTTAGATCGTGTAAATATGAATGTGTCTTTTTCGATTTAAAGCTTTCGTGACTGTAGGGATTCATCTTCTTGGTTCTTTCGGTAAAGTCACGTAGAAGGGAAATAATAAAATAATAAAAATAAAACATAATAAAATAATTCTCACGACGTTTCGGCCACAACGCAAGCAGCCGTCCTCACCTGAGGACGGCTGCTTGCGTTATTATTTTATTACTTCCCTTCTACGTGACTTTACCGAAAGAACCAAGAATATAAATGCGTAATTAAAGCCGTCACCACCCGGCAGCCAATTAGCAAGGGGTTTGTCACGTAAACAAAACGTCCCAATTCGTTACCAGTTCAGGAATAAGCGGTGTGTTAGTGCTGATGCCTGACTGCTAATTATACACTTTAGTATACTTAAATGTTAATATATCGACAAACAATTATAAAGTATTAAAATAATCACGTATCACAATTCAAACAATACCGTCTTTAAGAAAATAACCAATGGTCAATGTCAAGACTTAGCTTTTACTATCTTTTTTAAAACCTGCCCAATACATAATTATTACGTCACAACCCAATAATTTCTCCACAGTCATTTCTCGAGCTGCTCAACTTGTGGTTCCCAGCAATGACGCGGCGGTTGTAAATGAAATAATGAACTCTGCTTTACTTGTTGCAAAGGTAAATAAAACAGACGAACCCCCCAGGGGGACTCACAGAGCGGGGGAGTGAAAGAGAGGAAGAGGTCGGTGTATCAGATAGAGGCGCGCGCGTGTGTGTGTGTGTGAGAGAGGTATAAGGTGAGAGGCAGAGAGAGGTGAGTGAGCGGCGAGTGATATCTGAGTGAATAAAGCGCCGTGCCCACTTCATTGTTACGCCGCGTGTGACTGGCAGGGCGAGACAGACACAGAGGAGACAGTCAGCCACAGAGACAGACAAGAGGCCGCAGCGAGAGAAGAGGAGGAAGAGGAGGTTCACGATGGACAGCACCAACTCGGGTGAGTGGGTGAGCAGAGGGGACGCGGTGGTTGAGACGGTGGTGGGTGCAGCATGTGAATCTGTGTGCAATATTGCTATTGAGATAAATCTTGACGTAAAGCTTTCGTGACTGCAGGAATTCATATTCTTTGGGTCTTTCGGTAAAGTCACGTAGATAGGTTGAAAGAAAATATTTTCAACCTATCTACGTGACTTTAACGAAAGACCCAAAGAATGTGCTATTGAGATGTTATGTGTGTTGAGGTGTTCTGCAAATATCGCGTTAAACTAAATTTTGTAAATCGGAACGACTTCTCCCTGTTCTTCATCTGAGGACGGCTGCTTGCGTTGTGGCCGAAACGTCGTGAGAATTGTATTTGGTTGTTTTATTTTTATTATTTTATTATTTCCCTTCTACGTGACTTTACCGAAAGAACCAAGAAGATGAATCCCTTTCATTTAATGCGACGCCATTTAGGATGCGTTTCGGACAGTCATTGTATCTCTACTCTTAACCGAGAAAACACACCGATATTTATCGCTTTTCATAGTACAAAAAAATTCTTGAAAAAATATTTAAATCGATATAATCTTAATTATATTTAAACACAAAATGTATTAACCATTTCAGGGAACTCGCCAAATGATCTGCTTGCACGTTGGAGTGTCTGGCGAGGCGACGCCGTCTCGGATCAGAATCTTTATTTAGACTGGAGGGAGGAATCTGATGAGCTACAAAGCTCTTTGTAGCTTCGCATTTGGTGATCGCACGGCACGCGTGACCGTAGCCAAATTTCGTTAAACCGAACGCGTTCCTAAAGCGAGGGACACCTGCACATTGTATATCGGTATCAAGACACGCAGGCGTGTGAACACGTTAGCACACCACACGCGACAACACCTTCAGTTCAAAAGAAGACCGCCTTCTCAGGGCTGCAGCCCAGAAGCCTCCGCCAACTGGAGGGCCTCCACAGCTTAAGTGAAAAGTTATTTCACTTGTGAATAATGCATTTTATTTGTTGTTGGCCTCATAAAAATACATTTTATTTTTCTTTAACTTTGTTTTCCTTGTTAAAATATTACTGGGGGCCTCACAGTACCTGTAGTCCAGGGGCCTACACAATCTTATTCCGGCCCTGTGCCCACTCCCCCACGTTGCCAGGTTTAACACATCCCTCTCTGAGACCTGATTCTTTCCGCTTTAAATGGGCATCAGAGCAGGGTGGCACAGTGGTAACAACATGTACCTCAGCAGCAGCCACCACCACACCCTAGTTTCCATGACTGACCTTGGGCTCCTTTCACATGTGGCGTTCTGTGTTTTCGGTTATCCGTGCTCCCCCTCTTCTTCACGGGGTTCGTCCGTGTTTGCTCAGCTGAAAACCAAGAGTGCGAACGTTCTCCTAAAAAAAATATTAAACTACTTTTTTATTTGCCATTAATAGCGGGGGGGGGGGAGTCGTTTTGGTTAGATCGCGTCAATATACAGTCGACCCTCCTGCATCACGACTTTCCCCATCGCGGTTTCGATATATCGCGGGGTCGGCATAAGAAATTAAATGGGAAGTTTTTGGGAGTTTTGCGAAAGCCGCAGACGACTTTCGAAGGCTAGCAGACAACACACACAAAGTTTAGTAACTCACAAATGCATAAAATATATGTACAGTACTGGATAATAATTAATGTATTTATTTTTTAATACCATAAGTATACGCACATTTTTTTTAAAGTGAAATTTTGTAAAAAGTTTAAGTTTGCAAAAAGAACGCGAAAGCCAGCAGATGACACGGAAAGGCTGACAGCGCCGCCCCCCCCGAACCCGTCAGCTGGAGATGCTCGCCACGGGGCCCAAAACATTTTACGTGGTTTTTCCAGATCGCGGGGGGCCTGCGCCCCTAACCCCCGCGATGTGGAAGGGTCGACTGAACAATGTTGTGTCGTTAATCCCGCCACCACCCGACACAGCCAATGAGTGAGCTTTGGTCACGTAAACAAAGTGTGCCAATTCGTTGCCGTTTTCCCCACCTCAAGAGAACCGCGATCACATTACATGAATAGGTGGTACCCTTTATGGCAATAAACCAGGAGGTGTTAAGATGTTAAAACACCAAACTGAAACCTTTTGCAAGTGTAATGAGAGAACGGGTACAGGCACCGTTACGTCAGCGGGATCCAATCCTAAATGGGGATGGCATCTGGGCGGAAGAGGAGGCGGAGTCGTGGAGAGAGGTTCGGGAACCCTCTGGAAGGTTTCACGAGGGGGCGTGGCGAGAGGCGGGGCTTAGCCCCGCCGGGGAGGATATAAGCGGAGGGGGGAGAGAGCTCGAGGTCTGTGTGTGAAGACCTGGGTCCTGGAACTGCGTCGCTGCTCATCCCCTTCCCGCCACGGACCACGTGGCGGATCCTCCAGGGGAGCTCACCTCTCCTCCCCGGCACGCCATCAGCCAGTGGCGAGACCGGGAGAGCAGAGTGAGCCTCGTGGGTGGGTAGAAAGAGACGCCTTGTCCACGGCATCGTGAAGAGGGAGTATAACCTGGAAGGGAAGGAGTGGAGCTGTGTTGTACGACCGTTAATAAACGAAGCACACCAAGAAGCATCGCCGTGGAAGTCCTTCATTACACAATGAATCATGTTACTGCATTAACCACACAAACTTGTGCTGAACATGCAAACAAAAGAGAGGTCCCATGATGTAGCTTGCTCGCCCTGAGTTATCAATGTCCTGATAGTGGCATTGTCTTTGTACTGTTCCCCTATTGGCAGCCTCTGGTCTAACACAGTTTGAGACTAGGCTCTTAAGAAAGCTGTCTCTAGTGTGGACCAATCAGTTTCAAAGACAATGCATCATATACTACCAGAGCATGTTTTTTGTTTGCATGTTTACCACAAGTATATGGGGTTAATGTAGTGACAGGATTCCTTGAATTAGGATTCTTTTTGGTGTTTTAACATCTTGACACAACTGTTTTATTTTCCAAAAAGGGTCAAACCTATTGTTATAAGAAGAAAAAAACACTTCTATACGTAATGTGGTGGCGGTAGTGGTGGTGGTATCAGCCGCTGAGATGACGAGGCACTAACGTCATGGCTTGTGGCCAGGTCGCCCTCTCTGAACGAGAGCTCAGAGCCCAGTCACCTTTACCTGGTTACATCAAATAAATGAACGGCTGATTGTGGATTTTCTTGTTGTTGTTGCTGCTGTTGTTGTTGCTGTTGTTGCTGCTGCTGCATACTCGGCTAACGCGACGCCGTACTTTCCGTTGCCAGCAAGTGGCTACCTATCGCAGTCGGAGCTCACCAGACTCTACAACACCAAGGTCACTCACGTGGTGTGCTGGAAGAGACCCTTCATGTCAATCGTCCCACACGCCGGCATCATGTGCGTCCGGCAGTGCACGAGAACATCGGGACGCGTTCATCGACACGTCCCCATGTGGCCTCGCCTCGTCTCATCTTCCTTCTGTCTGACTGACCTGACCCATCCCATCCCCGACGCTCACGTCCTTTCTCCTTCCTGTCCCCTTCTCGCTCCCCGTCACTGGGACCCCCCCCCCCCCGCAGCACTCAGGGCAATCGCCTTCACCGTCGCAACAACAACAACATGAACAAGCTGCAGCTTCCATTACTCCCTTTACACCACCACCCATCTCTTCTCCCCTAGCCCAGCATCAACATCATCCTGCTGATACTGCTGCTGCCTAACCTCCAGCTCCGACCAAATATACACAAACCCCTACCACAACCCCTACCACTATCACTACCCCTATCGCTATCACAATCCCTCACTACCCCTATCACCACGCAACCCCTATCACTACCACAACGCCTATCACTATCCCTACCACTACCTCTATCCCTACCCCTATCACTACCCCAACCCCTATCACTACCCCTATCACAACCCCTATCACTACCCCTATCACTACCACAACCCCTATCACTATCCCCACCCCTATCACTACACCAACCCCTATCACAACCCCAATCGCTACCCCAACCCTTATCACTACTCCAACCCCTATCACTACCCCTACAAATACACCAACCCTATCATTACCCCTATCACTACCCCAACCCCTATCACTACTGTAGTGAGTTCATCTGAGTCGCAGACGTACTCTTTGAAGGCAACACACTTTTTAACACCAACACAGATAACAGCCTATGGTGGTGACCACCAGGCTAACTGTGCTAATTACACCTTAACAAGCTACGATGGACCGGATCACAGCTTCGGTCCAGGTCCACGTGTTGGAGACTCCGTAGGATGTAGAACGTAGAACGTAGGTTTTTCAGGATGAACTACAGCAGCCGGTCCCTCTGGGGGACCCGGCTTATATCCTCTGTGGCGTGGCTGGCCCCGCCCTTAGCCACGCCCACCTTCTCGACCCTGACCACGTGACCACTCCTAGCCCCCACCTGGGGCCCCTGTGTAGACTTTACCCGTCACCATGTCCTTCGGGGTCAACCAGAGTGCCATGGCCCTTAGTAACCCCATACCCATGGCCTGCACCCTGACACCCCATCCTGTAGGGGTCGGCACTGCACGCAGAGCGTGCTGCCATCCAGCACTGCCAGTCAGCGCTCACCGAGCCCCTCTAGGGCCGCTACTGCACCCACATCCACGTGGTGCTCGCGATGTCGTTACATCGCACGCCGTGTCTCTCTAGGGCCAGCATTACACAGTGACATCCGCTATGTCACTACACTACCACAAACCCTATCACTATCCCCACCCCTATCACTACCCTACCACTACCCCTATCCCTTCCCCTATCACTACCCCTATCGCTACCCAAACCCTATAACTACCCCTATCACTACCCCTATCACTACCCCAACCCCTATCACGACCACAATCCCTATCACTATCCCTACCATTACCCCTATCCCTACCCCTATCACTACCCCAACCGCTATCACTACCCCAACTCCTATTGCTAACTCAACACTTATCACTACTGCTACCACTACCCCAACCCCTATCACTACCCTTATCACTATACCCACCCCTATCACTACACCAACCCCTATCACTACCCCTATCACTACCCCAACCCATATCACTACCCAAATATCCCAACCCATATCACTACCCCTATCACTATCCCAACCCCTATTACTACGCCTACAAATACCCCAACCCCTATCACTACCCCTACAAATACCCCAACCCCTATCACTACCCCAACCCCTATCACAACCACAATCCATATCACTATCCCTACCATTACCCCTATCCCTACCCCTATCACTACCCCAACCGCTATCACTACCCCAACTCCTATTGCTAACTCAACACTTATCACTACTGCTACCACTACCCCAACCCCTATCACTACCCCCACCCCTATCACTACACCAACCCCTATCACAACCCCAATCGCTACCCCAACCCTTATCACTACTCCAACCCCTATCACTACCCCTACAAATACACCAACCCTATCATTACCCCTATCACTACCCCAACCCCTATCACTACTGTAGTGAGTTCATCTGAGTCGCAGACGTACTCTTTGAAGGCAACACACTTTTTAACACCAACACAGATAACAGCCTATGGTGGTGACCACCAGGCTAACTGTGCTAATTACACCTTAACAAGCTACGATGGACCGGATCACAGCTTCGGTCCAGGTCCACGTGTTGGAGACTCCGTAGGATGTAGAACGTAGAACGTAGGTTTTTCAGGATGAACTACAGCAGCCGGTCCCTCTGGGGGACCCGGCTTATATCCTCTGTGGCGTGGCTGGCCCCGCCCTTAGCCACGCCCACCTTCTCGACCCTGACCACGTGACCACTCCTAGCCCCCACCTGGGGCCCCTGTGTAGACTTTACCCGTCACCATGTCCTTCGGGGTCAACCAGAGTGCCATGGCCCTTAGTAACCCCATACCCATGGCCTGCACCCTGACACCCCATCCTGTAGGGGTCGGCACTGCACGCAGAGCGTGCTGCCATCCAGCACTGCCAGTCAGCGCTCACCGAGCCCCTCTAGGGCCGCTACTGCACCCACATCCACGTGGTGCTCGCGATGTCGTTACATCGCACGCCGTGTCTCTCTAGGGCCAGCATTACACAGTGACATCCGCTATGTCACTACACTACCACAAACCCTATCACTATCCCCACCCCTATCACTACCCTACCACTACCCCTATCCCTTCCCCTATCACTACCCCTATCGCTACCCAACCCCTATAACTACCCCTATCACTACCCCTATCACTACCCCAACCCCTATCACGACCACAATCCCTATCACTATCCCTACCATTACCCCTATCCCTACCCCTATCACTACCCCAACCGCTATCACTACCCCAACTCCTATTGCTAACTCAACACTTATCACTACTGCTACCACTACCCCAACCCCTATCACTACCCTTATCACTATACCCACCCCTATCACTACACCAACCCCTATCACTACCCCTATCACTACCCCAACCCATATCACTACCCAAATACCCCAACCCATATCACTACCCCTATCACTATCCCAACCCCTATTACTACCCCTACAAATACCCCAACCCCTATCACTACCCCTACAAATACCCCAACCCCTATCACTACCCCAACCCCTATCACAACCACAATCCATATCACTATCCCTACCATTACCCCTATCCCTACCCCTATCACTACCCCAACCGCTATCACTACCCCAACTCCTATTGCTAACTCAACACTTATCACTACTGCTACCACTACCCCAACCCCTATCACTACCCTTATCACTATACCCACCCCTATCACTACACCAACCCCTATCACTACCCCTATCACTACCCCAACCCATATCACTACCCAAATACCCCAACCCATATCACTACCCCTATCACTATCCCAACCCCTATTACTACCCCTACAAATACCCCAACCCCTATCACTACCCCTACAAATACCCCAACCCCTATCACTACCCCAACCCCTATCACAACCACAACCCATATCACTATCCCTACCATTACCCCTATCCCTACCCCTATCACTACCCCAACCGCTATAACTACCCCAACTCCTATTGCTAACTCAACACCTATCACTAACGCTACCCCAACCCCTATCACTACCCCTACAAATACCCCAACCCCTATCACTACCCCTATCACTATCCCCACCCCTATCACTACCACAACCTCTATCGCTACCCCTACTACTACCCCAACCCCTATCAGTACCCCGACAAATACCCCAACCCCTATCACTACCCTTAACCTCTCCCTAACCTCTCCCACCTGTTCGCCTGTCACCTTGACTACACCACCACCAACACCACTTATAATAACAGCCCCATTACTCCATTGGAACCTCATTTGCCAGTAAAAATATGATAATTGTTTTTTTACCCTTCTATCTGGCAACAAAACTGACACATTTTTACAAGGAGTCATGTTTGCATAGACCACAATACCTGCAGTCATAATGCAAACAAAAAACACAACTCTGATAATGTGCACTGTCCTTGAAGTTGATTGGTCCACACCCGAGACAGCTTTCCTTAGAGCCTAGTCTCACATGGATTGGACCAGATGACGCCAAAAGGCGCACAACTCAAAGACAATGCACCATCAGAGTATGGTGTAAATGTTTACCCCGAACTCTCATACTCTGATGGTGCATTGTCTTTGAGTTGTGCGCCTTTTGGTGTCATCTGGTCCAACCCATGTGAAACTAGGCTCTAAGGAAAGCTGTCTCGGGTGTGGACCAATCAACTTCAAGGACAGTGCACATTATCAGAGTTGTGTTTTTTGTTTGCATTATGACTGCAGGTATTGTGGTCTATGCAAACATGACTCCTTGTAAAAAGGTGTCAGTTTTGTTGCCAGATAGAAGGGTAAAAAAACAATTATCAGCCCCATTACTTTTTAGTATCTCAACCACTATCATCTCACGTACAATTTTTTGTTATATAATTGCTGCAAATCACCTTACAATATACATATATAAGACGAGCTTTACTACCCGGCTTCGCCCGGGACTTGGATTCTTGTCTTTGGATTAATAGACGGCCGACGCGGAGGGTGGGGGTGGTGGATGCGTGACGTCAGCAGGCACACTGCGTGACGCTGCTGCATGCGGGTGACATCACAGATGTGACGTCACCGCTCACTTGCCATGCAAAATATATCCATTATTGCGCACCCCCCCCCACCCCGCAAAATACAACTGTCTATTTTTATACTTTTGCATTGTGTACAGTCTGGAAACTACCCGCATGCCAAATTTCAAGTTTGTAGCATGTCAGGAAGTATGCTTAACATTTCGAACAGACACACATATTCACAAATCTCCCTTTTATCTATATATATAAAATCGCAAATCTGTCTGTCTGTGTGTGTGTGTCTGTGTGTCGCCGGACCATACGCAGTTTCATTGGACGGCGGTTGCCCCTGACAACGGGTAGCGACGCATTCGCTGCCGGGTGGACGCCATTTTTAATTCCCGTTAAAAATATGCGCACGCATTTGTGGTATAAACTCGATATACCCAGCGTTGCCCGGGGGGAAAATACATTTAAAATCTTATGAAAACTTTCAAACATTACATACCAATGAAAAAACAACTGTGTAATTACTTTTAAACCCGACGCACCAAGAATCGATTCTCTGAATCGCGCAAAGGAATCGAAGGTTGTAGATTCCTTTAGATTCGGACGATTCCCGTTTACTATAAGTTGCTTAAAGTCGATATAAACTGCTACGAACGGGAAATATCCGGCGTTGACCGGGGCAAAAATGTAATTAAAAAACTCCTGAAAAAATAAAATAACAATGAAAATGAAACTCTATCATTCAAAATGTAAACCCCCAACATGCCAGGAATCGATTCTTTGAATCGCACAAAGGACTAATCGAAGGTTGTAAATTACTTTAGGATCGCGCTTCCTGTTTAATATAAGTTGCTAATAGAGTTGATATAAACTGCTACGAATGGGAAATATCCGGCGTTGACTGGGGCAAAAATATAATGGTGAGGGCGGTTGTGAGTGGCGATTGTGAGTGGTGATTAGTGAGTGGTGAGGGGAGGTTGAGTGGTGAGGGTGACTGGTGAGGGTGAGTGGTGAGGGTGAGTGTTGAGGGTGAGTGGTGAGTGGTGATTGGTGAGGGTGTGATTGGTGAGGATGAGTGGTGAGGGAGAGTGGTGAGGGAGAGTGGTGAGGGTGAATGGTGAGGGTGAGTGGTGAGTGGTGAGGATGAGTGGTGAGTGGTGAATGGTGATTGGTGAGCGTGTCATTGGTGAGGATGAGTGGTGAGGGAGAGTGGTGAGGGAGAGTGGTGAGGGTGAATGGTGAGGGTGAGTGGTGAGTGGTGAGGGTGAGTGTTGAGGGTGAGTGGTGAGTGGTGATTGGTGAGGGTGTAATTGGTGAGGATGAGTGGTGAGGGAGAGTGGTGAGGGAGAGTGGTGAGGGTGAATGGTGAGGGTGAGTGGTGAGTGGTGAGGGTGAGTGTTGAGGGTGAGTGGTGAGTGGTGATTGGTGAGGGTGTGATTGGTGAGGATGAGTGGTGAGGGAGAGTGGTGAGGGAGAGTGGTGAGGGTGTGATTGGTGAGGATGAGTGGTGAGGGAGAGTGGTGAGGGTGAATGGTGAGGGTGAGTGGTGAGGGTGAGTGTTGAGGGTGAGTGGTGAGTGGTGATTGGTGAGGGTGTGATTGGTGTGTGCATAAGTACCCGGCGTTGCGCGGGTGAAAAATATATTTCTTAATAACCTTACATATATACACACCCTCACCACTCACCACTCACCCTCACCATTCACCCTCACCACTCTCCCTCACCACTCTCCCTCACCACTCATCCTCACCAATCACACCCTCACCAATCACCACTCACCACTCACCCTCAACACTCACCCTCACCACTCACCACTCACCCTCACCATTCACCCTCACCACTCTCCCTCACCACTCATCCTCACCAATCACACCCTCACCACTCCCTCACCACTCTCCCTCACCACTCATCCTCACCAATCACACCCTCACCAATCACCACTCACCACTCACCCTCAACACTCACCCTCACCACTCACCACTCACCCTCACCATTCACCCTCACCACTCTCCCTCACCACTCGCCCTCACCACTCATCCTCGCCAATTACAACCTCACCAATCACCACTCACCACTCACCCTCAACACTCACCCTCACCACTCTCCCTCACCACTCATCCTCACCAATGACACGCTCACCAATCACCACTCACCCTCAACACTCACCCTCACCACTCACCACTCACCCTCACCATTCACCCTCACCACTCTCCCTCACCACTCATCCTCACCAATCACACCCTCACCACTCTCCCTCACCACTCTCCCTCACCACTCATCCTCACCAATCACACCCTCACCAATCACCACTCACCACTCACCCTCAACACTCACCCTCACCACTCACCACTCACCCTCACCATTCACCCTCACCACTCTCCCTCACCACTCTCCCTCACCACTCATCCTCACCAATTACACCCTCACCAATCACCACTCACCACTCACCCTCAACACTCACCCTCACCACTCTCCCTCACCACTCTCCCTCACCACTCATCCTCACCAATGACACGCTCACCAATCACCACTCACCACTCACCCTCAACACTCACCCTCACCACTCACCCTCACCATTCACCCTCACCACTCTCCCTCACCACTCTCCCTCACCACTCATCCTCACCAATCACACCCTCACCAATCACCACTCACCACTCACCCTCAACACTCACCCTCACCACTCACCCTCACCAGTCACCCTCACCACTCAACCTCCCCTCACCACTCACTAATCACCACTCACAATCGCCACTCACAACCGCCCTCACCATTATATTTTTGCCCCAGTCAACGCCGGATATTTCCCATTCGTAGCAGTTTATATCAACTCTATAAGCAACTTATATTAAACAGGAAGCGCGATCCTAAAGTAATTTACAACCTTCGATTAGTCCTTTGTGCGATTCAAAGAATCGATTCCTGGCATGTTGGGGGTTTACATTTTGAATGATAGAGTTTCATTTTCATTGTTATTTTTTTTTATTTTTTCAGGAGTTTTTAATTACATTTTGCCCCGGTCAACGCCGGATATTTCCCGTTCGTAGCAGTTTATATCGACTTTAAGCAACTTATAGTAAACGGGAATCGTCCGAATCTAAAGGAATCTACAACCTTCGATTCCTTTGCGCGATTCAGAGAATCGATTCTTGGTGCGTCGGGTTTAAAAGTAATTACACAGTTGTTTTTTCATTGGTATGTAATGTTTGAAAGTTTTCATAAGATTTTAAATGTATTTTCTCCCCGGGCAACGCTGGGTATATCGAGTTTATACCACAAATGCGTGCGCATATTTTTAACGGGAATTAAAAATGGCGTCCACCCGGCAGCGAATGCGTCGCTACCCGTTGCCAGGGGCAACCGCCGTCCAATGAAACTGCGTATGGTCCGGCGACACACAGACACACACACAGACAGACAGACAGACAGATTTGCGATTTTATATATATATAGATATATGATAAGATCACGTCGACGTTTGGCACAAACTGCATCTCATAAACGCTGAACATTGCCAACCAACACAGCGTGGGCATCTCACGGCGATCACGTGACGCGCGCCTCTCCTCTTCTTGATCCTGCCCAGGGTCACGACGGAGGGCGGAGGGCGGTGGTTGATTCACAAAGGGAAGAAATACGCATCGGATCCTTCCTGGCAAACAGTGGTGGTTGACCCGAAGCACATGAGCAGCAATTGGAATGTGGTGGTACGTAGCGCACACCACGACACATCATCATCATTATTACTCTCAAAGTGTATTTGTTATCATTCTGCTTGCACTATTCACCTTTTGGCGTTGTTCTCCGGGCCAGCACCGGTGCAGAGACAAGGCCACACCGGAAGCTGCCTCTGGTGTTGGCCAATCAGTTCCAAGGACAATGCATGACACTGTCATCAAAGCGTGTTCGTTTTGCATGTTTCATCACGAGCGTGATGCGTGCTTCATGTAGACTTGATGATGCGATGCGATAGCTTTTGTGTCCGTTTGGTGTTTGAACATCTTAACACGACTCCAGTGTCATTTGCTGGAAAGGGGTACCGGCAAATATGGTCCAATCGATATTTGACCATACTTCACCACGCTGGTCAGTGCGGGTTGGTGAAGGAAGGAGAATGATTTGAGAGGTGCGCGAGAAACCACAGACGAGCGGGGAGCTTGGAGAGAAGCGGCGCTACCAGCAATTGCCTAAGCTCTGGTGGTCCTATATTTGGATGTTGTGTCCACTCTAAAGTCCATTGATTCGGAGCAGGAAAGCTGCAGGCTGCTGTCGTTGTTGTGATGGTGATGACGCGGAGGGGACTGCCCGACAGCGAGCGAGCGAAGTGGCTGTCAGCGGCCACGAGAGCTGCTCGGTACGAGCGGCAGGAGCGAGCGCCGCCCCCTCGCGCGCGCTTCGCCAACTCTCATTGCTGCCCATCACCCCCCCACACACCACCCCCACCCCAATCCCCTGCCCTGCCCCTTACCGCTGCAGCCATCGTCTTGCTCGGAAGCTCTCCCCGGAGTGACCGTGGGGAACCTCGTGCGCGCAGGTCAAGGCTTCTACAACGTCTTCTCCAGCAACTGCCTGATTGCCGCCAACGACATGAAGAGATACGCTACGGGCAGCGACTGCGGGGGGCTGTTCTAGTGGGGGGGAGGGCACTTAAACCCCGGTTGTTCTAGTGGGGGGCCCCCCTACCCCGCTGTTCTAGTGCCCCCCCCCACACACATGTTTTAGTGGGGCCCCCACCCCGCTATTCTAGTGTAGGGGGGGCCTTAAAACACCGCTGTCCTAGTGGGGGGCCCCCCACCCCGCTGTTCTAGTGGGGGGCCCCCCACCCTACTGTTACAGTGGGGGCCCCCCCACCCTGTTGTTCTTGTGCCCTCCCCCACCCCCGCTGTGCTTGTGGGGCCCCCCCGGCGACCGTAAACCCCCGCGTGGCCAGAGGGAGGCGCCATTTTGATCGCCCCCAGCGTCGAGGCGGCAGAAAAATCCTTCAGTCGGGCAGAGGCGTTCAGATGAGCACCCCCACCCCACCAGCACTCATTGAAGAGCCGCTCCCGCATAGTGCACTGGAGTAGCAGCGGCAGCAGTAGCAGAAGTAGTAGTAAAGGCAGTAGTAGCAGTAGAGGCAGTAGTGGCATAAGCAGCAGCAGAAGAGTAGAGAGCAGTAGCAGTAGTAGCAGCAGCAGTAGTAGACGCAGTAGTTATCAGCAGCAGAAGCAGTCGCAGAAGCAGTAGCAGGAGAATCAAGAGCAGCAGTAGCAGCAGCAGCAGCAGCAGCAGGAGTAGCAGTGGCAGCAGCAGGAGAATCAGGAGCAGCAGCGGCACCATTCGGTGGCTATTGGCTGCTTAAGGAAATGAGCACCGGCAAGGTGTTCAATGTCTGGTCAGGGCCCGTGCCTCGGTGGTGGGGTGCCTCTCCAAACACAGACGCTCGACGTATCCCCCGTGATCTTAAGAGCCGCCAGCATGACAATGTGTTCTGAACCCCTCCACCACCTGACGACCTTTGTTTTTGTTACGGCCACGTGCGTGCGTACGTACGCACGCGACGGATGGATTTGGTTGGGCCGCGTCGGGTGGTGGAGGAGATTTCTAACGATAACGCATAAATTGGGTGCAAACGTAATTGCTATGCTGCAGTAGTTCAAAAGCCTTCTCCAAATGTATAGGGCAGTCCTCGGGTTACGAACCTAATTCGATCCTGAGGCTTCGTTCGTAAGTCGGACGGTTCGTAAGTCCTTCCCTGTCAATCATCCTCCGTTTCCCGCTCTTTCCACTTGGTATTTCTCCCTCAAATCTCTTAAATTTCTCTGTCTCTAACCAATCCCCTTTCAGGCCCCGTTAAGTATCACTCATTCCCCATCATGGCTATCACTCATTTTCCTTTAATTCAATTCATTCATGGGGCCTGCGGTTGAGAAATAGAACAAACTTCCCCTCCACATTAAACCGTCACCTTCGCTCACCAGTTTCCACTCCTTACTCAACACTCCCTGTTCCCTAGCTCACCCCACGACCCCCTTAATCTCCCCCACACGAACATCAACGCGACTCAGTATACAGCTATCACTCCATTCCCCTGACGTTCAATCCATTCGTCATAATTTACTGTCACCAATTTCGCTTTCTCCGAATCCACGCATCTCCACCATTATATTCCCATGTTGTACCGTTGTTCAGTTTTTGTGAAACGCCTTGGTTAAGAAGGCGCTATTTTAAAGATGAGCGTCAATCGGAGGCGCTTGCTTTTACTTTCCGATTATCCGCACCACGCGGTGTCCACCTCGTCAGCTGAGAATCGTCGGAAGTGACTCAATCTCTACATATATATCCAGTAAACCCCCCAGCCCTTCTTTAAAATAGTCGCAATCGGCAGATCCGTGATCCGAACACTTGGAGGAATTGTGGGGGGCAAACGAGGGCTCTGGTTCACGGTTTGTAATGCGACACCCAATCCCTCCGTCGTGTTTTATGTTGTGACCCTTAAATCAAATTCGGTAACGAACACAAACATTTATAAATCCATATTTCTAGAGCCGCAACGCGACGTGGTGGATACGAGATGGAGGTCATTGATGAATAGAGTGGATCATCGATTATCCGGCTGCTTCCAACATTATCCGGCAAACCGCTCCAAAGGTTGTAACCAGTCCGGCGATCGGCACCGCGTGCGTGACAAAGTAGTTACGCTTGATTTCAATATTATGTATTATATACTCTACATTATACACTACATACAACTTAAACAATGAAAATGCTGCATATATATACTTTGTCATGACTACCTTATTATGCTCATGAGTAGATTTTAGAATAATGCATGGATCAATAAAGAATTAATCAAGTGCTGCGATGTGCGTGAGTGAACATGCACTCAACACCGCCACCAAGTACTACCAACAGCACCGTCCGTTTCTCCACCATTTTTCTTACATCTGAGAGAGCGCCATCTAGTGGGCGCCAAGGGGTAACTGCACGAGCACTCTCGGGTAACCGGCATCCAATCCTGAGCGGGGATTCTATCTGGGCCAAGGCTAACGGGCGGAGTCAGAGAGAATATTCGGGAACCATCGGGAAGGTTCCACGAGGGTTGCGTGGCTAGAGGCGGAGCTTAGCTCCGCCGGGAGGAATATCAGCAGAGATGCCTTGAGTCTGGACCGCGTCACTGCTCAGCCTCTCCTCGCCATTGACCACGTGGTGGATCCCCAGCAAAGCTCGCCTCTCCTCCTCCCGGGCACGCCGCCAACCAGCGGCGGGATGGGAGAGAGAGGGAGGCGAAGCTCGAGGGTGGGATGGAGAGAACACCTCGTCCACGGCGGTGATAAAGAAGGGAAATACCGGAGGGAGAAGGAGCGGAGCTGTGCACAAATTAAGTTAATAAAAGACAACATTCAAGAGTCGTCGTGGAAGTCGTTTATTACACATGTTATAGAGATGTATATGGCAGTACCTTAATGCAAAGTGCTTAACAACAAAAGTGAGTTATAGTGAGTAGTGTTGTTGTTTGACTTGCATCTCACTGGGATTTTTGCACACAGCGTTGGTGTACGGTGTTTTTGTCTGCAATATTTTGCTGTCTTTTCTTGGATTTTCTGTTTGCACTTAGTCACATATTCACTTTAAGATGTTTTTTGTTCATGTTTTTGTTTGTTGCGGTTGCACCCGAGTCAAGAGCCGAATGGCTCACAGGGCTATACCTAAGAAATTAACTTGAACTTGAACACGCTAGACTCACGTTGTAGTGATTAGTCTGTCACACGCCAGACTCACGTTATAGTGGGGGCCGGTGCACGTTAAGCGAAAGACGTCCCATCAAAGTGTAATGCGGGCGTAATCGGCTTCGTGGATATGACGTCATGGGGGGGAGGAGTTAGGTCACGTGTGAGAGAGGAGTGAGGTCTTAAGGGAGAGATACCGGAAGAGACGGGAGAGTGTGGGAGACAGAGTTAGAGTGAGGCCACGCAGGTCGGAGGTCAAGGAGTGGCGAGATCGCCACACACACACGGGGGAGTAAGACTTGGCACCGTCGGCCAGCGGTGACCAAGCACGGAGGAACGACGGGCAGCGGTGGAGCTGCAGTGAGAGCAGCGGTGGAGCTGCAGTGAGGGCAGCCGGAGGACTGCACAGGGGATCTGCAGCGGAGCTGCAGAGGTGTGGAGGCTACGTGAGCGAGAGCAGCTATGGAGCTGCCAAGGGGAGAGCTCTGAGCGAGGGCCGTGTGGGAAAAGTGTAAGAACCCGAATAAAGGACAACGGAGACAGACCCAGGATAGAGTCCTTTATTACAAAAGGAAAAAACGTGTTAAAGTGAAAACGCGGAGTGTGAACGCCACGCGTTAAACGGGGACTTGCTGTCCTAGGCAGCTCCTCTAGCGCACCCATCCCCGGCCACACATTTGCTAAATCCGTGCGGAACGGCAATTGGGGCACGTGCCCTAGCAGTGTGGCCTGCACTCTCAAAATGTAGATGTGGATGTTGAACTTCTTTCGCACCGTATGTAGCCCACCCGTGACCCGAGTTCGACTCCCACTCACGGCCAACACCAGTGACGAGTATCTGCACCGCCCCTGGGTCTCCCATAGATCGACTCGGCCTCAAACGAGTACCTGCATGGCTCAGCGGTGTGTATTTAAACATCAGCGTGTGAACCTGGGTCCAATCCGGCGCGTTGTGTTCAAATGACTTGCTGTGACCCGTGCAGTTGACAAATCGTTCAGTGCCTTAATATGGGGGGGGGGGGGAATCAATGGGTGATGTTTCGGGCGATGACCCTTCAATGGAGTAGAGTGAGATGAGAGAGGAGAGTTGGGAGAGTGTGTGGAGGGTAGAGTGAGTTGAGAGGTAGGAGAGTGTGTGGATGGGAGTAGAGTGAGATGTGAGTTACGTGAGTGTGTGGATGGGAGCCGAGTGAAATGAGAGGTAGGGGAGTGTGTGGAGGAGAGTAGAGTTAAATGAGAGGTAGGGGAGTGTGTGGATGGGAGTAGAGTGAGATGAGAGGTAGGGGTGTGAGTGGATGGGAGTAGAGTGAGATGAGAGGTCGGGGAGTGTGTGGAGGGGAGTAGAGTGAGATGAGAGGTCGGGGAGTGTGTGGATGGGAGTAGAGTGAGATGAGAGGTAGGGGAGTGTGTGGATGGGAGTAGAGCGAGATGAGAGGTAGGAGAGTGTGTGGAGGGGAGTAGAGTGAGATGAGAGGTAGGGGAGTGTGTGGAGGAGAGTAGAGTGAGATGAGAGGTAGGGGAGTGTGTGGATGGGAGTAGAGTGAAATGAGAGGTGGGAGAGTGTGTGGATGGGAGTAGAGTGAAATGAGAGGTAGGAGAGTGTGTGGAGGGGAGTAGAGTGAGATGAGAGGTAGGAGAGTGTGTGGAGGGGAGTAGAGTGAGATGAGAGGTAGGGGAGTGTGTGGAGGGGAGTAGTGAGATGAGAGGTAGGGGAGTGTGTGGAGGGGAGTAGAGTGAGGTGAGAGGTAGGAGAATGAGTGGAGGGGAGTTCTCTTTTTAACTTGGTATCTCGGTTTGATGTTGTGATTGAACTGAGGAAGTGGTGGTGGAAGTTGTGGTCCGGTGCTGTCCTTTGGGTTTGAGCCTTCTCATGAGAAAGTAAAGTTTTTCTTAACTCTAACCAGAAACTACACCAACCGCATACACTCACAAAAATCCTGAACCGAGATATGTGGGTGTGAGAGATGTCGATTTTTTTAATTATTAAAAAACACAATTGGACCTGATATTTTCCACGGATACAAAAATTACTTTAAGTCGCCCTTTGTCACGCAATCAATTAACCCGACTCCATCTGACAGCTACACCAGATTCACCCCCCACAAAGCGAACGCAACAACAGATAATTACCTGTATTCTTTGGTTCTTTCGGTAAAGTCACGAAGGTAGAAAAAATAATAGATAACGACGTTTCGATCGCAACAACAAGCGACCGTCTTCAGGTGAGAGAATCAGACTGCTATGGACGGGGCATTATATTGGCCCGAGAGGGGGAGGGAGGGAGAGGAGGTGGCCGCATCGCGCAAGAGGGTGGGGCCAGCGATTGTGATGAACCTGTGAGCATGAGAGTGCAATCTAAGAGGAAGGACGTTATTAAGCAGGTAAAGTCTTAACCGACTGTGATGTTTCCATCCTACCTGCCTATGTCAGCTGTTATTTACGACTCTCTGTGTGTGTCTCTCTCTGTGCATCTCTCTTAGATCTCTCCCCCAATGATTCAAGTGCTGCTGCAGAGTCGCACTTTCTACTCCCCCTTCCCCACTTCTCTTCCCCCCCTACAGCCGATAGCTAGTCTACGTGCAGTGTTAGTCTACGTGCAGTGTTGGTCTACGTGCAGTGTTAGTCTACGGATTAAACGTAGTGCTATGTTCTTAGCCAATCTTGGCCTGGCGTGGCTCAAAAACTCAACAAATGACTGTGAATATTTTATTTACCTTGTGGCTACCAACCTTCAGATCGACGACTTTCTTGAGGTTTTTTTTTGTGGTCATGTTTCAAGAAACAGTTTCAGTTCGTGCTTCACCATCGGTACTTTTTCCGAGTTATGGGGAATCACCGGTCCATTCCACAGCACCCCCCCCCCCCTTCACTCGCCCCCCCCCCGCAACATCTCCTCCCATATATTTAGAGCGATTGGGGATCATTCCACTCCTCACCTGTCCCGCTGGAGGCGTCAGGCACACACCCTCTTCGCTGGTCCGTGCATCTTGACACGAAGGTCCTCAAACTTAATTTGGAGCTTTCGTGACTGCAGGAATTACTCTTTGGTTCTTTCGGTAAAGTCACGTATAAAGAGAAAATAATAAATTAAATACTAGCATACGACGTTTCGATTGCAACACAAGCAATCATCAATTAGGTATAAATGAAATAAAAACACAAATCTAGTATATATACTTAGAAATGTAATGTAATACAACAGAGAGTCGGATAACATAATAAGGTCCTCCATTACTTTAGTTGGGCAGGCAGAGCGAGTGGCACCATGGACCACGCTGGGCTGCTGGATCCCGTCTCGACGACGATGCTGCTGCTGCTGATGCTGCTGCCTGTCAGGTGAGACCGATCTTAAATGGGCGCCACGGTGGCTATGAGATGTTAGCTGCCTCGCCTCGTATACAGGGGGTCGTGGGTTCGATCCCGACCCTGACGCCTGTTGTATATTTGGAGGTTGCATGTGTGTCTATGTCTCATCATCATCATTGTTGTAGCCTTGAGATGTTAACTACCTTGCCAGGCATACAGGAGGTTTAGTGTCACGCATTTAAGAATATCTGGCTGCTATAAATGTCCACGTGATGATGAGCCACTTCGTTGCGATATCATTTGAGATCGCCAGGTCACTTCTGAAAAAGAGCTGCATGGCTCAATTGGCCTTACACCTGGTACAATAAAAATAGCTTCGTTTTTAGTTTAGTTTCAATGACACCTGGCGCAGTGGTGAGCGCTCTGCACTGTGAGTCTGGTTTATACCCGGGTTCGATTCCTGGCCACGGATGACGTCATTAGCGACTGATAATTATCAATCCTATCTTCCAGCGCGGTGAAGTATGGTTGAACGGCCCTCACAATCAACGTGGCACGCAGAGACCTTATCCGGCCGTGGATTCACAAAGGACTGTAAATTACTCTCATCATCCGCTGTCAGAGCTGGACTTTTTCCAGAAACCAATATTAATGTCATTGGGGTTTTTTTTATGAGCCATATTTTCTAAGCGTGACAATTTTCTCAAAGGCGGTAACAACGTCACGAATATTCTTGGTTCTTTCAGTAAAGTCACGTAGAAGGGAAATAATAAAATAAAATAAAACTTTTCTTTGTTTTTTATTTATTTTATTTTATTATTTCCCTTCTACGTGACTTTACTGAAAGAACCAAGAATATGAATCCCTGCAGTCACGAAAGCTATAAATCAAAATGTCACGAATCTTCCTCACCGGAGACAATGCAATAGTCGGATATGTATCTTCTTCTTCTTTGGCTGTCCATCGCAAGTGTTGTTGACTGCGAAGAACAGCGAAGCAGTTCCATTTTTTCCTGCGCCCCGGTGGGATGAGAGAGCCCAGCCCTTGGAGCGGAAGCATCGGCCGCACTGTGGCCAAGAGTTTGCTGCTCGTCTGCTGAATGGGATTCGTGCCGTCGCGGCTGGTGTTGACGATGCCGCGAGGGCTTTTGTCCTCGTTTTCTTCAACCCACTTGGCCGAGTTGGCTGACAGCATCCACTTTCTCCACTGCTTACGGTTGGCTGACATTTCCTCCCCACGTGTCCCAGACATTGATATTGGGCTGCCTCGAGGTGTCTTTCTCTGGACGCCTCTGTTAGCACAGTTCATGGCCACCAGGAACACCCTTTGCGTGCCCTCTTTTGAGTGCACCGTAACAAAATATTTTAGGAAGCCAATGTTCCACCACCACCACCACACACAGATGATGCGCGTGGGCGGTCGATTGGTCAGGGCCGACACGTGACGGTCGGTGGGGCATAAGACGTTGTCCCTACACTGTGTGCTGACCTTAAAGGTGCATTGAAAAATGTTGACACTCCGACTGATGCTCCTGCTGTTGTGGAGTGACTCATGCAGCCAGCTATGGCTGCAGAGTTTGGTAATACATGTTGTTTACGTCGTTTATTGTGAAAATTCGGTCACAGTTCCTATGATCACTGTTTCATTGCTTTTATGGCTTTATTTTGGTGATTTTTAAAAAGTTTTTCGGTTTGGCCATGTTTGTTTGTTGTAGTACAGAGTTACTGATGGCCTTAATCTAAGTTGTCTTGTGGTTGTTGTTGTTGTTTGACTTGCATCCCAATGGGATTTTTGCACACAGTGTTGGTGTACGGTGCTTTTTCTGCAATATTTTGCTGTCTTTTTTGGATTTTCTGTTTGCATTTAGTCACTTTAAGATGTTTTCTTGTTTTTTTGTTTGTTGCGGTTGCACCCGATTCAAGAGCTGAATGGCTCACAGGGCTATACCTAATAAATGAAACTTGAAACTCGGCAGTGGCACAAATCACTCAATGTGACGTCGTAATGGTCGCCATCGCCTCTCCTGCAGCTGCAGCCAATACGACGATGTCCACCATGACGGGCCAATGGACTCCATTCCCAGCAATGCGGAGCTGATACAGAGCCAGACGTTTACGGACATGGAGAGACTCATGAAGAACTTCCGCAGATACAACAGAATGATCCGACCCAACTACCGAGGTCAGTGCGAGAAGAATAAAGAGCTGAAGGTTACGGCCCTACGATTGCCTCCTCATCCACTAGAGGGAGTGCTGCAGAGTACCGGAAGTACTGCAGCGTACCGGAAGTACAGGACCAATCCGTTTGCAATCCGTTTGAAAGACAATGCATCATACACTACCAGAGCATGTGATTTGTTTGCATGTTCACCACAAGTATGTGTGGTTAAAGCAGACGATTACTTGCAAACGGTTTCAGTTTGGTATTTTAACATCTTAACACCTCCTGTATTATTGCCAGAAAGGTGAAAAGTTATTCTTATACAGCAAGTCCTCGTTTGACGCGCTAGATGCGTTCCTGAAGCATCTGTGTGTGATGGTGCAAACACCATTGTTTGTACATGCACGTGTATCACAAATCGGACATGTTCACATCCCCGACGATTGCTTTGTCTCCGGCAGGCGCGGTTCGTCCACTAGGGGGCGCTGCCCCACCAAACAGTTGGAGATGAGAAGTGATTTTTCGAATAAAAAAATACATTTCTATTAAAAAAAAATTGTTTAACATTTTTTTAAATTGTATAATGATTCTTTCAACGTGAATTGCCTAATGGAGACAACATTTTAAGGCGTTCACATTAGAAACCGCCGCAACACCGAAGTCTGATTTGTGCCTCGGGGGCGTCTCGGGGCGGCTGTGAAGACGTCCGAGTGAGACATTTCCCTTTCATCATTGCAGTTAGCTTCGCATTGTAGCCACGCCGTTGGAGACCCATTCAGGGCGGTGAAAAAATTAACCCATAAAAACAAAGTTTTTCACTATAAATCCTTTATATGTGTGGCATCGGTTTTATTCTATTATTCATTTCTGTTTTTTTTTAGTAAGAGTTTCATTTTTATCACATTGGTATTTTAAATTAAATATAAAAAAAAAAATTCGTAAAAATTAAATATGAAATTTTTTTTTTCCTAAAAAGTGTAAAATTTTTGAAACAATTTTTCACGAAAATACATTGTCACGCACAACGAGTCGGTGTGCAAAATGTCAGCTCGATTGGATCACGGGAAGTGGGTTAAAAAACGACCGGAAGATTTGCACGGTCGTAAGCGCGCAAGCAAGCAAGTGAACTTAATATAAAGGATTTAAAAAGGCGCCCATGGCTGTAATGAGACGATGTCACAACGCGAGGTTGCACTGTGCAAGTATAGCAGCTCACGGCCTACACGCTCTAGGAGGAAACAACAGCAATGCCTATGGTAGCAGGTGTGTGCTGTGGCAGAGGTCGCAAACGGGTTTTGATTCCTTACCCGTACCCGTACCCGGCCGCACCAGGGTCGCAATCGGGTACCCGTACCCTACCCGATACCCGGCTACCCGTACCCGGCCGGGTATTGGGTAGGGTACGGGTACCCGATTGCGACCTCTGGGATGAAGCCATGTTGCAGGCGCGGGTGGGTTGATTCTAGGAACTTGAATTGTGAGAAGAGACAAGACGTTGGGAAATGAGTGACAAACGGTGACTCACCAGTGACTCACGGCCTACCCGTACCCGTACCCGGCCGCACCAGGGTCGCAAACGGGTACCCGAACCCGGCCGGGTACGGGTAGCCGGGTATCGGGTAGGGTACGGGTATCGGGTACCCGGTTGCGACCTCTGTGGTGTGGGTTTGAGGGTCATGGGGATAGCATTGGAGTGCTTCGTTGTTTTGTTTAGTATTGTTTTTAAATGCCTATCGTTGGTAGATAAGACAGTTATATTACTTTTATGGGACGTCCAATAACATGACGAGGCTTTTCTTAATTAGAACACCGTCTTTTCAGAGGTCACTCACAACAGCCCCACCTCGTGGAAATGTCACGAGCCGCCATTGATTAACATTGTGACCTCCTTTGAGAACATTTGTCACGCTTATAAAAAAAGAACAATGCCTATACCCCTGGGCTTTCCCGAACTCGCTCACGCAACTCTGAAACATGCAAGACTGTGGGTGGGCGTTCCGCCTTTCACATCTGCAGATCCCACGGAGTGGAATGCACTCTGCCCCCTGTGTGCCATCGTCAGTGTCTGAGGGTGATCAACAATCGCCCAGGCAAGTGCAGCAGTTTCTTCAGTCCCAGTGCAAAAAAGTTAAAATCACAGTTCCTGGTGCAAGATTCACAGTAACAAGGGCTCAGCTCCGGCTGATCGAACCCCACATAAAACACCCAGATCTTCCCAGAATAACTCCCAGAAATGTAAAGGGTTCAGCTCCTTGCACCATTCTTTGCAGCTGGTCAATGTTCTTGCTGGGTGCATGGGCGTAGATGGTAATATTTTAGTTTATCGGTAGTCGTTTATTTATCTCGTTTTTTCATCTCTATAAACTTACAGATGGACCCACCATCGTGAACGTCAGCATGACTGTCAAGAACATAGCCTCCTTCGACGTCTCAAACATGGCGAGTATTTAAAAAGGCACACAGACACACACCGGGTATCATTTTTGCCATGAAGAAATGCGGTAGTTTAAAAAATTAATATAGTCAAATTTTGGCAGTTGTATTGTTGTTGTTGTGACACCGCTAACATTGCAATCAATCCCACTAAGAGGAAGATAACAGAAAAGCTACTCAGAAATAATAGCAAAAAGAGCTGGAGGAGGAGGAGGCTGCATTGGGGCGTCAACACTGATGTCCGGTAGAGCGGCGTCTGTTTTCACAGTGGGCGGTGGCGGGCAGAGGCGATGGATTCACAATGGGGGGCTGCCACACGGAAGCCACGTGATACACGGGAGGCTTGAGCTGGTGAAGATAGAAATGTGCTTGAGCTGATTACAGTCTGTGGGCTCCTGATGTACACGTCATTGGTTTAAACGTGCGACTTCCACATGCGATGACTTGTTACGTTCATCGCAAAATATCACGTGGTGATGATGACGCTGATGATTGCCTCATCTTCACATGACATCATTCCCCCTATTTCATCATCCCATTGCTCCCTCGTCATGTTCCCATCACTTCCATTCACCCCCCAAACCCTCTGCAACTCCCCCCCCGCCCCTGCCCCCGCATCAACAAACCAGGAATATAAAATGACCATCTTCCTGGTCCGCCAATGGATGGATCACCGTCTCCACCTCCGTCGCAAGTGGTCTAGAAGAGAGGGTTATATCGACATACCCAACGCGGCTGCAGCAGGCTACCTGTGGAGGCCGACCGTGTTCTTCAACAATGAAAAGAACTCCGTGGTCCACTCGGTGACGGCACCCAACACCATACTGAAGGTTTACAACGACAGCAGAGTCGTCTACTCCATGAGGTGAGTGCACGCTCGACATTCCCCTTCGAGCACCGCAGGGCCAATCCGATCTTTTGTGAATTGTCTTTGTTGGCAGTGCGACCCTTCGTGAAAAGGAGAGACAGCCCGCAGAAGACGATTTACAGCTACATCCGAGCTCTCCACAAGCGACTTCTGGTCGGTATAGTTGACTCTAGATTTGAAGCTTTCGTGACTGCAAGGATTCATACTCTTAGTTCTTTCTGTAAAGTCACGTAGGCAGCAGCGGTAGCAGTAGGTCCACACCCGTTCTGCTCCACAGAGGAAAATGTGTATCCCATCAAAGCCATCTGATTTCAATGTTATGGTGGACGCGTTGTTGTTTGTGTACAATTTCAGCCCAGTGACCCGGGGCTGTGATAATCAATTCGCCATGAACCATGAACCCAGTGTAGAGTAATAGCACTGGCAGCTGACTGAAAGTGGTAACTTCCGTGTACGGCAGTACACACGTCAGCAGGCGACAGTTATCCACGGGGGGAAGACAACTAGGGCAGAGTTCATGGAGGGGTTCATCTGGAAGCCCCGGGAACCTGCTAGTAGGTTCCAGAAGGGGGGTGTGGCCATGGCGGAGCAAGGGCACGCCGGGAGCATAAGAAGCAGCCCTGAGCGAGAGCTCGGGGCTGTTGCTGGAAATCTACCCCCTCGCCATGCTACTGTTCGCCACCATCGCCGCCGCCGTCTTCACCATCGCGGGACGCCGCTAAACAGCCAGCCGACTGTTCTAGTTAGATAGTGCCACCGGCGATAGACGGTTGTGTGTGTAATATATATAATAGTGTACACCCACGTAGGGTGCGTATAGGCCCGATTGTGTGTATGTGTAACGAGCGTATGTGACGCAGGAGAAGTTGATGGAGGCAACACGTATTTATTACAATTAAATTCAATACAGCAGAGTAACGACTCTAACACTCGAAGAGGTATCGGCCTCTTCACCGGGTCTATTAGAGGGGCGGGGCTGTGTGGGTAACAGCAGCAGCAACTGCAACAGGAGCATCTACAACAGTAACAACAACAGCAGCAACAACGACAACAATAGTAACAGCACCAGCAACAGTAATAACATTTTGCGATGGCGACGCTGCGACTTCTGCTGCGACTTCTGCTGCTCCTGCAGCCCGGCTGGTTGTGGCCGGGCCCTCCTGTCGCGAGACTCCGGCTAAGTGAGCTGAGCGGTCTGGTCAAGCAATGCCCCCCCCCTCCGCCCCCCTTTTGCCTGGAGAATGGGGGGCCATACGTGGGACTTTTCTTGGGCTGGATCGACAAACCCAATTCCTTGTCATCCAAACGTCGCCGATACTGCGGTGGGACTCGCCAGCAGACTCGGCCCAGCATCCAACGTGCGGACGGGAGTGCTGATCGGTCGATTCTCCGGTTCAAACTACTCGAGTTCCACACCCACCATGCTACGATCTGCTGTTGAAATGCTGACCCCTACCCGACCGTGTTCGTCATTTGTTGCCATGCACCGTGGAGACATCTGCGTAAAAGTCCCTGAGCGACTCATGAACCGTCACCGTCATTCCAGCCGCTGTGATCTATCGACCGCCATCTTTCTTAACCGCTGTTAGAATTATTTTCCGAGATTTCTGGTCAGCTAGTCTGTGGGTCAATTGGCTCTCGGTATGTCATTTGTGGTGACCTGAAACTGTCCCACTCCGACGGGTTCTTGTGGTAAAATCAACGGCGACCTCGCCGAGATTATCGACAGACATGGTTTAACCCGGCAACGTCAGCGGTGCGACGCGTTGCTCGGGGAATATACCGGATCACATCTTCTCATCCGCCGATACGTAACTGTAACCGACGTTGTTGTCGAAGACGTGGGTATTTCAGATCACAGCCTCGTGACGTGCACAGTGGCATTGCTGATTATTCGCTGACCGGTCACAAGGATATCATACAGAGACAGGAGACGACCAGCCCACGATGCTTTCCGTCAGAAGATCTGGTCGTCATTGACGTGTCTAAATCCTGCATCGACGGTCGATTCATTTGCAGCTCAATTAGAACACGGCATCGCTGTTGTTCTTGATGAACTCGTTCCCATCCGAACAACGATGGTACAAAGAGAATGGGCAGAGCGCGCAGTAGCCGGCTGTCACCCGAGGCGATCACTGCAAAAGAGATGCAGAGGAGGCTGGAGCTTTCAGATGCACTTCTGTGGCTGTCTGGAACGCTCTTTCTTCCAATATTAGGAAGCCACTGGAGCTATACACTTTGAAATCTCGATTGAAACCCCATTTCTTTAGAACTGATTTTTGCGTTTATATTTGTTGTCCATCATCCGCACCTCCGATAAGCACAGTTGGCTACGTACAGTGTGAAAGAAGTTCAACATACATACAACTAGCAGCAAGTAGATATGTCATTCGGACTTAGTGGCGAATACCAGTCGTTGTTTCATACTCGTGGTGTGTGTCACCACGTGTCTCATGCTGATCTTTGCGCGTGTCCACGTGTCCCAATGTATGTTTGTGTTGCAGAATCACGCTAACCCTCAGCTGTCCCATGTACATCCGAAACTACCCCTGGGATATCCAGTTTTGCCCCATGACCCTCACCAGTGGTAAGTCACACGAACAAAAGCCCGGGGTTCATGCCAGAATTAAGTTCAGTGGGCCATGAATCAGATATCGAAGTTAGCAGGGTAACAATTCAAGGCCAGTTGGGGATTCCTCCTGCATTGTAAACAAAATAAATCTCCTCGTGGTCTTGATAGAGGCAATTTGGAAATGTTATTTCTGGCAGCTATTTAACACAAAACTATTTCTGAATGTACTGAACACTGATGACTCTCACAAGTCCACAATGAGGACCAGACTAGCCTACGCTTGTCTCTCTGCTGACTGATGGGACGGCCACAATGTACAACTCTGTGCAGTTGGTGGAACACACAGCAACACAGTCACTCTCAGCTCTCTTGGTAGCAGGGTTTGCCCAAGACTAAAATGATTTCGTAATTGCAATGTGGCGGTCGCGTGATAATGCGCGTAATGCCTTCCCACTGCCTGTGAGGACATCTTTGCCTAGTGCGGTAAAAACAACCCCCCACCTCCAAGATGGGGGCAGTCGGAAACAATGTGGTGACTGTGAGCAATGCCACTGAGGGGAGGCCGATTCCAATCAGCTGTTCCCCTCGTGACAGTCGTAAACGTCAGTGGCCAACGAGGGCTCTGGACAGTTGCGAAGGGCAGATGACCCCTGCAGGTTCAATTAAAATGTATGCAAAACCACAATTTGAAGATAAAGCTAAGCTTGTTCAGGAGGCCCTGAAGGTACAGGCGACTTTGAAATCTCCTTGTCAAATCCCATTTGGTGGAGCCGCGAGACTGAACCCAAACACTCAGGATTCCTCCAGAAATGGCAGAAAAGCCACTGCGAGTGGCCACGTGGTATGTTCAAATTCTCACTGCCTCTCCTCTGTAAGTAGCTGGACTAGTTCTGGCTCCAGTCACTTTGAGGGGTGGATAGTCCTCTACTCGGGGTAGGAAACTGCCAAACACGAGGGAGTGGCTCTTCTAAACAAATGAATGGAGGGGGCGTGGGAACATGACGGGAAAGTGTGGTAAGCTATAAGTCCCAGGCTACTGTGGGCTCACCTACCCACAATGGGAGGCGAGGATTAGTGGAGGGATGCTGACAATGCCAAATAATTAATCAGATGCCTTCTATGACCTCCTGTCCCAGGTACGAGATAAAAATTGGTCACTCAGAATAGAGTCATCTTGTCGGGTAACTTCAATGCCCGAGTGGGACATGACACCAGGCACCTGGGCTGGAGTGATTGGAAGGCATTGGCGAGATCAGAGAGTGGAGATGTTTCCATACCTGAGCAGTGTCCTTCTGACCAGCTCCAGTTTGACGGACATTTATGGAGAGTGTTGGATTTGAGTAATAATTACGTCGTGGTAACCCTAATGATGTTGCGGTCACCCATACATCCTGTCACTCCTAATATCACCACCCTCTGTCGTTGTTGCATGTGGCGGCTGTGCGGCCCAGCCAGCTACACGGCGAACGAAATGTTTCTGCAATGGGACAAGGACGAACACCGCATGATCGCCAAGGACATCAGCATCCTTCCGTTGGTTGTCGAAAACATCACGCTTTCCGACAACTGCACCTACACTGAAATCATTGGTATACCTACCCCAGGCCTAAGTATAATCCTAACCCTGTCCCTCAACAAGTGAACCAGGATGTTTACCGATCAGGCCAATGGAATCGCGATCAATTCTAGCAAGGCGGTGCGAGTGGACTCCGTCGATAAACTCTATTGCCATGAATGTGTGTAGCATCACATTTATGTGTTTCTGGAGGTTCTCGGTAAATGTTTTCCGATGACAAAGCGGGTCGCTTTCGGAGAATCAATCCGCCCCTGTGACTTTGCCCACGACACCCCCGCCCCCCCCGGCTAATTCGCCGCCCCCTCCTCTTCCCCCGGCACGGAGTTCAAGGCCATTGTGGTGCACTCGGGGTTACGTTCTGCATGAGCCGTGCCCTTGAGTCGCGGCTGCTTGCCATGTGCTCCTGGTGGGACCCGGGGCTGGAACTCCGAGGACACGTGCGGTGGACGCACACCGCCACCTTGCAGAGAGTTGTTGTGACGTTGATTTACACTTTCAAACCCCCTCCACCTCAAAGCCACTGGATAAATCGATGATCTCTTGCTTATCCCAAGTCGAGCCTATTGTTAGATATCTTACTAACGTTGAGTCTTAACTCTTACCCACCTTCCTCCAAGGAAACCTGTCGTGCCTGAACATCACATTCAAGCTGTGTCGGAGAATGAGCGCCTCCGACCTACAGATGTACGTGTCGAGCGGCCTGCTCTCCTTCCTGTCCTGCATCGCCTTCCTAATCCCCGTGGACAAGACGCCAGCGCGGGCCGGCATCGGCATTACCACGACCATCTCGGTGATCACGCAGTGCGCCAACGCTCACGCCAACATGCCCAAGGTACCTGCAGCGCGCGCTCGAGCGCAGACACTCACAACGACAAAAAACAATATACGCTGAAGTCGTCATTTTTCTCTGTCGAGCCCATCACAAGGTTGGCGCGCACACAAACACATCACCTGTAGGACCCTGCAGTAGAAGCCCTCCTCCTAGCGACGTTCATTGGTTCCATGCAACCGGTCGTTTTGATTTGGTCATTAGGCGAGTATAGGAAATAAACGATGAAGGCTTGATTCGTTCCGGTAGCATCGAAAGTTACCCCTTTTGTCACCTAAAAATAAAAAAAATGGATATTGATACGTAAAGATACTAACAACATTATAAACACATACCATTGAAGAGGAGTCGAGAATGGTTTGAAGCACGTCTTTAATTCACCAATGCACAGCGACACTCGTTCCACAACCAACCACAAACACCAGTCCCACAGCGCCCTTTAACCGATCTCCAATACACATCCCAGTCTTGATTTAAAACTTTCGTGACTGCAGGGATTAATCTTCTTGGTTCTTTCGGTAAAGTCACGTAAAAGGGAAGTAATAAAATAATAAAAATAAAACATAATAAAACAAATAGTAAAGTAATAGTAAAAAATATATATTTTATTATTTCCCTTCTACGTGACTTTACCGAAAGAACCAAGAAGACACATCCCCGTCTGTCACGCCTTGGTCCGGGTGACGTCACTGCCCTTCGACCCTTGACCCCAGTCCCGCGCATTCCCGCACGTGCTACTGGTGCGCGTCGTCGTGAGAGCGGAGACGCCATTACACGCGTGGTGCGTGTGTGCGAGGGTGGCTCGCAGATCCCCTACACAATTAAAAGAAACATCGTTAATTGATACATTAATACATATTTACTGTACCTACAACAGCCCGTTATTAACAGGGGAATGGTCGGTAAGCGAACACATTGGGCTCTATGGAAGCCCGTGGTTAAACGACTAGTCGTTAACAGGGGCGGTCGTTAAGAGGGGTTCGACTCTACACTGCTATACACTTCACTACTATACACTACACTACTATACACTACACTACTATACACTACTAAATACTACACTACTATACACTACACTATACACTACACTACTATACACCACACTACACTACACTACTATACACTACACTACTATACACTACACTACTATACACTACTCTACTATACACTACACTACTATACATTACTATATACTACACTACTATACACTACACTACTATACACTACACTACTATACACGACGCTACTATACACTACACTACTATACACGACACTACTATATACTACACTACTATACACTACACTACTATACACTACACTACTATACACTACACTACTATACACTACACTACTATACACGACACTACTATATACTACACTACTATACACTACACTATACTACTATATACTACACTACTATACACTACACTACTATACACCACACTACTATACACGACACTACTATACACTGCACTACTATACACTACACTACTATACACTACACTGCTATACACTACACTACTTTACACGACACTACTATACACTACACTACTATACACTACACTATACACTACACTACTATACACTACACTACTATATATCACACTACTATACACTACACTATACACTACACTACTATACACTACACTACAATACACTACACTACTATACACTACACTACTATACACTACACTACTATACACTACACTACTATACACGACGCTACTATACACTACACTACTATACACGACACTACTATATACTACACTACTATACACTACACTACTATACACTACACTACTATACACTACACTACTATACACTACACTACTATACACGACACTACTATATACTACACTACTATACACTATACTACTATATACTACACTACTATACACTACACTACTATACACTACACTACTATACACGACACTACTATACACTACACTACTATACACTACACTACTATACACGACACTGCTATACACTACATTACTATATACTACACTACTATACACTACACTGCTATACACTACACTATACACTACACTACTATACACTATACTACTATATACTACACTACTATACACTACACTACTATACACGACACTACTATACACTACACTACTATACACTATACTACTATATACTACACTACTATACACTACACTACTATACACTACACTACTATACACGACACTACTATACACTACACTACTATACACTACACTGCTATACACTACACTACTATACACTACACTACTATACACTACACTGCTATACACTACACTACTATATACTACACTATTATACACTACACTGCTATACACTACACTACTATAGACTACACTACTATACACTACACTACTATATACTACACTACTATACAATATACTACTATATACTACACTACTATACACTACACTACTATACACTACACTGCTATACACTACACTACTATACACTACACTGCTATACACTACACTACTATACACTACACTACTATACACTACACTACTATACACTACACTACTATACACTACTATACACTACACTACTATACACTACACTACTATACACTACTATACACTACACTACTATACACTACACTGCTATACACTACACTACTATACACTACACTACTATAAACTACACTACTATACACGACACTACTATACACTACACTACTATACACTACACTACTATACACTACACTGCTATACACTACACTACTTTACACTACACTACTATACACTACACTACTATACACTACACTATACACTACACTACTATACACTACACTACTATATACCACACTACTATACACTACACTATACACTACACTACTATACACTACACTACAATACACTACACTACTATACACTACACTACTATACACTACACTACTATACACTACACCACTATACACGACGCTACTATACACTACACTACTATACACGACGCTACTATATACTGCACTACTATACACTACACTACTATACACTACACTACTATACACTACACTACTATACACTACACTACTATACACTACACTACTATACACGACACTACTATATACTACACTACTATACACTATACTACTATATACTACACTACTATACACTACACTACTATACACTACACTACTATACACGACACTACTATACACTACACTACTATACACTACACTACTATACACTACACTGCTATATACTACACTACTATATACTACACTACTATACACTACACTGCTATACACTACACTATACACTACACTACTATACACTATACTACTATATACTACACTACTATACACTACACTACTATACACGACACTACTATACACTACACTACTATATACTACACTACTATACACTACACTATACACTACACTACTATACACCACACTACTATACACGACACTACTATACACTACACTACTATACACTACACTGCTATACACTACACTACTATACACTACACTACTATACACTACACTGCTATACACTACACTACTATATACTACACTACTATACAATACACTACTATATACTACACTACTATACACTATACTACTATATACTACACTACTATACACTACCCTACTATACACTACACTGCTATACACTACACTACTATACACTACACTGCTATACACTACACTACTATACACGACACTACTATATACTACACTACTATACACTACACTATACTACTATATACTACACTACTATACACTACACTACTTTACACTACACTACTATACACTACACTGCTATACACTACACTACTATACACTACACTGCTATACACTACACTACTATACACTACACTACTATACACTACACTACTATACACTACACTACTATACGCTACTATACACTACACTACTATACACTACACTGCTATACACTACACTACTATACACTACACTGCTATACACTACACTACTATATACTACACTACTATACACTACACTACTATACACTACACTACTATACACTACACTGCTATACACTACACTACTATATACTACACTACTATAAACTACACATTGGGCTCTATGGAGGCCCGTCGTTAAACGATTAGTCGTTAACAGGGGTGCTCGTTAACAGTTCTACTGGACTGATTCAGTCAAAGTATGCTTGGAGGCTCTTATTGGCGAGTTCCAAGAGGGCGTGCCTTGATTTTTGACAACGGCTGTCTCAGAACAGAGTCTCAAATCCCGGAGGAAATTCCTCTTCAGTTTGTCCATTTACTTTGAAGTGCCCTGTGAGCTAAGAAGCTCTGAAGTCGGGTTTCATCAATACACCGTTTCCGTGACACAACAGGGATTGATTGCAAGTGTTAATATTGTAGAACCACGCCCAAATCACTTTATTTATTAAAAATCGTACTTAAATATTAAACTCTTAACTGTGAATATATTTACTATAATTAAAACAATCAGCAGATCATTGACATTAATTAATCCCTACCAGTTAATATTAAAATAACAATGATACTAATTATTAAACAGTTATATGCATCTTTTTTTTCGATTTAAAGCTTTCGTGACTGCAGGGATTCATCTTCTTGGTTCTTTCGGTAAAGTCACGTAGAAGGGAAGTAATAAAATAATAAAAATAAAACATAATAAAACAATTCTCACGACGTTTCGGCCACAACGCAAGCAGCCGTCCTCAGGCGAAGAATGAAACACCACCAAGCTTGGAGCGTATATTTAAGCTGGGTTAGAGGGGCGGAGGTGGGAAGAAGAGCGCCTAAACAAAATAATTTGCATATCAAGAGGAATTCAGCATATGGAAAATGCGTAGGAGGTGGGCGGGGGGGGGGGTCCAAATCAATACTATGCCCGTGCATTATGCAGGATTAGCAGCATCAAAGGGGGGGGGGGAGGGGGGTAGCATTAACAAAGGAAAGGAATGTTAATAGTATGTAGCTGCAGTTACTAAACAACCACGTAAAAAAAACTAAAGTATAAACTGCATAACAAACTAAAGTATAAACTACATAGCATCATCAGTATACTTACTATACTCTACAATAAGCTGAGTTACTAACAGTAAGTAATACATAAAAAATTCTACGTTGTCAAAAAATTATATAATATGCTTCCATCTAAACTTTATTCTCTTACATCACACGCGTCTATACCGTACTATATACTGCCATAGGCAAACCCAACATTAAATTACATACTAATATAACACTATGTGTTATTCTACCCACCCTAATGTGTATCAAAATGGTTTATTACGTCCTTCCAGTGATTGCTAAGCCAGAATCCATCTTCTCGGTTAAAATTGTCTCTGTGTTTGTATATGTGGATCGCCTCATGAACGAATCTCTCATGATAGCCAGATGGCTTGCAGAGAACCTCTGTCTTGGAGAAGTCAATGTCATGTGAGCCCACTGAGTTGTAACAGTGATCTGCCACGGCTGAGGTGTTTGTCCTACCGTGTTTCAAGTCTGCTTTATGTTCGCGGATGCGGTCCGAGACATGTCGTTTGGTTTCCCCAATGTAACTGCTACCACAGAGGCAACTTAGTTTGTAGACACCAGGGTACTGTATGTCTGGAACCACATCTTTTACAGACGGTACCAGATCACGGATTTTATGTGCTGTGTTGAATCGGACCTGGATCTTGTGTTTAATCAGGATTTTGGAGATCTTTTTTGTGACCCCAGCAATGTAGGGTAAGGTGATGGTCTTGAAAGGCTCCTCAACAGGATCCTTCTTGATGGTTGGAGTGATGGCTTTGCGGATTGTGTAGTCGGAGTAACCATTAGCCTTAAGAGCTTGGCGTACGTGTTTGAGTTCACTGGAAATGTGTTCATGGTCGGAGATGCATTGGGCTCTATGATATAGAGTCTTGATGAGGGAATTCTTCTGGGATGGATGGTGGTGGGAATCCGGTTTTAGATAAGCATCCGTGTGGGTGGCTTTCCTGTAGACAGAGTGGCTCATTGAACCATCAGGTCTCCTTTTGATTAGGACATCCAAAAAGGGTAGCTTGCCATCATTTTCGACTTCCATGGTGAATCTGATGGCTGGGTGTATGGAATTGATGTGGTCGAGAAATTGGTCTAGAGCAGTCCGGCCATGTGGCCAGATGACAAAAGTGTCGTCTACGTACCTCTTCCATAAGGTCGGGCGTAGAGTGGCAGTCTGGATGGCGTCCGTCTCAAATTTTTCCATGAAGATGTTGGCTACAACCGGAGATAGGGGGGAGCCCATTGGGGTGCCCTCAATTTGCTTGCAGAAGGTTCCATTCCAGGTGAAGTATGTATTGGTTATATGCATCTGTTTTAACGGAGCTGTTAATCTGTGTTCCCCTGTCCAGCATCCACCCGAATTTGAATAGGTGCCCTGTACCCTGAATTGATTAATTTACTGGTAGGCGTGGCCTATTGTGCACTCACGTGACTCTATGGGTCCAATCCATGGTCACTATTACTTTCATTCACAATTATACTTGTGGTTCATTTACATGAAGCCCATACCGGCTACTTATAGTAGGATTCCTTATGGGGTAAACTAATAAAAGTGGCTCTTCTTATATTCTTGTCGTCGGAGTCATTACAGTAGTATATAATAGTGTAGTGGATAGTGTAGTGTACGTATGGTGAACTTCTTTAGCACAGTACATAGCCGAACTGTGTTCATCGGATGTTACAGGCTACATGGGGGATCTTTGTCTTTCTGTGTGTGGGTGTGCGCATGTGTGCCTGGGTCGTGCAGGTTTCTTACATGACAGCCATGGACATCTGGATGTTAGGGTGCCTCTCGTTCATCGTCTGCACCTTCATCGTGAACATTTTGGAGACTTCTTTTTGCCACAACAAGAAAGACAATTCAGCACAAATAGAAGACGTAGGTCAAACGCAAGCTGTAAGTAGCAACAACATGGAGTAGGAAGTCACGGCCAATGGCCATGGTTACAAGCAGGTATCAGTTAATTCTTAATTTTTAGAACTTTCGTGACTGCAGGAATTATTATTTGGTTCTTTCGGTTAAGTCACGTCTAAAGATAAAATAATAAATTAAAATAAATAATAGAATACGACGTTTCGATTGCAACACAAGCAATCATCATCAGGTATAATGAAATAGCGACATAAAATCTAACCAGAAAACTATAGACAGACATATTAGCAGACAGATATCCCCAAGATACATAGCGAGAGCAACACAGGTAACAGAGAGGGGTGATCGTCTCTGTGGGGTGGCCTTAAATAGACAGAGGGGGGGGGGGGGGCGGAGGCAGAGAGAGGGAGGGGGGTTAGAGAGAAAATTAGCATATCAATGAGTGGTCAACAGACGTGGTGCTGCAAGTACGATGGCACGGTAAGCAAGCCTGAAAATCAGGAGGACACACTAAAATTAAATAACCTAGTAAAATATCGAAATGTAATGTAATACAACACAGAGGGTCGGTCAACACACAATTAACGCATAGCCTGGTTGATTACGTATTTCAAAGATTGCTAAGTTAGAATTTAAGGTCAACACATGTGTATTGACCGACCCTCTGTGTTGTATTACATTACATTTCGATATTTTACTAGGTTATTTAATTTTAGTGTGTCCTTCTCCTGATTTTCAGGCTTGCTTACCGTGCCATCGTACGTGCAGCACCACGTCTGTTGACCACTCATTGATATGCTAATTTTCTTTCTAACCCCCCTCCCTCTCTCTGCCTCCGCCCCCCCCCCCCTCTGTCTATTTAAGGCCACCCCACAGAGACGATCACCCCTCTCTGTTACCTGTGTTGCTCTCGCTATGTATCTTGGGGATATCTGTCTGCTAATATGTCTGTCTATAGTTTTCTGGTTAGATTTTATGTCGCTATTTCATTATACCTGATGATGATTGCTTGTGTTGCAATCGAAACGTCGTATTCTATTATTTAATTTAATTTATTATTTCATCTTTAGACGTGACTTAACCGAAAGAACCAAATAATATCAGTTAATTGTTATCGTCTGCCCCTTCCATCGGTTCATGGGCAACGAAGGATCGTCGACCATCTGATAACTCCCGTTAGTCTGTGCTGATTCAAACGGAGGATGAGCAAATCTACACAAACTCTCTCGTGCAGCGCTCTCGTCGTCACTCGCGACATCTCAACATTGGCATAAATATCGTGAATATATTGCAGAGAGAGAGAGACCAACTCTGCTAACTTACACACATTGTTGTCACTCGCTGAATTAAAACCCCCAAATGAACATAGACCCACATGGTGGCATTCTTCTTCCGGACTTAGAATAAGAAGAAAAAAATCTGCAGTCTGCACACTTATTGCGGGTTATCGGATCCACTCGTCAGGAGCTGTGCTTCCCGTGTAATCCGCCAATTTATTGCAGGATTGAAGGAGTCGGGCAGCTCCATCCTCCCGCAACCCGTGGCATTGCCACGGCAGTGCAATTTTTGTCGTAGAGTTCTCGGTCTAAACCTCTGCAGTGCACCGCAACATTCACAGTACATTCCAATACCATCCCCTCCCGTATCATAGTGGATTATTGTGGTTCTGTGTTCTAATGCATTGAAGCATCGGACAGCAGGAGGATGACCACAGCTTTTGATCTGCTGGAGATGACTATTGCGTTTCCCCCGTGGACAACAATAAGGACCGACCTACGCTTACTACAGGGGATTGATACGGATCGATTCTTGTATAATGGAAATATTTCCAGGAGCTAAATGTAAAATGTTACGGTCTTCTGGTCACGAAGAGGGGTTTATCGGAGAGATTTCGTTTATTTTCCTACTCTTCTGTTGAAAGAGCACAGATTACGGTGGATTGCTATAAGCGCCCTTGTATGAGTTACATGGCCACAATCATGCTACTGCTGCGGCTTATCTTTAATTTCCCACTCACGAATAAGATCCACAACAGAGGTTTTTTGGCTTAGATGGAAAATATTGGTCGCAAAAGCCTACGAATAAGATGCGTGCATCGGCCTAGCGATGGATGCTCTAATGTGGCTGAGGGTTACACCAGTGTGATTGAGGAATGTCAAAGCCAGGACACGTTCCGTGTTTGGGTTCTACAAACGTGGTTGTTTTACTCTGGATGTCTGCTTTGTTCCAATTTGTTTGCCGAATGGCTCTTCCAGATCTGGGAGAAATTCTGGTGAATGGTGACTGCAATTCCCAGAAGGGGGAGATCGGGATTGGGGTAGTTGCCAAGGTCTTTGCTTGATAACGGGTGGGTGGCTGTCTTCGGTAAAGGAAATCTGTAACTTCCTTGCACGTCTGTTATTTCAGTGGCAGAATTAGTTTGCTGAAAACGATGGAAGTTTTTTTGACGAGATTGGTGAAGGGGTTAGACGGTGCTGTCTTAGTGAAGATTGAGGAAAGCTTAAGAGAAACAGGCAGAGAGATTAGGATGGACAGATAGCATTGTGAATGTAACCAGGAGGAAAGAATAGTGGAGTCACTTTATCTGCGAGGTAATGAATGTTCAGGAATGAGCAGAATGATGCGAGTGTTAATGTCGTATGGAACCCCAGGATTGTACCAGCTATCCTGTCTGTCCTGTGAACTGTATTGGGAATGTGGCTGATGATGAGTCATGATGATGATGGATTATCATCATCATTATCCATGGAGTGTAAAATCACAACACTCTCCCGTCGGCGATTGACCGCCAATCATCAGCCTCTCAGTCGGAGGAAATGCCCGTACCATGTGCCCTGTGCATCAAGGGCCACTTCCTAAAATGTCTCCTAATTGCGTATATTTTTTCTCTTTTAAGGCCACGTGCAGTGGTGTTATTGACCAATGCGTTGAGCTTTCGCTCCGTAACGCGAGTGTCAATGCCCCGCAGGACGAAGAAGATTCCTCTCATTCAGGCTCAGCAGCTGCTCAGGAGGATGACGAAAACAGAGGAGGAGAACCCCCGATCGCCAGCAACTGTGATCGACTGGTAAGTGCTTGGCTTGTAGTGCATCCTGGCAGGCCACGAACCGACAGTTCAATCAACGGGCCATGGATTGTGGCCATGCAGCTCCCCCAAACTCTGCACCACACAGTAAACCCATGAAGACACATGGAGATGCACAGAGACACTTTCAAGTTGAGCCACAGGAGTGTGATTGTGGCCCATTGGGCACCACAGTGGCAAATGGTAACAACCTCGCCTGGTATACAGGAGGGTCGTGGGTTCGATCCCGACCCTGACACCTGCTGCTGTATATTTGGAGTTTGTGCGTCTCTCTCCCCATGGTTTCATGGATTTTTTTCCGGGTTCCTTTGGATGTACCCTCCATTTAGAATCATCATCACGCGTTTAGAGTATTTGGCTGCTGCTATACATTTGTAATAAGAGCCTATGTCCGGCTCACGTGGTGATCGGCTCTGCCGGTCCTGCTTTACAGCCAATGGAGGGAGAGCCTGGGAGCATGGCCCTGGCGTGATCTAGGGGTGCCAGCTAGGGTGATTGGTTCTGCTGGTCTTGGCCTCAGCCAATGGGAAGACAAGTCAGGGGCGTGGTCCCGGGAGTTGATGGGGAATCTAGAAGATTCGGCGCAGGCTACCAAGGATTGGCTGGAGCGTACCACGTGACCCAGGCATTAAATAAGGGGAGAGATGAACGACACGTGGTCAGACAAAGAACGAAGGAAGAGAGGGGCCACGCGCGAGCGGGGCTCCGAGTACCACGTGGCGGTGCGTTTCTTCTGGTCTGTCTGCCCACTTCCCGTTGACTGCAAGCAGCGGGGAGTACTTGTCAACTGGAATAAATAAAAGGACCGATTCCACAAGTCGTCTCCAAGAGTATTAGTACACATTTACACGTGGTGACAAGCCACTTGGTTCAGCCATCATTTGTGATAGACAGGTCGCTTCTGATAAAGAGCTAGATAGCAGCTCAGTGGGGCTTTACAACTAATAAAATACAAACATAGTTTAGTTTAAACTATGGAGCACATCGAACAAACCACTGTAGTATGCGCTTCTTCAGCGGTGGAGGACCAGCCACGTCTGAACGACATTGGCATCTAGCTCCTAAACAGATTGCCAGACTCAAAATATAGGTGGGCTACGAATGATCACCGCCCGTACAGGACGACCCGCAGATGCCATTCACAACGACAGTGACAACCAAGGGCGCAACCGCTCGCTCCCCAGGCGCCCCAGATATTAAAACAGGTGGCGCGAACCAGCATCAGTGAGGAACGTCTCGTCCTTTCACCGTTTGGTGACGGCCCTCGCTTGCGACAGGGGCTGTCGCGTGGAGGTCACGAGTCGGAATTTGATACTCCGATTGATGCTCCTGCTGTTGTGGAGTGGCTCATGCAGCCAGCTATGGCTGCAGGGTTTTGGTAGTACATGTGTAGAGGAGTAGAGGAGAGTGGTGGCGTCGCGTGCGCTGTCCGGTGCGGTGACATCACGGGACGTGGGGTCGCACGCGCTGGGCAGTGCACATGACGTCTCGCCTCAGAGGGTATTTAAGGGAGACCCCGTGACATAAGCGGGGTCACTGAAGGAACGGCGATAGTGGAAGGGGTGAAGAGGGAACCCTTTATAGTGATACTTGTTAATAAACCCTGGCGGAAGCCCCTAACTCACCTCCGTCTCCGCGTACCTCCGTCTACAACCACAACAACTACTTAACAACTGGTGTCAGAAGTTTACACCGTCGCCAACATGTCAAAAGCGGGTGCACGGCGTAAGAACCCACCGGCACATGACGTGGAGGGTGCCGAAGGCGGAGAGGAGGCTCCAGCAGTGACCCCGGAGCCCGGGACCCCGGTGACGGTCCCCATGGAGACGAGCGGGCCGGAGCGGGAGGAGTCGGCTGCGGGGAGTGCCAGCTCACCGCCGCCGCCAGAGACGGAGAGCGTCCCCGCAGCTCTGCTGCACCAGCTCCTGCAGGCGGTGGGGCAGCTGACCGTCAGGTTGGCCGAGGTGGAGGCACGGACGCAGCCAACCGCCCCGCACTCGGGACGGGAGCAACTGTCAACTGCCAACGTTGAAAGCGCCGCCGTTTTTCCAGCGACCGCTCCACCGGAAATGGCCGTCATGTTGGCTGCGACGCAATCCGCGGCGGCCATGTTGGCTCGGGAGCCGTATGCGGCCGCTACTACGGCTGCGATGCGGCGGACGGCGGACATGGCTGCCATGGCGACCGCGACGCCGCGTCTCTCCACCGACGCGGCCGGGGTTTCTTGGCACGCCGCTCCTGCGGGACCAGCCGCCGGCGACGACGCGGCTCTGCATCGGGCTGCGCCCGCCGGGGGGGCCCTGGGTAAGTACGCGCGTGCCGTCCTCGCCGGGCCGCCGGGGTGGGCAGCGGCGGCTGCCGCTGCCCCGTACATCGCCGTGCCGCCGGAATGGGCCGCGGGTGCTGCCGCGGCTCCACCTGTCGCCGCGCTCACGGGGCCGGCCACCGGCGATGCCGCGGCTCTGCACCTCACCGTGCCTGCGTCCCTTGTCATGGATGACGCCGCGTCTTCGGCGTGGCCCATGGAGGCTGCAACGCCGTGGTGCCTCGCCGCGTCGCGAGAGGTTGCCGCGGCTACGGCCGCTGTCCCGCACCTCGCTGCGCCGGCGGGGTGGCCCACGGGGGCCGCCCCGGTTCCGTGTCATACCGCCGCGTCTTCGGCGTGGCCCGGGGAGGTCGCAACGCCGTGGTGCCTCGCCGCGTCGCGAGAGGTTGCCGCGGCTACGGCCGCTGTCTCGCACCTCGCTGCGCCGGCGGGGTCGGTGGGGTGGCCCACGGGGGCCGCCGCGGTTCCGTGTCATACCGCCGCGTCTTCGGCGTGGCCCGGGGAGATCGCAACGCCGTGGTGCCTCGCCGCATCGCGAGAGGTTGCCGCGGCTACGGCCGCTGTCCCGCACCTCGCTGCGCCGGCGGGGTGGGCCGCGGGGGCCGCTGCAGGGCCGAAATATACCGCCGCGTCTTCAGCGTGGCCCGTTGAGGCTGCAACGCCATGGTCACACGCCGCGTCGCGAGACGACGCCGTGGCTTCGTACGCCGCCGCTGACAGGTGGGTCGCGAAAGCGCAGACGCCTTCACACCTCGCTGCATCTACGGCGTGGCCCATGGGGGCCGCAACTCAGCCGCACCTCGCTGCGCCTACGGCGTGGCCCATGGGGGCCGCAACTCAGCCGCACTTCGCTGCGTCTGCGGCGTGGCCCATAGGGGCCGCAACTCAGCCGCACCTCGCTGCGCCTACGGCGTGGCCCATGGGGGCCGCAGCACCACCGCACCTTTCCGCGTCTTCGGCGTGGCCCGCGGGAGCCACAACGCTGCCACAATTCGCTGCGCCTACGGCGTGGCCCATGGGGGCCGCAGCACCACCGCACCTTTCCGCGTCTTCGGCGTGGCCCGCGGGAGCCGCAATGCTGCCACCGCCGCACCACGTTGCGTCCGCCGGGTGGCCCGCAGGTGCCGCTTGGCTTCCACACCTCGCTGCGCGGCGCCGGACGGGGGGGTCACCTCTCAGGGGGTGGACACCCTCGCGGCCCTGGCGATGCCCGATCGTCGAGGAAGGGGGGCGGGTGGTCGCCGTCCGGAGCAGCGGGGGCGGCCGGGACCTTCCCGTCCACAGGAGGCGGACACGGTGGCCTGCTTCCGCTGTGGTCAGCGGGGCCACATTGAGCGGGGCTGCCGGAATGCCCCGGGGGCCTTTGGAAAAGGGACTCCACCTTCTCCCAGACCCTCTTTGGCATCGGGTCCGGGGCCCCAGGCCCCTCCCGAGTGAGGCCGACAGAGACCCCCCGGTCACCGGAGGCCACGGCGGTGGGACTGTTGCCCGCTGACGGGCCACCTGCACGGGTGGCGGACACCATACGGGGGAGCGGGCCAGCAGCACATACCCGCTCGAGGGGGATGCGGCTCCGGTGACGGCCCTGATGGCCGTTCAGCGGGCCCAGCCCCTGGCGCCCGTTCGGCGCTATCCGGCGGATGAGGCCTTCGGGGTCTATTTGTTTTGTTTTTTTGTTGTTGCTGTTCTGCTTGAGGGGCCGTGCTGCCCTAAGGTTTAGTTTCTAGCAGCCGGTTATACCTTCAGGCACACGAACTCGTGAATATTCGGTCTTCGGTCCGGTGTGGGGCCCCGCTTGCGGGGTGCTTGCAGCCGGGTCGGCTGTTTTTTTTCACGGGGGGGGGGGGTGATGTAGAGGAGTAGAGGAGAGTGGTGGCGTCGCGTCCGCTGTCCGGTGCGGTGACATCACGGGACGTGGGGTCGCACGCGCTGGGCAGTGCACGTGACGTCTCGCCTCAGAGGGTATTTAAGGGAGACCCCGTGACATAAGCGGGGTCACTGAAGGAACGGGGATAGTGGAAGGGGTGAAGAGGGAACCCTTTATAGTGATACTTGTTAATAAACCCTGGCGGAAGCCCCTAACTCACCTCCGTCTCCGCGTACCTCCGTCTACAACCACAACAACTACTTAACACATGTTTATGCCATTTATTGTGAAAATTCCGTCACAGTTCCTATGATTGCTTTTTCATTGCTTTCATGGCTTTATTTTGGTGATTTCGAAAAGTGTATTGGTTTAGCCATGTTTATTGTAGTACAGAGTTAGACTGATGGCCTTAATCTAAGTTGTCTTATGGTTGTTGTTGTTTGACTTGCATCCCACTGGGATTTTTGCACACAGCGTTGGTGTACGGTGTTTTTTCTGCAATATTTTGCTGTCTTTTCTTGGATTTTCTGTTTGCACTTAGTCACATATTCACTTTAAGATGTTTTTGTTCATGTTTTTGTTTTTTTGTTTGTTGCGGTTGCACCCGATTCAAGAGCCGAATGGCTCACAGGGCTATACCTAATAAATGAACTTGAAACTTGAAACTTGAGTTCCCGAACTCGCACGCCACTCTGAAACCCGTGGCGGGCCGTTGCGGCGTTTTCTTACGTGCATCGTTGTCGATGGGTACCCTCCTGTTGAACACGTGGTAGTTCGTCGTAGCAGGGGGCTTTCGCGACCAATGTTAACCACAATAGAGGGTTTTTTTTATTTTCTTGGGTAAGATTGTATTACAAATATAAATGCATCGTTAAATCCGCCACCACGCGACACAGCTGATTAGTAAGAGGTTTGTCACGTAAACAAAACGTGTACAATTAGTTACTAGTTCAGCACTAACCGGTTGTTGCGTGTTGGAGAGTAAACCCACCACGACATTTACACAATCGACATCGTGACGTTTCCCTTCCTCATGTCACTGGTGGCCTATCCCCCCCCCTCCTGGATCCATAATGTGACCCCCCCTGTCTGTGACCCCATCTGTCTGTGACCCCTCTGCCTGTGACCCCCCTGACTGTGACCCCCTCTGACCCCCCTCTGTGACCCCCTCTGTCTGTGACCCCCCGACCTTTCTAAAACAGGGAGCTGCTGCTGTGGGGCGCCTCAAGAGAGTTTTACGCTCAATATTTTGCAAGCACAAATTCTTTGTTCCTTCCCTGCTTATCGGCAGCACACTTATCATTATATACTTTGTTTTAAATAATACATACTAAAACATACTAAAATTATACTTATATTGAACAGCAATAACGACAACAATCTATCTGTGACCCATATAATCCGTGTTTTATCGTTAATCACTCGTCCAATTAACGAATATCGAATCACTTGTTCAATTAGCGATTACGTTAAGCACTTGTCCAATTATTGATCACCGAATCTCTTGTCCAATTATCGATGATTATCGAATCACTTGTCGAATTATCGAATCACTTCTCCAATCAGCTATTATCGAATCACTTGTTCGATTGGCGATCATTGAATCGCTTGTCCAATCAGCGATTGATCATGAAAATCTTCTGCTGCGGGATATGCAAATATTTAACGTGAGACAGGGAGGGAGGGGGAGATGGACGCACGGGATGGATGGCCGTCGTGACGGAGACAGATAGGAGGTCTAAAAGGAACAGGGCAAAGATGAGCCCTGCTCCTTGACAGTGCAGCACAAGAATATTGCAAAACACGCGCAAGCGAGATGAACACAGCGCGAGACGAGACAAAATAGAACGTAGGGGAAGTCATCTAGTGACGTTGGGAATGCGTCCAGAGATTGTGCCAGAGACTGCATTCAGAGCAGGGTGGGTGACAGTCTCCGGTCTGGCGATGTTGTGAACCCTGAGCAGCTGGCCGCCCGCTGTGGAGCGCCGTGGGGCAGTGGTCGTCTGCTTCTGCACTGCCCAAACAAAGCGCTGCGTGCAAGGCCGTGTTGTTGTTGTTGTCCAATAGGCCACAGTGGGCACTGTGCCTAGGGCCTACTCACTCACCCAGCCACTCACTCACTTACCCACTCACTCACTCACCCAGCCATCCACCCACTCACTTAACCACCCACTCACTCACCCAACCACACACTCATCCACCGACTCACTCACCCACTCATCCACTTACTCAATCACTTACCCACTCACTCACCCACTCACGCACTCACTTACCCACTCACTCACCCACTCACTCAAGCACTCACTCACTCAACCACTCACTCACTCAAGCACTCACTCACTCAACCACTCACTCACTCAACCACTCACTCACTCGCTCAACCACTCACTCAACCACTCACTCACTCACTCAATCACTCACTCACTCAACCACTCACTCACCCACTCACTCACTCACCCACCCACCCACCCACTCACTCACCCACCCACCCACGAGGGCCGTGTTATCCAATAGGCCACAGAAGGCACTGTACCTCTGGTCGACGAAAAAAACATACCCATGGTTTTGGTTTTTGATGAAAATGAACGGCATCCTTTTAAAGCTGCGTCATCCGATATGATCGTATGCAAGGTTCCTGTAGTCTGTAGGGTTTGTGTAGTCTGTAGGGTTTTTGTAGTCTGTAAGGTTTTTGTGTTGTCTGCACGTTTGTGTGTAGTCCGTAAGGTCATCAAGTGGTAAAGCACCTGATGACGCACGCTTGTGTTGTGCCCGAAACGTCGTGATTTATTTTCTTTTATGCCTACGTGACTTTACCGAAAGAACCAAAGAGTATGGATTTTGTTTGCATTCTGACCACAAGTATTGTGGTTAATGCAGACATGATTCATTGTAAAAGGTGTCAATTAAGTGTTTTAACATCTTAACACAGCTGTTTTGTTGCCAGACAAAGGGGAACACCTATTCTCAAAAGTGTATTCGATTTACGCTACGAACGAGGCGATCCCAGTTTTAATCCCGCTGTTTAACCGGTCCTGGGTCGTCCCTAGGTCGACTCGGCCTCAAATGAACACGTGGTGCGATGTGTAAACATTGGCACGGGCGTGGTGCTGTCCACCCACCCCCTCGTGCACTTTGCAGGTGCTGCTCGCAAACAGCGCCTGCCCCAACGAGCTGATTATTATGATTGCAAGGTCTGCGTTGTCGCTTCGGTAAATGTATTCGATCTCGTGAACGCGAATAAACTACACACACACACAAAACCCCAAATGTAGTTCGTGTGCGTTCACGAGGGTGCCCTGGGGTGAAGTCTGTCCAGCACGATGCGGTCCCACCAACCTGGACGCGCGGGACGAGAGGAGCGACGCGGTGTCTATGAGATCTTAACTACCTCGCCTGGTGTACAGGAGGTCGTGGGATCGATCCCGACCCTGACGCCTGTTGCTGTATATTTGGAGTCTGCCTATCTCTCTCGCATCATCATCAGCATCTGGGTGGCTAGGAGATGTTAACTACCTCGCCTGGTACGCAGGAGGTCGTGGGATCGATCCCGACCCTGACGCCTGCTGCTGTATATTTGGAGTCTGCGTCTCTCTCTCGCATCATCATCATCATCATCGCGGTGGCCATGAGATGTTAACTACCTCGCCTGGTCTACAGTGGGTCCAATCCCGACCCTGACAACGCCTGCTGTGTGTGTGGAGTTTGCGTCTCTCTCTCTCTATATGCCCATGGTCGCGTGGATTTTTCTCTGGATCCTCCGGTTGTTGCCCTGCACATTTAGAATCCACATCACCACGTCTAGAGAGCATTCGGCTGCTGCTGCTGTACAATACCACGTGGTGACGATGATGATAAGCCACTTCGTCGAGCAGCGATCATTTGTGGTGACCAGGCTGCTTCTAAGAAAGAGCGACGTAGCTCACCTGATTTAAAAAAAAATGAAAATGTATCGTTTATAGTTTAACTCGGCACAAGGGCCATGGGTCTCGCAGTGCCTTGTTAGCTCTTGTGGCCCCTGAAGCCGCTTCTACGTTGGCGACAGTGCACGGGGTGTGTTTAGACCTCTCGCTTGGTGGTGGTTGACTCAAGGTGATCGTTGAGTTGTTTCCAGACAGCCTGAGTCTTTGGTCGATTGGTGCCTTTGATACGTGGGAAGCCCGCAGCTCTTCCAGCTACAGTTCCTACACTCTGCACTGGGATCGTGTTTGTTGTGTTGTGTGTTTGTTGCTGTAACGCTGTGACCCGCTGCTACTGGACATCTGTGACACAAGAGCTTCATAGCTCATCGGATTCCTCCTGCAGTCTAAATACTGATTATGATTGATTATTAACCCCGCACGCTGCTCCCTGATGAACACTGCTCCGTGATGAACACTGCTCCCCGATGAACACTGCTTCCCGATGAACACTGAACACTGATGAACACTGCACCCTGATGAACACTGCCATTGTATCTATACCAGATGGAAATTCCTCCGGACAGCTACTGAAGGCTTCACGAACTACGTGGTTGAAATAGATGTTAAATAATGTTGGAGCCAGAGGACATCCCTGTCGCACCCCAAGGTGAACAGGGAATGGCTCCAACTCCCGGCCACGTAGTTTTACCCGGGCCAGCCCACCATTATGAAGGTCCTTAATGATCGTGAGCAGTGGGTCAGGGACTCCGAAAGCACGAAGAACAACCCAGAGCCCAGGCCTACTGATGGTATCATAGGCCTTGACCAGGTCAATAAAGCTGAGATGTAGGTCTTGTTGGAATTCCCTACACCTCTGCTGTAGCAAACAGACAGAAGATATGGCATCTGTGCAGGACCGCCCTTTCCTGAAACCATATTGGGGCCCCACCAGCCTCTCCTCAGAGTGCCTGGCAAGGCGATGTTGAATAATCCTTGCCAGGACCTTTCCCGGCACACTGAGGAGTGAGATGCCCCTGTAGTTGGTACAGTCTGTGCGGTCTCCCTTCTTAAAGATGACGACCACCAGGGCATCATTCCAGTCCTGCGGAACCCCTCCAGTGGTCCAGTCTGTTGTGATGATGTCATATAGGGCAGTCTGTGCACAAACGCCACCCTCCCTCAGCATTTCGCTTGGGAGATAATCTTTGCCCGGTGCCTTTCCTGGTCTCAGACTCTGGATCGCCTTCAGTACTTCCTCAACAGATGGCACTTCAGGCAGCCACTCACAGGGGGTGACTTCCTCTTCCAATATTTGAGGCACCGCAGTCTCAGCAGGGTTATCCCCACTTTGTCCCACGATGTTTTCCATGTGGAGGGATTTTCCCTCCCCCAGGACTTTACAGAAATGCTCAGCAAATCTGCAAACCTGTTCCTGGGGGTCGGAGATTGAATCACCGTTTTTCCCCTAATGATGGTAATAGGTGTGGCGCTGCAGGTTACTCTTTTTGATGGAATTGAATAGGGATTTGTGATCTCGGACCATTGAGGCAGACTCCATCTCCTCAGCAACCCGCGACCACAACCGATCCTTGCAGCGCCTCACGGCTCTCCGAACCTCCGAGCGAAGGCTACGGTAAGCCTCCTCATTCTCCGACGTGGGATGCTGTAGCCAATGAGAGTGGGCCTGTCGCTTTTTCTCAGCCAGCTTGAACACCTCCTCTGTCAGCCAGGGTCTCTGGGGAGGTCTGGACCGCGTACCCAAAGCCGCCATTGCAGCTGCCTGAGTCACAGTCCTTAACCTCACTCCTTTACCCTCGACATCTGGAGGAGTGGGGGACGATGCCAACCCCAGCCGCAAGCGATGATGAAATTCTCGCTTGCAACTTTCATCAGCTAGCTGAGACCAGTCCACCGGAGTGGAAGAATGGCAGGCGCATCTTTCAGATGACTAATGGATGGTTTGAGGTTAGATCAGCTCCACGGTAGGTCCTGGTGTCAAGGACATGGGACCGCATCCGCTGTTCTGTCACTACGCAGTCCAGCAGATGTTCTTGCTTGGACCCCCGGCATGCATCCATGATGTTGTATGGATGCGCCGATGCCGGAACAGCGTGTTGGTAATTACAAGCCCATGGGGTGCACAAAAATCTAGCAGCCTCCTACCGTTGTTATTGAGCTTGATCTAGCCCATGCCTTCCAATCACTCCAGACCAGGTGCCAGCATCATGAATAACTCGGGCATTAAAGTCACCCAACAAGATAACTCTATCCCGAGGGGCCACTTTAGCTAGCACCTGTGACAGAAGGTCATAGAAGGCATCTGACTCATCGGCCTTGCCTGCATCCCTCCACGGATGTCCGTCTTCGGTGGGGGCATAAGTAACCACGGCCACCACTTCTCGCCTCCGCTTGATGGGAAGGTGAGCCCAAAGTAGCCTGGGGCTTACAGCTTCCCACACCTCACCACCACGCTCCCATGCCCCCTTCATTCTTTTGTTCAGAAGAAAAGCCACTCCCTGTTGTTTGGCAGTCTCCTGCCCCGATTATAGGACTGTCCACCCCTCATGGTGGCAGGAGCCAGAGCCGGTCCATCAGACCTCCTGAATACTACAGAGATCCAGGCGGTGCTGGTCCAGCTCCCGACAAAGGAGTGGCAGCATCTCCTCCTTAGTGAGCGTTCGAACATTCCACGTGGCCATCCGTAGTGGCTTTTTGTTGTTTCTGGAGGAGTCCCGAGGGTAAAGATACAGGTAGGAACAATGTTCCACACTGCCCACCAGGGATTTATTGTCTGTCTGTCTAACTGTCTGTCTGTCGTGCATAAATAAATATATAATACACACAGCTCTTTGATTGGTGGAGACCTTACAAACAGCTCTTTGATTGGTGGAGACCTACTGCCGGGTACGGAGAGGGGAGGTGCCTAAGGGAGGAGGGTCAGGGGAGGGGCCTAAGGAAGGGGGCAGTCATGAAAGGGGCCTGAGGGGGGGGGTTCAGAGGAGGGGCCTAAGGGAACGGGGGTCAGGGGAGGGGCCTAAGGGAGGGGGGTAATGGGAGGGGCCTAAGCAAGGGGGAGGGGCCGATAGTTAAGGGGGCTGGCTACCTGGCTGGCTGCCTGGCTACCTTAAGTCAAGTTATCTTTTATACAGGTAGGAACAACAGGTTCCACACTGCCCACCAGGTATGAGTTGTCTGGCTGTTGTGCACGAATGCGCTGCCCAACCAAGTTCCTACCTGCCCACTCCGAAGGAACGTGTTTAAAACTCCTGGCTCCGCCAAATGGGGTTTGGCCAGGAGACGTCATAGACACCTGTCCCCCGGGGCCTCCGGCACAAGCTTGTTAATTAAAACTTTTCGGTCGTAGTTTAGTGGTAATTAATTGACACACACACAGACATTCACACACACACAGACATTCACATCAAGCCTGGTCGTCATCATCATCGTCGTCGTCACACCGCCTAGAAAGGGGCCACACAGATACGTGAGTGTGTGTTCCTGTATCCGTCATTGAGCTTCATCACAACAGCTACCAATGCCTGACGACTGCTGCTGCTGCTGACAATACAAGGCTGGTGGTGTGGAATCGCAGTTCCCAGCCTTCGTCGTTCACTCGCTCTCCCCACTCGCCCCTCCTCTATCTTCGTGTCATGAAGGAAGAAGATGAGGAGGGGTCATTGCCTGAAACGTCGCCTGTTATATACGTGGCCTTTTACGACCAAAGACAACGATTTCCCCCCATTGTGTAGCCTTGACAGACTTTTGGGGCAAGTGCTGTTCGCGAGTCGCAGCATCTTTGAAGGCCGTCACGGACGCACGAGGGGGTGGGTAGCCAGCACCACGCTCTCCTGCCCGCCTTTGTCTCCCCAGTGGCGATGTTTACTGCGCATGGCACAAGGTTACTACTCAATTGAGGCTGAGTCGACCTACGGTAAGCCGAGGACCCGGTTCAGATAATCGTCACTGGTGTTGGCCGTGAGCGGGACACGTGTACACACACACAGAACACGTGTACATACACAGAGAACACATGTACACACACACACAACACGTGTACACACACAGAACACGTGTACACACACACACAGCACGTGTACACACACACAGAACACGTGTACACACACACACACCACGTGTACACACACACAAAACACGTGTACACACACACACAGAACACGCCTACGACCGAGGGGAGGCTGAGTTGGTTTCAGATCATCGCCATCACTGGGGTGGGTTGGTGGCCATGAACGGGAATCAAAACTCGGGTTCGTAGCGCAGCGCTAGAATCACTGCACCCCACCCCTCTACCCCCCACCCCCTCTACCCCCCCCCCCATCTCTACCCCTCTACTCCCCCACTCCCCTACCCCCCCCCACTCCCCCCTCCCCTACCCCCCCACCCCCCTACCCCCCACTCCCCACCCACCCCCTCACCCTCCCACCCTCCACCCCTCCACTCCCCCACTCCCCCACCCCCCCCACTCCCCACTCCCCACCCCCCCACTCCCCCACTCCCCACTCCCCCCACTGCCCACCCCCCACCCCCCCCACCCACCCACTCCCCACCACCCTCCCCCCCCCACTCCCCCACTCCCCCACTCCCCACCCCCCCCCACTCCCCACTCCCCACTCCCCCCACTGCCCACCCCCCACCCCCCCACCCCCACTCCCCACCACCCTCCCCCCCCACTCCCCCACTCCCCACCCCCCCACTCCCCACCCCCCCACTCCCCACTCCCCACCCCCCCCCCACTCCCCACTCACCCCTCCCCCCACTGCCCACCACCCTCCCCCCCACTCTCCACTCCCCCACTCCCCACCCCCCACACCCCCACCACCCTCCCCCCCCACTCTCCACTCCCCCACCCCCCCACTCCCCCCTCCCCCCACTGCCACCCCCCACCCACCCCACCCCCCACTCCCCTCCCCCCCCACTCCCCACCCCCCTCCTCCCCCACTCCCCCACCTCCCCCCACTCCCCACCCCCCACTCCCCACCCCCCCACTACCCCCTTACCCCCACTGCCCACCCCCTCCCCCACTCTCCCACCCCCCACTCCCCACTCCCCTCCCCCTCCACCCCCACTCCCCACCACCCTCCCCCACTCCCCACCCCCCACCCCCCCACCCCCCACCCCCCGCAGGAGTTGGTGTGCACGCGGCAGCGCTCGTTGTGGGCGTGCCGGAGCCGCACCCCCCTGGAAGCTTAAATAGCGGGGAGCGTGGGGCCCGCTGTGCTCACAGCCAGACTCGCTACACAGTCAGGCTCGCTTCACTGCTGCTGCTGCCGCTGGCTACTTACCGGCGCCACTGCCGCTGAATTTTGGTGAGTTTAATGACGAGTCTGCGTTAGCGCTGTGATGAGCGCAGCAACAGCGGTAACGCGAGACTGGGACGGACTGCAGGTTCGAGTTGTTATCGTTCGGAGGTGACCTGCGAACCAAAAACGACTCGAACCTGCAGTCTGTGTGGGTCTCGTTACCCACGGTGCGCCTGGGTTTGTCTGCAGGGTTCCTTCTCCTCCCGTTTCTCTCCTGCACATTGATAATCGTGGCTTCAGGTTGTTGTTGTCTGCTGTTATCAACAATCCCCAGGTGACTAATAAAGTCGCTCTATAGTCGAGTCTGCGATGCAGGCTTCAGGTTGTGTTGTCTGCCGCTATCAACAATCCCCACCACGTGAATAATAAAATATTCGAGTTTAGTTAAAACGTTTAAATTTCGACGTTTCGTTTTAATCGGAGACTGAAATTAGATTGGGAACACGTGGATTGGAGAGCACGCGCAGGCTGGAGACCTCCTCGTCACCACATTGATCTCCATCCAGCAGTGGATGGACCCTGGAGATGATGATTACCCCGAGAGAGAGAGAGGGGGGGGGGGCACGTGAATTATTAATGTATCTAGGGCGAGCACCTCACGCGTTCACACTGTGGCGAATATCCGAATGGGTTCTCTCCTAGGTCGAGATCTAAACGCAAACGGCAAGAATACCTCGTGTGGCCGTGTAATGATCGCGAGTGAATCTCTCTCTCGGTGTCTCTGTCTGTGCCCGTGTCTCTGCGTGAGTGACTGTCGGTTTCTCTGTCTGTGCCCGTGTCTCTGTGTGGTGTCTGTGTGAGTGACTCTCTCTCTCGGTGTCTCTGTCTGTGCCGTGTCTCTGTGTGGTGTTTGTCTGTGCCTGTGTCTCTGTGTTGTCTGTGTGAGGTGAGTCTCTCTCTCGGTGTCTCTGCCTGTGCCGTGTCTCTGCGTGGTGTTTGTGTGAGTGACTCTCTCTTGGTGTCTCTGTCTGTGCCGTGTCTCTGCGTGGTGTCTCTGCAGTGAGAGGAGGCTGCTCGCTCGTCATGGCTCGCCCTGGCCACGCTGTGGCGCTGCTGCTGCTGCTGGCGGCAGTCACCGTCCTGCACAGCCCCGTCGCCGGTAGCGGGGATGAACACGGCGTGGTGGTGGTGGAGATGAACACGGCGTGGTGGTGGTGGTGCAGATGAACACGGCGTGGTGGTGGTGGAGGATGAACACGGCGTGGTGGTGGAGGTGGAGGATGAACACGGCGTGGTGGTGGTGGAGATGAACACGGCGTGGTGGAGGTGGAGGATGAACACGGCGTGGTGGTGGTGGAGGATGAACACGGCGTGGTGGTGGTGGAGGATGAACACGGCGTGGTGGTGGAGGTGGAGGATGAACACTGCGTGGTGGTGGAGGATGAACACTGCGTGCTGGTGGAGGTGGAGGATGAACACGGCGTGGTGGTGGTGATGGTGGAGATGAAATCGGTGTGGTGGTGGTGGTGGAGATGAACACGGCGTGGTGGTGGTGGTGGTGGAGATGAACACGGCGTGGTGGTGGTGGTGGAGATGAACACGGCGTGGTGGTGGTGGTGGTGGAGATGAACATGGCGTGGTGGTGGTGGAGATGAACACGGCGTGGTGGTGGTGGTGGTGGAGATGAACACGGCGTGGTGGTGGTGGTGGTGGAGATGAACACGGCGTGGTGGTGGTGGTGGTGGTGGTGGAGATGAACACGGCGTGGTGGTGGTGGTGGTGGTGGAGATGAACACGGCGTGGTGGTGTTCATCTCACCCAGCCGGTGTCACCGGTTTTCCGTACTTTTCCCGCACCTGGAGGAGTTTATTTAAATCCTTTATATTAAGTTTGCTTGCTTGCGCGCTTACGACCGTGCAAATCTTTCGGTCGTTTAAACCCACTTCCCGTGATCCAATCGAGCTGACATTTTGGACACAGACTCGTTGTGCGTGACAATTTATTTTTGTGAAATTTTTTCCAAAAAACTTTTTAGGAATTTTTTTTTTCATATTTAATTTAAAATACCAATGTGATAAAAATGAAACTCTTACTCAAGAAAAACAGAAATGAATAATAAAATAAAAACCGATGCCACGCATATAAAGGATTTATAGTGAAAAACTTTGTTTTTACGGGTTAATGTTTTTACATCTTTGTTCACCCTCACTCTGCTGCACCGGAAAATCCTCGCGCGCCGCTCCTGCAGGAATTGGTCGTGGGCCGCCTAACACATTCCCTTGTCAGGACACACACACACACGCACAGAGACACACACACGCACAGAGACACACACACGCACAGAGACACACACACGCACAGAGACACACACACGCACAGAGGACACACACACGCACAGAGACACACACACGCACAGAGACACACACACGCACAGAGACACACACACGCACAGAGACACACACACGCACAGAGAGACACACGCACACAGAGACACACACACACCGACACTATGCACGCTACTGTGTGTTCCACTTCTTTCAAACCGTACGTAGCCAACCCTACGGTGTGCGGGTGGGGGGGTGACCACAGCAAACTAAACGCATAAAGCGGCTCTAAAGAAACGAGTTTGCCGACCTCTGCGATGATTGGAAAGTGCACGGCTCCCAATGGCTCCCTATTATCAGAAGGAAGAGCGTTCCAGACGGCCACAGAACCCGGTGCCCACCGCCTTTGTTGTTCGACCGCGAGCCGCTGCAGGTGGTGCTCTGAGACCCCCCCCCACCTTCTCCTGGCTCCTCCCCCACTCCTCCCCCTAGCGGCACCGGCGGCCGAGTCGGCCGTGGTCCTGGCCGTGGTCAAGGTGCTGCTCAACTCGACGCGACCCTCGGACGAGAGCTTCCTGGTCGACCCTACGGTGCTGTGTGCACTGCGCCTGGCACCAGTGCACAACCTGTGCATGGAGCGCTCCTTCCTCAAGCAGCTGCTGGCGCACCTCGCCCTCCTGCACCTCGACCGCAGGTTCGCCCAAACCCCCCCTCCACCCCCTCCCCCTCCAAAGACAAATCCCCCGTATAGCCTTAACGGACTGTTGGGGCAAGTGCAGTTGGTCGAGTGTCCGGCGCCGAATGAATGCCGGCACTGGTACGCGAGGGGGTGGGTGGCCGGCAACTGCGCCCTGCCGCCTTTGTCCTCCCCAGTGGCGATGATTGTACACGCCGCTCCACCCAGGTACTCGTTTGAGGCCGAGTCGACCTAGGGGAGGGCCAGGATCGAGTTCAGAGAATCGTCACCCGGTGTTGGTGGCCGTGAGCGAGAATCGGGACCTCGGGACGTAGCCGGGTTCGCCGGGCAGCGTTAGTGCCGACTGCCACCACTCCCAGGTTCCATTCGTTGTGTAATGTGAGGATATGTCCGGGTTGCTGATAGATCACACCTCGTTACGATGATTGGCTCTGCCGGTCCTGGCCCATAGCCAATGGGGGGAAGTCTAGGGGCGTGGCCCTGACGTAACGGGAAGGTGACATTTGTAAGTAGAGGATTGGTTCTGCTGGCTTTAGCCACAGCCAATGGGGGAAACGAGTCAGGGGCGTGGTCCTGGGAGCGTACGATGGAGTCTAGAAGATTCCATAGAGGGTAACCAGGATTGGTGAAAGGTACCACGTGACTCGGGGTATTTAAAAGGGGTGGAGACGGACAACACGTGGTCAGAACTGGAATGAATGGAGGGTGAGGCCACGCGAGAGCGGGGGGTCCAGGCAGCCACGTGGCTGCGCGTGTCTCTCGCTCTCTATCCCTCTCACGCTGTCTGTCAGCGGCGTGAAGGAGTGTTTTAAAGAAAGACAAATAAAGACCGGATTCCAGAAGTCGCTTCCACGACCTTTATTATAGGTGTTTGAACTTCTTAACACAACCCCCGTTTGATTGCCAGAATGGGTAAAACCTCTTATTTTTGTCTTGAGATCGTCTTCTCTTGTTGTCCTTCCCCCCCCATCCCACCTCCACACCTCTCAACTAACACGATTTGGCTACATATGGTGCGAAAGAAGTCGTACATGCAGACGCCGTTTAAACACGGGCGATGGGATTTTGTCGCGCAGCTGCCCGGGGCAGGTGCCCGACCCGGACTCGTGGTCCCAACGCGACGAGGTCATCTCGTCGGGGCAGCTGGCGCTGGCAGCGCTGGCGCTGAGGGCCTCGTGCCTGCCCGTGGAGGCCATGCACCTGGGCTGGGTCCGCGTCAACCTCCTCAGCATCCTGGACCAGCGGCTCGACGAGGAGCGGCTCAGCGTTGGTGCGACGTGGGGGACACGCGAGGGGGGGGGGGTGGGTGATGTAGTGGGACCATTTTGCCTCTGCCACAATGCCTTAATATTCACCTGCCCGCCGTACCTTTCTTCATTATTGATGACTTGCAGCTCGGCACACGGCAGATGCCCTGCGCAGCGCGACTCACGACCTCCTCTTGATACCAAGATCCAGGATGGTCATCGTGTCTATGCGCCGCTTCTCGGTGGCAGCCCCAACAGTCTGTAACAATATCCCTCTGCACATTCGCAGCATCACCTCAATCACCTCCTTCAAGAGAGACTTAAAAACTCTACTCTATAACCGTGCTTTCGAGCGACTCTGAGCTTGGCTCCGCGCCTCTGAGTTGCGGCCACTACGTCCGCAAATTTGCGCGCGTTACAAATTGAACTATTATTATTATAGTGGCGACGTAGTTGGTTACGTCGCCGTGGTGGTGGTGGTGGTGGCCGTGGTGGTGGTGGACCACCCTCCCTCTGCGCTCTCCACCCTCAGCGCTGAGAGGGCAGCCGCTCACCACCTACTACCAGTACGCGCTCGCCATGCAGGCGCTGTGCATCCTCGGCGACATGGTGGACCCCGACGCCGTGGAGAAGCTCACGAGCTGGGCCCTGCTCCAGGCGTCTGGCGACGGGCCCCACTCCATCGGTGAGCGACTGGCTCGGTGAGCGACTGGCTCGGTGAGCGACTGTGAGCTGGGCCAATGCTGCAGCACCTACGGGGGTCTGTGGACGAGCATCGCTCGCTCTCGGAGCTTGGGCTCTTGAGGAGAAACGGGGCTGCCGTGAGCGCACGGCGAGTAATGTGCCAGGTGAGCGGCAGTCGGTGTGCACCGCGCTACGAACCCGGCAACACCGAGCTGGATGATCCCCATTCGCGGAACGACCATCGGTGGCGCATACGAACCGGTCCTGGGCGTCCCCGAGGTTCGTTTGGTCTTTAAATCCGTCGCCTGCTGTGGTGTCTAATAAACATCACCACTGCGGAGTCGAAGACAGCATGGCGTTGTGCTGGACTTGATAGGTGCTGCTACTTGCTCACGGCACTTGGCCCACGTGACTCTGTAGGCGGTATGGGGGGTGATCTTTGCCTCTTGTGAGAGCAATACGGAGGGGCTGGACGAGCGAAGAGTGGGCGGCTGAGCGAGCATCGCCCCCCTCCCCCCCCCCCACCAGACGAGGCATCCCAGGCGCTGGTGGCGCTGTCGTGCCTCAAGGGGACTCTGCTCCTGGGGCCCCCCACACTCGCCGCTGCCGTGACCGCGGCCGCCCAGAGCCTCGCCACGCTGCTGCTGGGGCAGCGCTCGGGCAACGGAACCATCGGCAACATCTACAGCACCGCCCTCGTCGTGCAGGTTGGGGGGGGCTGGCTGGTGGGGGGGGGGGCTGGCTGTTTGGGGGGGGGGGCTGGTGGGGGGGGCAGGTGGGGGTGGGGGGATGGTGGGGGGGCTGGCTGGTGTGGGGGGCTGTGGTCTCATTTGATTGCCATTTGGGTTCTGAGTCCAGTCACTGAGGGATGGACATTCCTCCGCTGGGGGAAGGAAACGGCGAGGTGGCTCTTGTGAATAACGGAATGAAGGAGGTGTGGGAGCGTGGCGGTGAGGAGTGGGCTCTACTCCCCATCGTGGGAAGCAAGGAATGGTGGTGGTGGCTTATGCCCCCACCACAGGTGAATATCCGTGGAGGAATGCAGGCAAAGCCGATTAGTTGGATGCCTTCTATGCCCCTCTGCTGTATTGACCTGGCCAAGGCCAATATTAGAACAACCCCAAGCCCTGGCGTATTCATTGCAAGTGCTTTATGAGACTGACTCTGCTCACAACAATTAAGGACCTTCATGATGGTGGGCAGGCCCGGGTATAACCATATGGCCAAGAGTCGAAGCCGTTGGTCACCTTGGGTCCGACAGGGATGTCTACATGCTCCGACATTATTTCACGTTTTTTGGAACCACGTAGTTGGAGAAGCGTTCTGTGGCTGTACTGGAGCAATTTCCATCTGGTACAAATACAATAGGAGGCTGATCGATGCCCGGGTAAGGTCTAGAAAATAGCTCCCTATTGGTTAACCATGTTATGTATACTGATGATCTGGTGATTGCTGCTCACTCAGAGGAGTTGGAGGCTCTCCTGCTAAACCTGGAGTGTCTCAGTTGCACCAAAGCTCGCAAAGTTTGCTAAATACGGTGCGAAAGAAGTTCAACACTCCGCCTGCTCAACTCTCCATTGTTTATGGGGCAATTGTCCAGAGATAGTGGAGTTTTGCCATATTGGGCAGTGTGCTAATGACCAGCTCTATTTTGACAGCAGAGGTCTCCCTCAGAATCAGTTGGGTGGAAATATCTTTTCATCTGCTGCATAACGCTGTGTGGAAACTACCTGGCCTGTAGCTTACGACCTCTATGCTTGGAAAACGTGGGCCACCCCCCAATGGTAAATCTGCGTTGGTTAGAAACATATCGGCTGGCATGCCTCCGATCCATCCTGGGTTTAACCAGGCTGGGTTGTCTGAACCGCTCGCATATCCTTGAAAGATTTGGATGGTCCCATTGAGCTCCTCTCCGGCAGGCAAAGCTGCGTTGGCTGGGGCATGTAGCCCGCATGCCCATCCACTGCGTGACCCAAGCAGCTTCTGTTTGGCTGGATAGAGGGGGCTAACCGGGCACGACATAGGCTGACAGAAGAATGTGGAGCTGAGTGGACTTTCTGATAATCGATTCAAGCGGTGTCAAGATCGGCCTCTATGGAGGAGGCTAGTGAAGGACGCTACTGGGCAGTTCGAGGCAGTCGCCCTCCAGCAACAAAGGAGGGCAGAGGAGTGATGCTCACAACAACGAGTGGAGCGCTGGGGTGGCTAAGGCATAGTTGGGGCACAGGTGGTGTGTCTGCAAATCGTCTCGGTCAACCCATGGCACCTGCAGGGTCTGTCCCGTCCTCCTGCACCTAGCCTGGCACAGCAGTCAACCCATGTCACCTGCAGGGTCGGTCCCGTGACCTCCTCCTGCACCTAGCCTTGCACAGCAGTCAACCCATGGCACCTGCAGGGTCTGTCCCGTGACCTCCTCCTGCACCTAGCCTGGCACAGCAGTCAAACACCCCCCCCCCCCCCTTACCCCCACCAGGCTCTGCAGGCTGCCCAAGGGAGCGGGGTGAACGTGAGCGGCTGGGACGGAGGCAATGCCTCCCGCACCTTCCTCTTCGCCGCCGCCGTGGCCGGCGAGTTCAACGCCTCCCCTGGGGCCCTGGCCCAGCTGCTGCCCGCGCTGCTGGGCACAACCTACCTGACCGTGCCGTGCATCACCTGCGTGGGTGACGACGGTGAGCGGACCTGGGTGGGGCCTCCGTGGCACAATGTGGGGGGGGGGGGGGGGTAGGGATGGTGAGGTGCGTGGCTGTGGTCAATGGTAGGCAATGCACAGGGACAATTGCCACTTGGGGTTGTAATTGGTGGTGGTGGTCAACCTGCTGCACCATGTGAATGGTGGTGGTGGTGGTGGTGGTCACCCTGCGGTGTCACGAGAGCGATGTAGTTCTCCTGCCGCTTGCTCTGCAGACAGCGTCCACGACCTGCACAGCGAGCTGACGCTGCGCACGCCCGCCGGCAACTCGTCGTGGCCCATCGGAGTGACCTACACGGCCACCGACGGCCTGGGCCACAGCTTCAACAACAGCCTCCACGTGACCGTGCCCAGCGGCTCCAACCTCCTGCGCGTGCTGGAGGCCGCCCAGGCACAGAACGCCCTCCATTTCAGGTAGGGGGGGGGAGGAGGGGAGGGGGGAGAGAGGGGGGGGGTGAGGGGTATGGCGGAGTGGTGAGGTGTGGTGGGGGGGGTGGTGAGGTGTGGTGGGGGGAGGTGGTGAGGTGTGGTGGGGGGAGGTGGTGAGGTGTGGTGGGGGGAGGTGGTGAGGTGTGGTGGGGGGAGGTGGTGAGGTGTGGTGGGGGGAGGTGGTGAGGTGTGGTGGGGGGGGTGGTGAGGTGTGGTGGGGGGGGTGGTGAGTTGTGGTGGTGGGGGGGGTGGTGAGTTGTGGTGGGGGGGGGGTGGTGAGTTGTGGTGGGGGGAGGGGGTGGTGTGGTGGGGGGAGGGGGTGGTGAGGTGTGGTGGGGGGGGTGGTGAGGTGAGGTGTGGTGGGGGGGGTGGTGTGGTGGGGGGAGGGGGTGGTGGGGGGAGGGGGAGGGGGTGGTGAGGTGTGGGGGGGGAGGGGGTGGGGAGGTGTGGGGGTGAGAGGGTTGGTGAGGTGTGGGGGGGGGGGGGGAGATGGTTGGTGAGGTGTGGGGGGGGGGGTGAGAGGAGGTGAGGGAGGTGAGGCGATGGAGGTGGTGAAGGGAGTAAGGGGGGTGGTGAGGTAGGTGTTTTTGTGTGTGGCGCAGCTTCAAGACCAAGTCGTCGAGCTTTGGGCCCTACCTGGTGGAGGTGAACGGACTCATGGCGGACTCAGCCCTGCACCAGTACTGGCAGCTGCTAGATGCTCCCAGCACCCCGCTGGACAAAGGTGAGGAGCCGTTGGCTGCCTCGGGGCATGGGGGGTGGGGTCACCGGTTCTGGGTGGCACCGCGATTGCTGCCGTGAGGCCTCTAGCCGAGGGGGCAGCCCCAGTGGCAGCTGATTCCAGCCGCGTGCGACTCCAACGGAGTGCCGAGCGGCTTGAGCCGTGATGCCGTGAGATGTCGTCTCCCTCGCCTGGTGTGCAGGAGGTCTCGTGGGTTCCATCTCTGGATTTTGAGATTCTGCGTCTCCCTCCCCGTGGTTCAGACTCGACTTTTATTCGGGTCGTCTGTTTTTCTTTCCCCTAATTTCGAATCGACGTGCGTTGTTTAGATGACTTGTCTGTTGCTACACATTTCCACAAGGATAAGCAACTTGGTTGAGCTATACTTTTGATAGCCACGTCGCTTCTGAAAAAGGAGGAAATATCTCCGTGGGCTCTTTACCTGGTAAAATAAAAGCGTTACATTGTTTATACTAAGACGCCAGGACTGCCTGCGCTACCAACTGTGTGAACGGGGAGGCTCTCCCATCCCAAGCCACTACCCTCAAGTGTTTCGCTGTTGTGCGGATTGCTGAACTTTGTTTAGTGTGGGGGGGTTGTTGCTGTTTTAGTCGTTTTTGGTGAGAACCAACCCAGAGTCGATTGGAAAATGAGTTTCTTCCTCGGTCTCCTGTCCTGGTGTCTCTCTCGCTCTCGCGTTGTCACCCGGCCACTGAACACCAATTTCACTCGCGCCCTCATTCACACTCGTCCTCCTACCCACCCAATCACTCGCCCACTCTTGCCTACACACACACACACGCTCGCTCCACCACCCACTCATTCACTCATTCAACCAGTTGCTCGCCATCTCGATCAGCCACACACAACCCAACTCGCTCACTCGCGCGAAATGAGACTCCTCCATCCTGCAAGTCAGGGTTGGGATCGAACTCGCGACATCCTGCCTACCAGGCGAGGTAGTTAACATCTCATAGCCACCGTGATGATGAGAGTGACGCAAACTCAAAATATACAGCAGGTGTCAGGGTCGGGATCGAACTCACGACCTCCTGCCTACCAGGCGAGGTAGTTAACATCTCATAGCCACCGTGATGATGAGAGTGACGCAAACTCAAAATATACAGCAGGTGTCAGGGTCGGGATCGAACTCACGACCTCCTGCCTACCAGGCGAGGTAGTTAACATCTCATAGCCACCGTGATGATGAAAGTGACGCAAACTCAAAATATACAGCAGGTGTCAGGGTCGGGATCGAACTCACGACTTCCTGCCTACCAGGTGAGGTAGTTAACATTTCCTAGCCACCGTGATGATGAGAGTGACGCAAACTCAAAATATACAGCAGGTGTCAGGGTCGGGATCGAACTCACGACCTCCTGCCTACCAGGCGAGGTAGTTAACATCTCATAGCCACCGTGATGATGAAAGTGACGCAAACTCAAAATATACAGCAGGTGTCAGGGTCGGGATCGAACTCACGACTTCCTGCCTACCAGGTGAGGTAGTTAACATTTCCTAGCCACCGTGATGATGAGAGTGACGCAAACTCAAAATATACAGCAGGTGTCAGGGTCGGGATCGAACTCACGACCTCCTGTCTACCAGGCGAGGTAGTTAACGTCTCATAGCCACCGTGATGATGAAAGTGAAGCAAATTCAAAATATACAGCAGGTGTCAGGGGTCGGGATCGAACTCACGACCTGCTGCCTACCAGGCGAGGTAGTTAACGTCTCATAGCCACCGCGGCCCCCCTTTTATTTCTCTTGGCTCGACCCGGATCACGCAACTAACCTTCCCCCCCCCCCCCGTCTGTGTGGTGGTGGTGCTGTGCGCAGGGTTGAGGGACTACATTGTGTCTGATGGACAACACGTGATCGCCATTCTCACCACGTGGTAGATGCAGGGTGGGGGCACGACGCCGGTCAACGTTCAACAAACGTCAGAAAATGGATGTGACGTGTGGGGCTCCCTCGCTCTGCCACGTCGCCATCATCATCGTCATCATCGCCATCATCATCGCCTTTCATCTCGACCATCCCAATGGCCCCCACCTGTGGTCTTTAGCCCGGGGGGGGGGGGACCCCCCCTCCCCTGGTGGCAGCTGTCCCTGTGCTGCTGCTGCAAGGGGAACGTGGCAGTGGGAGCGTCATAATCGCATTCGTGACGTCATCGTCAAAATCGGAGGCGTGACGTCATCCTCGCTGTTATTAACAGTGGGCCATGATCGGTCCACTGCTGTGTCAATTCCTCCCCTACCACCAAAGCCAGCTTCACGATCTTGGCGAGCTGTGACGACCCCACAGATCCCCATTCACATCCACAGATTATATTCGTACATGACGATGCATGTGACGTAATAAAACATTAAAAAGTTTTGTCTACGCTGCAGCGTCATTCATGCGAGTGGCATCTCTGTGTAATGGGTTCAATTTAGGCGCACACACTTCTTGGGAGGCAACACTCATTTATTAATGAACACAACGATTACTCAACAGTTACTCTTACTCTACACATAGGGTGGTGACCACCGACCTACCCTAGCTAACACACACACTTGTCTCTTAGCTACTCTAGCGTGACCCAGCCAGGTAGCTGCTGGCAGTCCGCTCACTGGAGGCCTTCTCTTCTTGGCATCTTCATTCTCCGCAGGAACAGCCTCAAACCTCCTGAGGCGGCCCCACCCCGGCCACGCCTCCCTTCGAGCACCCTCTCGATGCCCCCCTGCTGTCCACGTGCCCCCCGAGGTCCCCCTGGACCCCCGGCCCCCACTGGCATCTGGTCACGTGTCCAGCACCGGCCCTGACGTCATTCCCGCCTCCAGCCGGGATGACGTCATGTGTGTGTGTAGACCCACATGGTAGTAACGCTCCAAGCACAGTGACGTCATACGTGTGCACACAGTAATGATACCACAATCATTACATCACCCTCCCCCATGAAAAAAACAGCCGTCCCGGCAGTGACAATACAGAAAACCAGTGTGCCTCCAACAACAACATAACAAATAACCGGCGACGATAATAATTACTGCGAGAACATATGTACACGCACCGAGAGGGGGTAAAAGGAAGAACGTATGGGACGAGGGGAACAACAACAACACATGTACACCGAAAAGAACTGGTTAACCCGCTTATCCCTCGGCACAGCCCATCCATAGCAAATTGTATGCACGCACCGACATATGAAAGTCACTGTTTGACAATGGCGTAGGCCAGGGGTCGGCAACCTGCGGCTCCGGAGCCGCATGCGGCTCTTTTGAACCTTGACCGCGGCTCCGGGGCGGATGCTAGCGAGGGGAGGAGGCGCACTGTGACACCTGCTCTGGCGTTGCCGCTGCTGACAGGTCGCCGCTCCGCTCCACACTGCCCGCCCGGTGACAGGCAATAACGTTGCCGTTGCTTTGTCACATGTTTGGAAGAAGTAAAAACCTTCCTGGGCAGCAAAGAACTCACCTTTGCTGAGCTGGAACAGCCAGAGTGGCTGGAAAAATTACATTTTATGGTAGACATGACAGCACATCTAAACACGCTAAATACAACCCTTCAGGGGAAAGGAGGCACAGCCCTGCACATGCTGGAGGAGGTTTTGGCATTCGAGCGCAAGTTGACAGTGTTTGTCAAAGATTTACAGAGAGGTACACTGTCTCACTTTCCCTCTTTGAGAGAGTTCAAACAAAGTCATGATACGATAAATTTGGAATATTTCAAGTCTGCAATCACCACAATGCAAAGTTCGTTTGGGAAACGATTCTGTGAGTTCAGAGAGGAAAAAACGACATTATCCTTCCCTGTCACTCCCCTGGCGATCGATCCATCCCTATTGAATATGACTGCATTTGCAGGTGTAAGTCAACCTGATCTTGAGATGGAACTGGCCGATATAGCCGACAAAGATATATGGGTGTCCAAGTTCAAATGCTTGACCGCTACTCTTGAGGATGTTGCCCGTCAGAAGGCCATTCTGGCTCAGAATCATAAATGGAGTGATATTGAAAACCTTCCCAAACAGGACAAACTTGTATTCGAAACATGGAATGCCATCCCCAACACTTATATAAACATGAAAAAGTATGCATTTGGAGTCCTGTCGATCTTCGGCTCCACAAATGTATGTGAGCAGGTCTTCTCCAACATGAACTATATTAAAAACAAACATCGATCACGCCTCACAGATGACAGCTTGCAAGCCTGTGTGAAAATGAAGGTGACGTCTTACAGCCCTGATGTGCAGACACTGTGCACTGAGGTTCAGGAGCAAAAATCCCATTAACCAGGTAATTTAGCTATTAATTTGCAAAAATATATTTTACATTGTTAAGTGAAAAAGTCCTTTTTTTATTCAGATTGACGGCTGACTGCACGATCCTGTATATAGCAATAAGGTAAGAAACAATATATGCAGTGTTATATTTGTTTTAAATGTTGCAATGGTTTTGCGGCTCCCAGTTTATTTTTTCCTTCGGAAACGGGTCCAAGTGGCTCTTTATGTCTTAAAGGTTGCAGACCCCTGGCGTAGGCAATCAACAAGGTGTGAGAGTCATGCGTGGCTGAGCCCCCAGGGGAGGCAAGCACGCTCTCCTTGGAGGTCCTGGGGGAACTCGAAAAAGGCCACGGCCCCTCCCCAGGAGTTGGGCAACAAGATGAGCAAAAGTGATGTACGGGTGCTCCACTTCCCCCTTCAAGTCCACATCCGGTCAGCACAACCGACGACTCCAAGGGCGGCAGGTGCAGGAATCCTGTGACGAGAAGAACCACCTCCTGAGGCACAGCACCACAAGCCTGCGCCTCAGCTCGTCGGACACAACCAGCCACTCGGCCCAGGGAAGTGGAGATGATCGTATTCCGCCCGGTGGAAGGAAGAAAAGCAAAAAATTAACCCGTAAAAACAAAGTTTTTCACTATAAATTCTCTATATGCGTGGCATCGGTTTTATTTTATTATTCATTTCTGTTTTTCTTGAGTAAGAGTTTCATTTTTATCACATTGGTATTTTAAATAAAATATGAAAAAAAACATTTCCTAAAAAGTGGAAAATTTAGGAAAAAATGTTTTCACGAAAATGAATTGTCATGCATAACGAGTCTGTGTGTAAAATGTCAGCTCGATTGGATCACGGGAAGTGGGTTAAAAAACGACCGAAAGATTTGCACGATCGTAAGCATGCACGCAAGCACGCAAGCAAGCAAGTGAACTTAATATAAAGGATTTAAAAATACACAGATTCCGACGCCTTGGATGCACAACCAACACCGGTAATCAAATCAATCGCCCAACCACCCCATGGATGGCAGGGTCTCACACCGCTCTGCTACCCTTCCACCCCACAGGCAGCAATAGGGCAAAAACTGAAAGTCTAACACCCACCTACACACACCACTTAACATTCTGGGCGTCTCCCTACGTCCCAGGTCGAGAAGTCGCACTTCAGGGTCGACCCATGTACTGGCTCAAGGAAGGCATGCTTCAAGGTCGAGCCAGTATGCTGCACCCAAGGTATAACGTGGGATGTCGTACAACATCCCGGGTCAAGGAAGCCATGCTTCCCGGTTAACCCATGTACTGGGCAAAAAAAAAAGTCTCACTTCAGGGTTGCCCAAGTATCTACATTTTTTTTTTTTGAAAATGTGAAATCCACGTGGTACAAAAAAAAAATGCCTGCTCTTGCCCAGAAATAGTTCACACATACAACCCCCACATTTCCGAGGCCACCCGTGTATGTACAAAATGGCGGGCGTATGCACGACCCGCATCCCCAGAGTTTCCCCCGCGCGCGTCCAAAATGGCGGCCCAACGCGCGAACATCTCCGCAGTTTCCGCGCGCGTACAAAATGGCGGCCCAACGCGCGAACATCTCCGCGTTTTCCCGCGTGCGTACAAATCACGAGGAGGGCTCCCCGCGAGGCTCCACGTGGGGGTGTGTGACACGTGTGTTCATGTGGGGGGCGGTGAGGGAAGAGCAGTGTCGGCCAGGCTGCTTGGTGGTGGTGGGATCGCAGGTGGGGCGTCGGCAGAGCGGCTCCGCTGCTCTGGCATCACACCCGCATAGACCCAGAGTCTCGCACAGAGGCGCGCTGTGCGCGTCTCCCGGCGTGTCTCTGCGGGCTGTGGCCACGCCGTCTCCCACCACCGGGGGGCGCTGTCGTCCCGCCGTCTCCCACCACCGGGGGGCGCTGTCGTCTCGCCGGCGACAAAGCGGCGGCCTCGAGGGCTCTCAACGAGCACCGTGAACTCGCATCGAGATCCAGAGCCTCGCAGTCCCGTAGCCAGCACCACGCCCGGCCGCCTTTGTCTCCCCAGTGGCGACGTTTACACATCACACCAGGTGCTCGTTTGAGGCTGAGTGGGGGTTGAGGGCGAGTGGGGAGTGACGAGGTGAGGCTGAGTGGGGGTTGAGGAGGGCGAGTGGGGGGTGACAGTGAGGAGGGCGAGTGGAGTGGGGAGTGACGAGGTGAGGACAAGTGGTGAGTGACGATCTAAGCAGGGCGAGTGGTGAGCGACGAGGTGGGATGAGGGGAGCTTGAGCCCTTGGACAGTGAAGGCAACAAGTTTTTACTACACGCTTTCTATTAACTCACTTTGTTTTCGTACCCTCAAATCTTGTAACTCAATTTTAACCCACTTCCCAATGTGGTATCGACTGCAATCTTGGTATGCTTATGTCCTACTGATGACAATACTATATTCTATCATAAAAAATAAAAATTTTAACGATCTTTTTACATGTTATGTTTCGGCTTGGGTCTAATTGTCCACGGTCCACTGACGTTGGCTGTAAATCACCACCGGTCCCCTTACGTTGTGGGCAAGCTTCGGGGCCACTTCCTGGAGTCGTAGAGTTCTGCCATTACTAGTACGGTACATTTCATTAAAGCGTGTTTAAAAAAAAGTGTTTTTAAATATTATTTATTTTCAGAATCCACTCAGGTACAATGCGAGTCTTGCAACACAAAGAACGACTCTAAACACGTCTTGGCCACCGTCAATGTCACAACCAGAAGACTTGAGACCACAGGAACACGACGAGCTGCGATCAGCACGATCAGCTGTCAGATGTCCAGTCGGGAGGGCGTGACATCGACTCACGAACAACACGAGGGGCGCAGAATCGATACACAAAGGCACGACATTAGATGTCTAAAACATGGCCCCGAGTTTTATAAGAACAGTGTATAAAATATTAAACGATATTTCACTCCTGCAAATGCATCACCGAGCAAAGTACTTCATGTCAGACGTTCCGGAACGTCTGCGAGGTCCCTCTGAAGGCGCGAGAGAGGCCGCAGCCTGAGAGGGCCACCCGGCACTGCACGTGGGGGAGCCACCCATGGGACCCCCCCCCCTTCGTGCAGTCACACGCAGACCCCCACAGCGCTCACTCGCGCTACACGAGCACCGCACCACTCACTGACCCTCTCGAGCAGGGCCGTGTTATCCCATAGATCACGGTAGGCACTTTTGCATAGGGTCCACCCACCCAACACTCACCCAGACACTCACCCAGACACCCACCCAGCCACCCACCCAGCCACCCACCCACCCAGCAGCCACCCAGCCACCCACCCAGCCACCCACCCAGCCACTCACCCAGCCCCTCACCCAGGCACTCACCTAGCACTCACCCAGCCACCCACCCACCCACCCAGCCACCCACCCAGCACTCACCCAGCACTCACCCAGCCCCTCACCCACCCAGCACTCACCCAGCCCCTCACACAGCCAGCCACCCACCCAGCACTCACCCAGCACTCACCCAGCCACCCACCCAGCCAGCCACCCAGCACTCACCCAGCCCCTCACCCAGCACTCACCCAGCACTCACCCAGCCCCTCACCCAGCACTCACCCAGCACTCACCCAGTCCCTCACCCACCCAGCACTCACCCAGCCACTTACTCAGCCCCTCACACAGCCAGCCACCCACCCAGCACTCACCCAGCACTCACCCAGCCACCCCACCCAGCCAGCCACCCAGCACTCACCCAGCCCCTCACCCAGCACTCACCCAGCCCCTCACCCACCCAGCACTCACCCAGCCACTCACTCAGCCCCTCACACAGCCAGCCACCCACCCAGCACTCACCCAGCCACCCACCCAGCCAGACACCCAGCACTCACCCAGCCCCTCACCCAGCACTCACCCAGCCCCTCACCCAGCACTCACCCAGCACTCACCCAGCCACTCACCCAGCCACTCACCCAGCCACTCACCCAGCCACTCACTCAGCCACCCACCCAGCCACCCACCCAGCCCCTCACCCAGCACTCATCCAGCACTCACCCAGCCACTCACCCAACACTCACCCAGCCACTCACTCAGCCCCTCACACAGCCACCCAGCCACCCAGTCAGTAGCAATCGAAGGGTGATCAGGAGGCGACAGACTAAAAATGAGTGACTGGAGTGGATTAGTTGGCATACGATCATCAATCGCTCTCATTGATGCTTTATATTTAATTATATATATAAACTAAACCGTTTAGTTTATTTTACCAGGTAAGGCCCCACTGAGCTATGTAGCTCTTTTGAAGAAGCGACTTGGATATCACAAATTATAGCTTAACGAAGTGGCTTATCAGCATGTGGAAATGTAATGCAGCCACATAATCTAAACGCACCTTGATTCGAAAAGTGGAGGGAAAAACCGGTGGATCTGGAGGAAAATCCACGACACCGTGGGGAGAGAGAGAACGTGCAAACTCCAAATAAACAGGCAGGTGTCAGGGTCGGGAATAAACCCAGGCGAGGTGGTTAACATCTCACCACGGTGGCACCCACTATCAAGTGCACCCCAGATATGACTCGGGACCTGGTGAAGCAATTTCAGGATTGAGGTCATGTGGTTTCGTTCACGGACACTCTGAGAAATCCAGGATAGAGAGGCGATGGAGTTGGAGACGCACGAGAGATATCCGGTTGAGAGTTACGGTTGTCAAGGGAAGATATATTCTTGGTTCTTTCGGTAAAGTGACGTAGAAGGGAAATAATAAAGTAATAAAAATAAAACATAATAAAATAATTCTCACGACGTTTCGGCCACAACGCAAGCAGCCGTCCTCAGGTGAAGAACAGGTCTGTCGGGAAGACAGCGTCTGAATGAAACACCCTAGGCTTGGAGCGTATATTTAAGCTGGGTTGGAGGGGGAAGAGCGCCTTGACAAAACAATTTGCATATCAATAGGAATTTGGCATATTTATGGAAATGCAGATATGGGATTAGTCACTACTTGTGAAATGCGTAGGAGGTGGGCGGGGGGTTTCAAAGTCATAGTATGCCCGTGCATTATGCAGGATTAGCAGCATCAAAAGGAGGGGATAGGGGTAGCATTAATAAAGGGAAGGAATGTTAATAGTATGTAGCTGCAGTAACTAAATATACTCTCCAATAAGCTGAGCTACTAACAGTAAGTAATACATTACAATTCTACGTCGCAAAAAATATAATATGCTTCCAACTAAACTTTTTCTCTTACATCACACGGGTTTACCCCGTACTATATACTGCCATAGGTTTATTAGGTCCTTCCAATGATTGCTGAGCCAGAATCCATCTTCTCGGTTCAAATGGTCTCTGTGTTTGTATATGTAGATCGCCTCATGAACGAATATTTCATGGTAGCCAGATGGCTTGCAGAGAACCTCTGTCTTGGAGAAGTCAATGTCATGTGAGCCCACTGAATTGTAACAGTGATCTGCCATGGCTGAGGTGTTTGTCCTACCGTGTTTCAGGTCTGCTTTATGTTCACGGATGCGGTCCGAGACATGTCATTTGGTTTCTCCAATGTGACTGCTACCACAGAGGCAACTTAGTTTATAGACGCCAGGGCACTGTATGTCTGGAACCACATCTTTTACAGACGGGACCAGATCACGGATTTTATGTACTGTGTTGAATCGGACCTGGATCTTGTGTTTAATCAGGATTTTGGAGATCTTTTTTGTGACCCCAGCAATGTAGGGGTAAGGTGATGGTTTTCAGTGGGCTCACATGACATGATGAATCCCTGCAGTCACGAAAGCTTTAAATCGAAATTTAAGGCAAGAGATGACAAAGGCATGATGGTCTAAGGTTTCAAATAAAACGTGGAACACGGAGCACACGGGCAGTTTGTACCGAACCAGCGCCCTGTGTGTGTGTGTGCGACCCGCTCCACGTGGGGCATAGAACTGCCTGAACATTATCAAATGGCCACGATCTCCAATACTTGTTGTTGTCTCTCTTCGTGTCCGTTCAGCGGCGGCTGCCCCTTCCGGTCCCCAGGCACGTCCCCAGGCACGTCTGCATTCCCGCCGCCACTGTGGAAATAAAAACAAACAGCAGGTTAACCAACCACGCGGTGCCTGCACACAGCAACGCGTGTACGTATCTCGTTGGGAACGAGCAGAGGGCCTCAATGGCGCTCACTCTTTAATATCGGTTCGAATCGGCAAGAACAAGGGGCTGAACCCAGGAGCTCGGTGCTAGCTCAGTGTCCCCGGCACGGCCGCTATGAACCGCTTAGGAAGAGACCCAGACCCGGCGGTGCGTGAACGTGAAACCTCGTCAGTGACACCGAGTGGGAGGCCACCGAGAGAGCTCAGCCCGTCTGCCCACGTCCAGGCTCATTTACCAGGGGCTGGGCTGGGCTGGGCGGTCCGGGTGCCTGGGCTGGAGGGGGTGAGGGGGCACCTGGATGATGACAATGACAGATAGAGGCCCCAAGACCCAGGCAGCCACCACCCCTCCCTTGTGCGAGGTCTCCTCTCGAGGGGTGAGGGTGGCGTCACTCACGCCCCCACCGTATGACCGTGGGGCTGCAGAGACACGGAGACAGAGAGGGGGGGGGCTCAGCGTTACCCACACTCGCACCCAGCACCACAGCCCCACCCAGCAACTCAACATGGCTTCACGTGCAGCAGGGAGATTCTCTGCCGAGGCTCCTCTCTGTACAACGACCGCTCTCCAGCTCTGCACCCTCCACCCTGTGATCTGTGACCCTTGACCTCCCACCCACCACCGTCTGCACGAGCGACGGTGCGGGTCACAGCGCCACCGTGTGGTGAGCGCGACGCTCCCCTCATTCACCTGCAGCCGTCACGTTCAGCTTCACCTCTGGTTCCACCTTCCAGTCGTCCGTCCTGCAGTTGGTACACATGACATCGCACTTAAACACAGGGCTGAGGGTCCTGGAGACGTTGATGACCCTGAGGGAGCAGTCACCCTTTTCCTCGTCTCCCGCAAACTCAACTGTTCCAAGCCAGAGATTCCCGAAAAGTGAGTCATAGATCTGGAATGGCACAAACACAAATTGGAGCATGAACCACAATCCTACTACGATCAAATCACAATACACCTGAACTAATTAGATCTTGATAGCCAAGCAGGGTTGAGCTTGCTTCATACTTTGACTGGGGATGCCAGGGGTTGTAGGATTGGGCTGCAAGGTGGCCAGGAGATTGTGGTACAGCCATGAATTTGATTTGCAGATAGCGTTAAAGAGTGGTTTTATCTTTGGATTGAGGGTGTAGAGCTTTTTCCATTATCCCCTTGTGTGGTGGCGTTTTTCTCTGGGTTCTCCGTTTTCCTCTCAACATGATTCTAAACCCTCACGATCCCAAATGGCAGGATTCTGCTTATAAATTGGGTCGTGAGACTCGGTGTGACATTCCTGTCTGATTTAGCGACTCTTTCCTTATTCTGGAACAAAACAAACCCCAAATTACGTTGTATTACTCTCAGTTACTGAGTAGAATATTCAGGGTTGTATTGGAAAGATGTTCTCACATTGATGATATCATCTGTGCTTACTTACTATGTAGCGTGTGGGCATCGTGAGCCACATGATAAAGAGGTCACTCGAGACGGTCGATGGTGGGGAGAATGAGCAGGGAAGAGTCACGTTCTCGCCCTCCGTCACATTCACGCTCTCCGGCAGGAAGAGCTGCAGCTCTACAGCAGACGTCACAGCTACACAGAGAGAGAGACCGGTCACTCTCATGAGAGATGTCTCCACAGAGAACACATTCCTGTGGAGGGAGCTGGTAGGAACGTTTGGTTGCTCGGTTAATTACCAGGGTCAACGGCAGCGTGGTGTATTCCGCAAATATGGACGACTGTGAGGGCGGGCGCAAGCCGGCATGAGTAGGTTAAACGTTGAGTTTTATAAGGGTACCACGGGGTGACCAGCCCCTCTCCACCCAGCCCCACCCCTCCCACCCCCCACCCAGCCCCAGCCCCACCCCTCCCACCCCCCACCCAGCCCCACCCTCCCCACCCAGCCCCACCCTCCCCACCCAGCCCCACCCTCCCCACCCAGCCCCTCTCCACCCAGCCCCTTCCCACCCTCCCCACCCAGCCCCTCCCCACCCAGCCCCACCCAGCCCATCCCTCCCCACCCAGCCCCTCCCTGCACGACGGAAGGACGGACACAATAATCCCCTGTGTGCTGGTGTAACCAGGAGGTTCCTACCAGTATCAGCTAAACTCTCTCACTACAGGCGTCTATACAGAGAGAGACCGGTCACTGCCCTTACAGTGCTCACCACCGGTCCACTCAGCAATAGCAGAGATACCGAGAGATGTCTAGATGCAGGTGTTACACACAGCGGCACTGTAACATCCACGCTTATACTGACGCAGTATCAGTGAATAACAAAACGAGAAGCTCACTGAAAAGTGACCTAAAATTTGCTTCATTCAGCATCAGCTACTTGAGAGGAAGACCACTCACAGCTGGTGAGTGAGCACGACTGCCTCCATCGTCGTCAGTGCTCACGCGGTCACACGGGCGGCGTGAGGGACGCGTCTCAGCGCAGCGCGACCACGGGAGGCACCGACGCTCACGGCTACACGGGGACCCTGGCACTGGGACCCCATCGCCATGACGTCATCGTGACGACGACCTCCATTGGACTCTCAGCTGGTTACACATCACTTATTTTCCACTGCACACCTGAGCCATGCTGGGATTGTGCCAAGCCGATGTGGTGCAGCTCAGGACGGGGCCAGGCTGTTTTTCCACTGCAGGGGCAGAGCCGTGCCGTGAAGGAGTCGAGATGCATGGAGGATGAAAATTATAAATGCTGCGCCTGGCCCTGCTTGGACCTGGGCGAGATTCCGACGTCTTATGAGGCCAGGGCGGTTTGGTTCTGGCTCAGTGCAGCAAACTGCCAGTGGAAAACCACCAGGACCGTCAGGACTCTGGGCTGGCATGGCTCGGTTGTGCCGGTGGGAAAGGGGTCTAAAGTGAGACCGCTCCACGTGTGCTGGGTGAGTGCTTCTCGGTGTGAACTCACGCAGGAGGGAGATGAACGCTGCGACCAGGAGCCACTTCATGGTGCCTCCGTCTCCTGTTGAACACAGAAGAGAGTGGTTCATCACATCTCTATGATGTGTTGATGCTGTGATGCTGTGATGCGTTGATGCGTTGATGCGTTGATGCGGTGATGCTGCGATGCGTTGATGCTGCGATGCGTTGATGCTGCGATGCTGTGATGCATTGATCAGGATCAGAATCAAAAACGGTTTTAATCGCCATGACAGTTTGCACATACACGGAATTTACTGTGGCCGGAAGGTGCATACATACAACATGTAGGAATCTTAAAAACTTAAATAAGTGATATACAGTCTAACTATACTAACGTTACAAAGTATAACTAATACTAACGGGCTAAAGTATGTAAAATTATGAATAAGTAGACCATATAAAATGTGAAATGTAAAATGTGAATTAGCCGTAATATACAAAAATACAAATAAGATAACACGTTGTAAGTATGACAAGGTGTAATTATGTAGATAAAAAGTTATAGTAAGTGTAAAAGTCATTTTAAGTGTAAAAGTCATTTTAAGCCCTTGGCCTTGTTGAAGAGGCCAACAGCGGATGGGAAGAAACTGTTTTTATGATGGACCGCTGCCTTCTGCCGGAGGGGAGTAGCTGGAACAGAGAGTGTCCAGGGTGAGAGGAATCGTCCACAATCTTCCTCGCTCGCCTCAGGGTCCTCAAGGTGTGCAGGTCCTCAAGGGTTGGTAGATTACAGCCAATCACCTTCTCAGCAGTGCGGATGATGCGCTGCAGTCTGCTCTTGTCCTTGACAGTGGCAGCAGCGTACCAGATGGTGATGGAGGAGGTGAGGATGGACTCAATGATGGCTGTATAGAAGCGCACCATCATTGTGTTTGGTAGATTAAATTTCTTCAGCTGCCGTAGGAAGTACATCCTCTGTTGAGCTCTCTTGATAAGGGAGCTGATGTTCAGTTCCCACTTGAGGTCCTGGGAAAGAATAGTGCCCAGGAAGCGGAAGGACTCCACATTGTTGACTGGGGAGTTGCACAGGGTGATGGGGGTGAGTGGGGCTGTATTCTTCCTGAAGTCCACAACCATCTCCACGGTCTTCAGAGCATTAAGCTCCAGGTTGTTCTGGCTACACCAGGTCACCAGGTTGTCAGCTTCCCTCCTATAGTCAGACTCATCCCCATCAGAGATGAGCCCAATGAGGGTGGTGTCGTCCGCAAACTTCAAGAGTTTGACGGATGGGTAACTGGAGGTGAAGCTGTTGGTGTACAGGGTGAAGAGCATAGGGGAAAGGACGCAGCCCTGAGGAGATCCGGTGCTGATGGACCTGGAGGCAGAAACTTGTGATCCCAGCTTAACGCACTGCTTCCTGTCAGACAGGAAGTCTGTGATCCATCTGCAGGTGGAGTCTGGCACGTTCAGCAGGGAGAGCTTGTCCTGAAGCAGGGCAGGGATGATGGTGTTAAAAGCCGAGCTGAAGTCCACAAACAGGATCCTGGCGTATGATGCTGTGGAGTCCAGATGCTGTAGGGTGAAGTGGAGGGCCATGTTAACTGCGTCATCCACAGACCTGTTGGCTTTGTAGGCAAACTGAAGGGGGTCCAGGAGAGGGTCTGTGATGGCTTTGAGGTGTGCCAGGACCAGGCGCTCAAAAGACTTCATTACCACGGAGGTAAGGGCGATGGGTCTGTAATCATTTAGTCCTGTTGGCCTTGGCTTTTTGGGCACTGGAATGATGATGGAGGACTTGAGACAGGCTGGTACATGGCATGTCTCCATGGAGGTGTTAAAGATGTTGGTGAACACCGGAGACAGCTGGTCCGCGCAGTGCCTGGGGGTGGCTGGAGAGACAGAGTCCGGCCCAGCTGCTTTGCGTGGGTTCTGCCTCTTGAAAAGTCTTTTAACTTCTCCCTCCTGAATGGAGATAGTTGTCTCTGTAGTGGGGGGGCGGGATAGGGGCCTCTTGGGTGGGAATGGGTAGTTCAGGACAGTCCAATTGTCTTTCAAATCTGCAGTAGAACTCGTTCAGGTCGTTGGCCAGGCGGGAGTCGTTAGTGGTGTGGGGGGCTCTGGGCTTGTAGTTGGTGATCTGCCTGAGCCCTCTCCAGACAGAAGCAGAGTCGTTAGCAAAGAACTGGTGTTTTAGTCTCTTTGAGTACAGTCGTTTAGCCTCTCTCGCCACCTTGCTGAACCTGTTCTTCGACTCCTTGAATCTGTCTCTTTCCCCACTCCTAAACGCTTCCTCCTTCTCCAACCTCAACCTTCTGAGCTTTGCTGAGAACCAGGGCTTGTTGTTGTTGAAGTTCACCCTGGTGCGTGTTGGAATACAGCAGTCCTCACAGAAGCTGATGTACGACGTCACAGCCTCTGTGAGTTCATCCAGGCTATTGGTAGCAGTCGTGAACATATCCCAGTCAGTACAGTCCATGCATGCCCGCAATTCCTCTATAGCCTCACCGGTCCACTGTTTAGATGTCCTCACAGCAGGTTTACAGAGCTTTAGTTTCTGCCTGTATGCAGGAATTAGGTGGACCATGACATGGTCAGAGTGTCCCAGTGCTGCTCTGGGGACGGCGTGGTAGGCTCTATTGACTGTGGTGTAACAGTGATCCAGAGTGTTTCCTTCTCTGGTAGGGCATTTAATGAATTGTCTGTATTTGGGGAGTTCGTGGCTGAGATTACCTTTGTTAAAGTCGCCAAGTACGATAACCAGCGAATCTGGATTTGCTCGCTCCACACTCAGAATCTGGTCGGCGAGCATGCGTTGGGCCTCTTTAACCTGAGGACCCGGCGGCAAATAAACTCCGACGATAATGAGCGACGCGAACTCGCGAGGCGAGTAGATACTCTGACCGTACTATCCGCCAAGCTGTCTCTCCCACCACACAGAAACAGCCACATGAAACTCCGACCAAAACCATCACGTTACCATACATAGCAGGCGTGACCAAAAAGATCTCCAAAATTCTAAACAAACATAAGATCCAAGTCCGATTCAGTACAGTGCATAAAATCCGTGATCTGATTCCATCTGTGAAGGATGTCGTTCCTGACTTACAGTATCCTGGAGTCTACAAATTGAGTTGCATTTGTGGTGATTGCTACATTGGAGAAACGAAACGTCATGTTTCTGATCGTGTCCGCGAGCACAAGTCAGATCTGAAACACGGCAGAACTGATTCTTCTGCCGTTGCCGATCATTGCTACGACTCGGTGGGCTCTCATGAAATTGTCTTTTCCGAGACCAAGGTTCTCTGCAAACCTCCCGGCTACCATCAAAGGTTTGTACACGAAGCCATACAAATATAAAAACACAGACATAATTTCAACCGTGATGATGGGTACAAACTTAGTAATCATTGGAAATATGTTATCAACCACGCAAAAAAGACTTAATTACACTTTTTTGGACCATCGTATCTGACAGGCACTATTTTACTTTACTTTACCGAGTGTTAACATCCCCAGTTTTTTAACAGTACTCTCTTCATTGTTCATCCAGCATTGGTATAAACATGGGCATTTTCGTTCTTTTGTCTATCATGTGTATCAGACCTCCCCTCCCCCTCTCTGTCCATTGTGTTGGCGTGTGCAGCAGCAACCGCGTCCAAGCCGTCGTCCAATTTTTTTGCCCCCCCCCCTCCCGATGCGTTGTATTAACACCCCGTGCTGTCTTTGAGCCCCGCCCCCCTCCCTCCCGATACGTTCCATTCATTGGCTACCACATTCTGAGGAGCCCCCCCCCTCTCCTCCCCCCTTCAACTTGCTTATAAGGGATTACATCTTGAATCATTGCCTCACTTGATGCAGCTAATTCGGCTGTGACGGTCCCACCTGATGACGGAGACTTGTGTTGCCTCCGAAACGTCGTGGTTTTTGTTTTATTTTATTTTATTTTCATAAATTTTGATGTTTTACCTACGTGACTTTACCGAAAAAACCTAAGAATGCGAGTAGAAAGGTTTACAGTTTATAAAAAATGATTCAAGGAACGGAGAACAATGTTGCAGAATCACTGTGACATTTACACACCAGCCACTATTAATGTAAAAACATATACCACCGCCTTTCGTTTTGTCGGAGAGTGCTATGTCCCGATCCGATCTTGCGAGTTGCAAGCCTGCCAGTTGTAACGCAGTGTCTGGGATCAAATCACACAGCCATGTCTCTGTGAAGCATAAAATAGAAGATGAAATAAAGTCTCTGTTTTTCACCATCAGTAACTGAAGTTCGTCCATTTTGTTACATAGTGAACGTACGTTGGAGAGTAAAAAGCTCGGAAGCACTGTTCTGATCCCGCGTCTGCGTAGCCGTACTAGAGTCCCCGACCGTTTGCTCCTTCAGCGGCGTTTTGCTGCGTGAGCCTTGCGCGGTTTTGATTAGAATGCCCACTTATTCTGCCGCTGGAAGCAGAAAAGTGGGAATTAAGTCCACAGGAGTTGTTTCCCTGATGTTTAGAAGTTCGTCTCTTGTCAGAGAACTCCGAAAATCTTGGCAGAACACTGAATTAACAGACAAAACAGGGCGCACCGACTGGCTGAGGCTACCATCATCGGTGCCATCTTCTCACCAGCACGAGTGTGCTGAGCAGCAGGTCTCTCTCACCAGCACGGATGGGCTGAACAGCAGCCCCCTCTCACCAGCACAGGACACAGGTGTGCTGAACAGCAGGCCTCTCCCAACAAAGGTGTGATGAACAGCAGGCCCCTCTCGCCAGCACAGGTGTGACTGAACAGCAGGCCTCTCTTACCAGCACAGGTAATCAAGCAAAACAAGACAAAACAGGGAGCACCGACCGGCCGAGGCTGCCATCATCGGCGCCATCTAGAGGTCTGAACCGATGATGCGCTGATGCGCTGATGCGCTGATGCGCTGATGCGCTGATGCGCTGATGCGCTGATGCGCTGATGCGCTGATGCGCTGATCACACAGCGCTGATGCGCTGATGCGCTGATGCGCTGATGCGCTGATGCGCTGATGCGCTGATGCGCTGATGCGCTGATGCGCTGATGCGCTGATGCGCTGATGCGCTGATGCGCTGATGCGCTGATGCGCTGATGCGCTGATGCGCTGATGCGCTGATGCGCTGATGCGCTGATGCGCTGATGCGCTGATGCGCTGATGCGCTGATGCGCTGATGCGCTGATGCGCTGATGCGCTGATGCGCTGATGCGCTGATGCGCTGATGCGCTGATCTATGTAGCTGTGGGGGAGGGCGAGGCGGGGAGCGCTGGGAGCCCACGGTCCTACGGAGTGAGTCTACAGGGTGATGGGTGCGCAATCGTTCGACGTGTGTTGTGAGTGCTGTGTGTGAGCGAGTTGTGAGTGTTGTGAATTTTCAGTGTGTGTGTGCTGTGAGTGTGTGTGCTGTGTGTGTGAGTGATGTGTGTGCGTGTGCTGTGTGTGTGAATGCTGTGTGTGTGAATGCTGTGTGTGCTGTGTGAGTGCTGCGTGTGTGAGTGCCGTAAGTCCACCACGGGCTCAACCACCGTTCGAGAGCAGGAGGCGACCCTCCACTTTGCTGTGGCGAGAACCGAAGAATGTTTATAGTGAAACACACACAGATACACAGTCAGACATAGACAGTGTGATAGACACACAGTCGCACATATACACCGAGTGATAGACACAGACACACAGTCATACATAGACACAGTGATAGACACAGAGACACACAGAGTGATATACAGAGACACGTAGACCACGAGTGTAACAGTCACAGGCAGAGACTCTCACAGAGAGACGCCTCGACACGAGGAGTCGATGAACCAAATGGAACCCCGAGAATCGCGGTGGGGACCCAGGGACGCAGTATCCGTGAGCAGGGCGAGAGAGACAACCTCACCTCTTCGTCTCAACTGTGATGCTGCTGCTGGTGCTGCTGCTGGGGAGAAGAAGTAGGGACGTGGGGTCGCCTCGAACACCGAGCAATAGCAGCAGCAGCGACGCCGCCGCTCTTTTTATCACCCCCGGGGGGGGGAGCGTGGCTGTCCACCCCCAGAACCCCACATCCACTTCCACCACAACCCCACGCCCACTAACCACAGACCGAACCACCATTCCCAGAACATCCACCTCTACCACCAAAACATCGCTGGCGCCGTGACTGTCGTGTGACCGTGGCTACGACATCTCCCCTCCTCCTGTTCTGCTTCGAGGCAGTGAGCTTTTGTGACTTGAACTCGTGTCTAAAATAAATAAATAAAATACTGCGTTCAAATGTTTTCATACCTGACAAAGAAATGCGTTGCCATTTGTAGCAGATCGGCTCCCTCCCTGTGTACTGAAGTTGTATCGTAAACTAGATACATTTATACGTTGACTCGCCTTAATTACCAGATAAAATCAGACTTCCATTCCATCTGAATGGGTGCTTGCTTGAAACGTCCTTCATACATCCAGCCAGAGGCGTGGTGCGCACATTGAACTGAAACCCAAATACAATCTACAGATGTGCACATCGTTCTTTACGTTGTATACAAGTTTACATTGCTAGAGAAGTATGGACATTTTGTATCGACTTTGCAACTCGTTTCTGTGCTTCAGTTACCCTGTGCAAATGTTTTGAATTCAGAGGTTGTATATTTGATTCATGAGACTGAGGCATGTTTAGCTTTGTGTTAATAAAATGACTGCAGTACATTCTAGATTTGACACTCACACACACTGCAGTCCATGATGAAAGGGGGGTGTCTTGTCGTGAGCGGTATTCTGAGTTCAGTTCTTTAGACAAGCCGCCTCTCACACACCGTGGGAGGAGGCGGCTCTCTTGGTCCCGATGGCAACCTGCGTTGACCGGCGTGGTGAAGTATGGTCAAACACCCCCCACGACCTGATTGTGTGTGTGAGTGCTGTGTGTGTGTGAGTGCTGTGTGTGTGCTGTGTGTGTGAGTGCTGTGTGTGTGGGTGCTGTGTGTTTGAGTGCTGTGTGTGCTGTGTGTGTGGGTGCTGTGTGTGTGTGAGTGATGTGTGTGTGTGCTGTGTTTATAAGTGCTGTGTGTGTGTGTGCCAGAGGTGGGACAAAGTCATTGTTATGCAAGTCCAAGTCGAGTCGCAAGTCATCAAATTCATGACTCGAGTCTGACTCGAGTCCAAGTCACATGACTCGAGTCCACACCTCTGGTGTGTGCTGTGTGTGCGTAGTGCTGTGTGTGTGGGTGCTGTGTGTGTGTGAGTGCTGTGTGTGTGTGCTGTGTGTGTGAGTACTGTGTGTGTGAGTGTTGTGTGTGAGTGCTGTGTGTGTGAGTGCTGTGTGATAGTGGTGTGTGTGATAGTATTGCGTGTGAGTGCACCACGCTAGACCGCCTTTGTCTCTCCCCCAGTGGCGATGTTCACTACACACCGTTACTCCAGGTACTCATTTGACCCGTTCAGATAATCGTCATTGGGGTTGGCCGTGAGCGGGAATCGAGCTCGGGTTATAGCCGGGTTCGTAGCGCAGCATAGCGCTAAACCACTACACCACCGCTCCCAAACACACACAGCCGCGTACACAACAACAACTACCACCACAACTCAGTGGCTCTCCTCCACAATTTGTGCATCGTAATCAACACTGCCAGCCCCCTGTGTGTAGAGTGGCGAGTGCTGGAGCTCTCTGGTAGGTGTTGTGCTGGTCAGCTGCTCCCCCCTTGAGTGCTGCGGTCAAGAGCTGGGAAAACAGATGCGGTACGGGGATACAAAACCACGACATAGTGGGTTCGTTATCATTCACCACAGCGAGTGTGTACGTGTAATATGGTAATTACGGCGGGAGACCACTTGACGGGAAGCACACTTTTATTAACATCTACTTAACTACAGAAACACGTGTAGCCGAACTACAGCCTACGCTACGCGTTCCAACCTGGCTACACACACACGGGCTCTCCGGTCCCGTAGCTTCCAGGGGAACTCGCAGACCCACCCTAGCTGGGGTATGGGTCCCGACCACTGGGTCCCACAGCCCGGCCCTCACAAGGACGTCCGGCCGCGGGTCCCACGGTCTCGCCTCTGAGCCACACAGGGTCCCGGCCCTTACAAGAACAGCGGGGCTAGGGGTCTCAGGGCCCTATCTCTTCCTCCTCCGTCTTCCGTCTTCACTGGTTACCAACTCCCCCGAGTGTTGCTGCACATCGCCCTATTATAGCCCCCCGCTCCAGGGGGCGGGGCCTATGCGGACCGCGATGTGGACACCTGCCTGCGGACCGCGATGTAGCCACACCCGACGCGCTCTCACACGATCCCCCCCTGCCAGCACGTACCGCCACTACATATGTTAAACACAATGGTTCGTATCCACACTGAGTGTTTCATTATCGTCACTGCAGCCGGCACAGGATTTTCCACGCCTCTCATTTCGGGGTGCGTCTCGAGACGCCGCACAGCGCCGTGGAGGGGGGAGACGTCCTCTGGATCCCTTCAGCAAGCCGCAGTGACCGGCGTGGTGAAGTATGGTCAAACTTCACCCCCCACGCACACAGAGGCGTGGTTGTGAGTAGTGGGGATGCCCACCCTCTACCCCACCACCCCAGCACCACCACGCACACAGAGGCGTGGGTGTGAGTGGTGGGGGTGCCCACACTCTACCCCACCACCCCAGCACCACCACACACACAGAGGCATGGGTGTGAGTGGTGGGGGTGCCCACACTCTACTCCACCACACACACACAGAGGCGTGGTTGTGAGTGGTGGGGGTGCCCACACTCTACCCCTACACCCCAGTACCACGCGCCCTGCAGGTTCTGCTGATGTGTGAGCAGTATCATAGGAGTCACATAGTGGCAGAGGTGTTGTGATTGTGACAATGTGCGTAGAGAGATAATATTAGTGGTGTAGTGGTATAAGTGACATTGTTAGTGTGTGACCGTGGTCACCTCCACGCTTACTGTGGAGGGGGGAGTTCTCTTGCTCTCTTCAGCAACCTGTGCTGACCTGGGTGGTGAAGTATGCAGACCTGTCAACCCCTATCAGTGTCCTACCTTAACACAGACCAAGTCTCACCTGTCAACCCCTATCAGTGCCCTACCTTAACACAGACCAAGTCTCACCTGTAGTGGTCACGCCGTGCACCCTTATACATCTCAACGTTCATGCTACAATGTCCCGTCACAAGGGAGAAACACAAACAAACGGACTTACATGTTTTGTTTGCCCGTCTTGAATTAGCTGAACGCCGTATGAACCTGAAAACTCAATTTCCCTGTTCACGAATACGGCCTGAACACCGTGCGGGTTGACAGCGACGATGCAAGTAGTGGAGTCACAAAATAGACGAGCAATACGGAGGTGATTGGCCGCCTGTCAGCACTCAGCTCGATATCTTCTTACCACATCATTCCATCTCTTCTCCAGACCGTGCCGCCCCCGGCTTAGCCCATTGCTGTCAACCCACATGGCTCACGTCGTATTCTTGAACAGAGAAATTGGGTTTTCAGGTCCTTATGGCATACAGCTGTTTCAATAGGGGAAAAAAAACACTTTTATTATCACATCAAATTTGATAAATCATGGGGTCAAAACAATCAATGTTCTTCTTTTTGAGTGCAATTGAAAGTGCGTGCATTGCAAAACTCGTTTCTTACCTAGTAATGTTTTCAAGCTGCATCAGTATATGTAATTTCTGCGTTCTCAACGAGAACTCTTCCACCACCCACGCCTCTGCGAGGTTGGTAGAGCCGCCCTGACTACGGCCCAATCTACCTTGCGGTAGTGGCCCCAACAAATGGGGTCCCACACTGCAAGTAAATGGATTACTTTGGGTTGATTGGTAATCGATTACTGGGCACGGCGGTACGACGCGCCTGTAGCGATTACTTTATCAGAATGTTTATTTATACTGCAGGAGGAATCCGATGAGCTGTGTGCGTGGGGGGTGAAGTTTGACTATACTTCACCACGCCGGTCAGTGGGGCTTGCTGAAGGGACCAAGAGGACATCTCCCCCCTCCACGGCGTTGTGTGGTGTCTCGAGACGCGCCCCGAATTGAGAGGCGTTAAAAAAAAAGGTGCCAGCTGCAGTGACGATAATCAACAACGTGGACACGAACCTTTGAGATATTAACTCAAAACTGCTCTAGAGGAGTTGTACATCCCTAGCTGCCACTGCTATGCAGTGGCCTGAAATCAAATGTATCGTTCCGGATGACCGCTGCAAAGTATGATCTTGAGTTTTGATTATAGTGTGCTGATCTTTAAAGGTGATAGGCCTGCTGATACTCCAGCTGTTATGGAGTGACTCATGCTGCCAGCTATTGCTGCAAAGTTTTGTCGTACATGGTATGTATATCGTTTACTGTTAAATTTGAATCACAGTTCCTATGATCACTGTTATGTTGTTTTTGTAGCTTTATTTTGGTGATTTAGAAGGTGTATGGTTTGGCAATGTTTGTTTGTTGAAATGCAGAGTTAGCCTGATAACTTTGATCTAAATTATCTTATGGTTGTTTGAATTGCATCCCACTGGGATTTTTGCACACAGCGTTGATATACGGTGCTTTTTTTCTGGAAGATTTAGCTGTTTTTTCCTGGATGTTTCTATTGCGCGTCAGAGGCGTAGCGAGGGGGGGGCAGGGGGGTACATATGTCCCCGGGCGCCAAGGTAAAGGGGCGCCAAAATGAGGCTTACAACGTTACATAACTTATTGCGGTGGGCGCAGCAGCCTGAAACTACTGCACAAATCTACACCTCAACCTAAAAGTTTATATATCCCGCCACACACAGCCTACATGTCATGTAATTACATTTTGGTACGCGCGCCTATTAAGAACTTACATGGAAGAACGTCCCAAACAACAGACAGGCGCAGTCTTTCAGCCTTAGTCACTGGTCTGTTTTTTGGTGGCAGTAACTACGACGGCCTATTTTTAGTTCTTATTAGTGACACTACCACGCTCCAGGCGGCTGCAGCAGCCAGAGCAGCCCACGCACGTTCAATTACATCAGCATGGTTTAAACGCCGACTAGCGAACGGAGAGGAAGTGAATCGTTCGTGGCTATTATATTCACCAATCAATAAAGCTGCTTACTGTTTTTGTTGTCTATTATTTACATCATCGAGTTCAAACTCACGAGCTTCGTTTGAGTTAACAAACGGTTTCAAAAGTGGGGAAAGCCAGAAAAACGAAATTCTCATGAAAACAATCCTAGCCACCGCACAGCTTTTACTGCATGGAAGGAAGCCGAACGAAGGATAATTGATGGTACTGGAATTGACGCTGTGGTTCAAGCTCAGATTCATTTGGAAAAACAACGTTGGCGAGATATATTGCAAAGAATACTCACCTGTATTAAGTTTCTGGTTTCACAAAATTTGGCACTACGTGGCCATGAGGAAAATTTGAATGCGGATGAGGATTAAAATGTTGGAAAAATTATCGCGCTGATCAAACTCGTTGCGCAGTATGACCCATTGTTAGCAAAACACGTACAGCACGCAGGAGAAAATCCGGGATCAGTTTCTTATTTGTCACCGGAAATCCAGAATGAATTCATCCACATACTTGCGTCGACTGTAAAGAACCAATTGTTGAGTGATATCAGGAAAAACAAGTACTACGGTATCTTACTTGACTCAACTCCTGATCTAAGACATCGGGAACAGCTTTCTCAGGTCATAAGATTTGTGGATGTGGATTTTGAAACTAAAAAAGTAACTATCAAATATATTTTTTTAGGTTATATCGATATACATGCAAAAGATGCAGCAAGCCTAGAAAGAGTCATCGTCGAAAGACTTAAATCTGACAACATACCTCAAGCCGACTGTCGGGCACAATGTTATGACAATGCTGCTGTGATGACTGGGCATATATCTGGCCTTCAACAACGAATATGTGACAATCACAGAGCATTGTCAACTGTGACAAGCACAGCTTAAACTTAGCAGGAGTACACTCAGCTAAACAGGATCCACATTTCGTCACATTTTTGGAACAGTTGAAAGTATATATTTGTTTTTCTCTCGTTCAACAATTCGTTGGGAAGAGTTAAAAAAGCTGTGCCCATCACAGTAAAGTGGGAGTCTGAAACATGCTGGAGTACACGATCAGAAGCTGTTAAAGCTATCTATGAAGGACTGGATGAACTAGTAGGGCTGCTAGACAAATTATCGGAGGACGTAACTATAACGCCTGAAACCAGAAGCGATGCAGAACAGTTACAGGCATGCGTATTCAATTTTAACTTCATAGTTTTATTACATTTCTAGAATGTCATTCTTGGAAAAATGTATCGTGTTCAGAAGCGCTTACAGGAATTTTTGGAAAACGGGGCATAGATACAACAGGATCCTACTATGAACTTCAACGAAGCAGCAACTGATCTTGAATCTTTGGAGCATGAATTTGTCAAGCTTCGTGATGATTTGAGCCAAGTTGCTGTAGAAAACGCCAAAACAAGATGCACAGCCTGGGGGATAGATGTGGACAGAAGAAGATGCCAGGAAAACTGGCAAGAGATGCAGGACTTTCAGCAGAAGAAGAAATTGTGCGCGTTATGAAGAGCGTACTTTATCGACTTCAACAGGAGATGTCAACACGGTTTTTACGACTAAAAGACCTGAAGACAAAATATGTATTTCTGCTGGACGTCAAAACTCTTCTAACCGACACAGATGTCGATGCAATTCGTCTAAATTGCACATATTTTGGAAATTTCTATGACACCGACATCAATGGCCACGAACTTTTCACAGAAATTGGAGATTGCAAAATGCTGCTCAGTAACCGGAATGAAGTTCTACCAGAAACTCCTTTGGATCTTCTTAGTTTTATTGTGTTTTATGGAGACGACATATTTCCGAATTTGCGAATTTCACTGCAAATTTTATTAACAATAGCAGTTTCAATTGCAAGCTGTGAGCGGTCATTCAGCAAATTGAAACTTATTTTGTCGTATTTGCGTGCTTCAATGGGACAAGATCGTCTCAGCGATCTTGCTCTTCTTAGCGTTGAAAGAGAAACATTGCAAAAGAACAGATTTTGATTACATGATTGACCAGTTTGCGACAGTGAAATCAAGAAAAATTAATCTTTTGTAGACTATGTCAACCAGTCTACGACAGTGACTGAGTGAGCCATGTAATATAATTTATATAAATTTGCTTCTTTAAATACAATGTTTCATTAAAATTTATATTGTTATTCCTTATTCGATGTAATAGGAAAATGTGATTAAACGGGGGGGGGGGGGGGGCGCCAATTTTATAGTTCGTCCCCGGGCGCAAAATATCCTAGCTACCCCTCTGTTGCGCGTAGTCACTTTAAGATGTCCTTTGTTCATGTTTTTGTTTGTTGCACCCGAGTCAAGAGCCGCATGACTCACAGGGCTATACCTAACACATGTGTTGTGTGGTGCACGACGACTCGGAGGCAGATTTCCAGGTAAGGGCTTACGCCGTTTATTTAACACACAGGGGTTAGCACTAAACCCCAGAGGTCGATCTCCCTCCACTCGGTCCTTCACGCGGACCTTCGGCTCTATGTGTCCCTCACCTCGGCTATCTCTTGGGCTCTCTCACTCGAGTCGGGACGGGGGTTCAGCCAACACCGCTCGACCGAGGAGAGCAGCACCCCACGTGACTTAGCCGGCTCTTGCCGACTTCCTTGAGCCCTACCCCTGGCAATCTCTTCGGCTCTCCTACTCGTAGAACCCGGATGGGCGATCAGCCAACACCGTCCGGTCACGAGCAGGAGAGGCCTTCTTCAGACGCTCACCATCCCGGGCTCCCACAACGACCCCGCTTTCGTCACGGGGTCCCCCCCTTAAGTAGCTGCCGCGACATGACGTCATCGCCCCTCGCAGCGCGCATGACGTCACGTCGTCAGACTTCTCCTCTACACATGAAACTGAAAACCACGTGGTTAACACGCACACTCGCTGTGGTTCATAACGAGGTTGACATCAGAGGGTGCCCACAGACCAACCCAGCAGCTTAAATATACGCTGCCAAGCCTGGTGGTGTTCATTCAGACGCTGTCTTTCCGACAGACCTGTTCTTCACCTGAGGACGGCTGCTTGCGTTGTGGCCGAAGCGTCGTGAGAATTATTTTATTATGTTTTATTTGTATTATTTTATTATTTCCATTCTACGTTACTTTACCAAAAGTACCAAGAAGATGAATCCCTGCAGTCACGAAAGCTTTAAATCGAAATTTATGCGCCCACAGATTTTGTTCCCCCGTTTCTGCGTCTTTCCCCCCAGCTCTTGGCCGCAGCACACACGAGGGGAGTGGCTGTGGTGCCACGGCAGCGGAGCAACTCGGTCGAACGCACGCACGCCCCCACTAAAACACTCACATGCACCCCCGTAGGGTCTCGAGGGGGGCCACCTGGTACGATGGGCTTTTACGCGAGGACCCCCTAGCAGGGATGTTCCACGGTTTCCCCGGACCAGGAGATTGGCCGACCCCCTCCCCAGGCCGGATTACATGGTGGCCCCCCCCAAAGCAGATGCCCTACGGACAACGTCTACAGTGGGGTGGGGGGGGAAGATCCCCGCGGGCATCACGAATATGTCGTCGGCAGTGTGTACTGGGCGAGCCGACATCCAGGTTAAACCGGTGAGTCAGCGGTAAAGAACGCAGCTACAGGGACAATGGAGAGGGGGGGGGAAGAGGGGGGGGGCGTGATGCCCCCCCCTAACGGCCGGTAAGGAGCTTTCGATTGGACGCGCAGGATGACGTCATGTCACCCGGGGATTAACGGGTTTTGAGATAAGAGGGCAAAATGGGGAGAGTTTTGGGGTCTTCTTCTGGAATCGTGTGGACACCCGCCGCCCTCAGCGTCCGCGTGACGTTTGTTGGGCACAGCTGCGATGGATTTATCCGGGCAAAAGTCTCCGAGGTGAGCATCTTCCCCAACCCTTCTCGGGGGTTGATTCAGCCCAGTTCGCCGTCAGCCCTAGCGTGGGGTAATCGCACATTGCGAGGGTCAGGTGAGGAGAGGTTAGGCGCTGTCTGGAGGGGCTAGCTGGGGGTGACCACAAACAAGGGGTTACGCTATTCGCGCCGGAAATAAAAACCTCGGTGCCAAATTGTTGGTTGACGCGTGGTGCGTGTGTGTGTAGAGTGGCAAGAGCGGTGGGACAGCGGTTAGTGCTGTGTAGCGGTTCGTGCTGTGTGTGGGTGACTCAAATCAGTGTGTGTACGGAGCGCGCATAAATAAATAGATGAACATTCGCCCGCGCCGCGAGCGTATTGCGCAGAGAGTGAATTAAGTCGCTGCGCCGGCTGGTTGACACGGCAGCTTAGTAGATTAATTCGTTAATTCCAAACAGCAGCGAGCAGAGATTCAAACAATATGACGTGGGGAGGGGGGGGGACGTCACGCCCCACCCGCTCGATTCCTGCTCACAGCCAATATCGGTGACGATTATCTGAACAGGTCCTGGGCCTCCCCTAAGTCTGCTCAGCCTCAGATAAGTACCTGGAGTAACGGTGTGTAGTAAACATCGCCACTGGGGAGACAAAGGCGGTCGGGCGTGGTGCTGGCCACCCAGCCCCTCGTGTGCCACAGTGCCGGTCCTGGTCACAAAAGCAAAGTTTGTTGGGGAATAATAGCCATTTTATATACTTTATAGGTGTAGTGGTGATACGCGCTGGTAGTAAGGATCGTGGGGTAGCGCGTGGTGATTGGCTGTGTTGGTGACGCGCGCTGACGGTGAGGGATCGTAGGTCAGCGCGGGGTCATGGGTTATGTGATGGTGATTGGCTGTGTGTTGGTGACGCGCGCTGACAGTGATGGATCGTGTGGCAGCGCGTGGGGATTGGTTATGTGCGCTGGCACAAGAAGGGATCGTGTGGCAGCGCGTGATGATTGGTCGGCTAGGGTGGGTGCTCGCATCGCGGTCCGCATAGGCTCCGTCTCCTTGGAGCGGAGGGCTATACAAGGCGGTGCGCGCGGGCGCTCGGGGAGAAGTTGGTGACCAGTGAAGACGGAAGACGGAGGAGGAAGAGATAGGGCCCTGAGACACCTAGTCCCGCTGTCCTTGGAAGGACCGGGGCCCTGTGTGGCTCAGAGGCGGGACCTTGGGACCCGGGGGCCGGACGTCCGTGTGAGGACCGGGCCGCGGGACCCAGTGGTCGTGATCCGTACCCAAGCTGGGGTGGGTCTAGAGGTTCCCCCGGATGCTATGGGGCTGGAATGCCCGTGTGTAGCCGGGTGGAACGTGTAGCGTGAGCAGTAGTTACCACCCGTGTCAGGTGGAACGTGTAGCGTGAGCTGTAGTGACAACACGTGTTATTATGACAACCCAAGTGTGAATAAAGTGTGCTACCCGTCAAGTGGTTTCCCGCCGTAGTTTACTATACTTCATAGGCATAAACCATTACGAAATAACACTTACTACCCAGGAATAAAAGTTGTGTTATGTATCGATTTAAAGCTTTCGTGACTGCAGGGATTCATCTTCTTGGTTCTTTCGGTAAAGTCACGTAGAAGGGAAGTAATAAAATAATAAAAATAAAACATAATAAAACAATTCTCGACGTTTCGGCCACAACGCAAGCAGCCATCCTCAGGCGAAGAATGAAACACCCCAAGCTTGGAGCGTATATTTAAGCTGGGTTAGAGGGGGGGGAGGTGGGAAGAAGAGCGCCTAAACAAAATAATTTGCATATCAAGAGGAATTCAGCATATGGAAAATGCGTAGGAGGTGGGCGGGGGGGGTTCCAAATCAATACTATGCCCGTGCATTATGCAGGATTAGCAGCATCAAAGGGGGGGGGGGAAGGGGGGGAGCATTAACAAAGGAAAGGAATGTTAATAGTATGTAGCTGTAGTTACTAAACAACCACGTAAAAAACTACAGTATAAACTGCATGACAAACTAAAGTATAAACTACATAGCATCATCAGTAAACTTACTATACTCTACAATAAGCTGAGTTACTAACAGTAAGTAATACATGAAAAATTCTACGTTGTAAAAAACTATATAATATGCTTCCATCTAAACTTTATTCTCTTACATCACACGCGTCTATACCGTACTATATACTTCCATAGGCAAAACCAACATTAAATTATAGCAATACAGTATGTAATTTAATGTTGGTTTTGCCTATGGAAGTATATAGTACGGTATAGACGCGTGTGATGTAAGAGAATAAAGTTTAGATGGAAGCATATTATATAATTTTTTACAACGTAGAATTTTTCATGTATTACTTACTGTTAGTAACTCAGCTTATTGTAGAGTATAGTAAGTTTACTGATGATGCTATGTAGTTTATACTTTAGTTTGTCATGCAGTTTATACTGTAGTTTTTTACGTGGTTGTTTAGTAACTACAGCTACATACTATTAACATTCCTTTCCTTTGTTAATGCTCCCCCCCTTCCCCCCCCCCCTTTGATGCTGCTAATCCTGCATAATGCACGGGCATAGTATTGATTTGGAACCCCCCCCGCCCACCTCCTACGCATTTTCCATATGCTGAATTCCTCTTGATATGCAAATTATTTTGTTTAGGCGCTCTTCTTCCCACCTCCCCCCCCTCTAACCCAGCTTAAATATACGCTCCAAGCTTGGGGTGTTTCATTCTTCGCCTGAGGATGGCTGCTTGCGTTGTGGCCGAAACGTCGAGAATTGTTTTATTATGTTTTATTTTTATTATTTTATTACTTCCCTTCTACGTGACTTTACCGAAAGAACCAAGAAGTTGTGTTATGTAGTGTGATCAACAACGCCCTCACAGCGGTGGCTAATACCAGAGGTGTCAGGGTGTCGCGTTATTTCGAACAACACGCCTGGATTGACCCGGTATGGGGGCTTATACCGTGTCGCGTTGTAGAACGACACGCGGACCCTTGCCAGCGGGTGGGGGCCTTGGGGGCTGTGTGGCACAAACCCTCACTCACTGCGGGTTCGGCTCTATCGCTCAGTCATCGCGTGGCTGTAAACCACACAGGATGCGCAGGCAAAGGGAATATGTCCAGCGGTGCCACCCAGCCAAGCAGGAAACGGCGATAAGAATCACATCACCCACCACAGAGCTATTTGTAGGCAAAGACAAAGCTCCCCATATAGCCTTAACAGACTGTAGGGGCAAGTGCTGTTAGCGAGCACCGACGAAGGCCGGCACGGCACATGAGGGGTGGATGGTCAGCACCACGCCCGACCGCCTTTGTTCTCCCAAGTGGCGATGTTCACTACACACCGCCCCACCAGGTACTCATTTGAGGCTGAGTCGACCTAGAAGAGGCCCCGGACCGGTTCAAATAATCGTCACTGACGGTGTTGGCCGTGAGTGGGAATCGAACTCGGGTCGCCGGGTGGTTCGTAGCGCTGTTACACAACACACCACTACACTCACACACACAACACTCACACACACAGCACTACACACAACACTCACACACACAACACTCACACACAGTACTCACACACAACACTCACAACACTCACACACACACAGCACTCACCCTTCACTATACACACTCACACAACACTCCACCTTCACCACACACTCACAACACACCCTACACACACTCACACACACAACACTCACACACACTACACTCACCCTTCACTACACACACTCACTACACACACTACACTCACCCTTCACTACACACACTCACTACACGCCCAACACACACACACTACACTCACACACAACACTCACCCTTCACTACACACACCCTTCACTACACACACACTCACTACACACACTACACACACCCTTCACTACACACACACTACACACACACTCACTACACACACTACACACACCCTTCACTACACACACACTACACACACTACACACACACTACACTCACTACACACACACTACACACACTACACTCACTCACTACACACACTACACTCATACACAACACACACCCTTCATTACACACACTCACACTACACACACAGCACTCACCCTTCACTACACACTCACACTACACACATTACACACATAGCACTCACCCTTCACTACACTCACTACACACACTCACACACAACACACACACACACAGCACTCAAACACACAACACACAGCACTCTCACACACTACACTCACTACACACACAACACTCACCCTTCACTACACACTCACAACACACACTACACACTCACTACACACACAACACTCACCCTTCACTACACACACTCACTACACACACTACACACACAACGCTCACTCACACACACAACACTACACTCACCCTTCACTACACACACTCACAACACACACTACACTCACCCTTCACAACACACTACACACACCCACAACACACACTACACACACAGCACTCGCGGATCGCCACGCCCCCACCCCGCGTCACCTCCCCCCACCTCGCGTCACCTCCCCCCACCCCGCGTCACCTCCCCCCACCCCGCGTCACCACCCCCCACCCCCACTCTGAGTCGTCCAGTGGCGGAGTGTCCCCAGCACCATCACAGCTGAGAGGTGAAGTTGTCTGTCTCTGTGTGTCTATCACTCTGTCTACGCGTTGTCTCTGTGTCTATCAGCGTAGCGCTAACCACTACACCCACCGCTCCCCGGCAACCACACACACCACCACAATCTATATACCAACCACATACCATCACCAACCACCACAAACCACCACCACGCACACCACCCACACACCACCACCCACACCACCACCACCCACACACCACCACCCACACCACCCACCACCACCACCCACCACCACCACCACCCACACACCACCACCACCACCACCCACACACCACCACCACCCACCCACCACCACCCACCCACCACCACCACCCACACACCACCACCCACACACCACCACCACCCACACATCACCCACACACACATCACCAGCCACACACCACCACCACAACCACACACCACCACCCACACCACCACCCACACATCACCACCCACACATCACCACCACCACCACCCACACACCACCACCCACACACCACCACCACCCACACACCACCACCCACCCACACCACCACCACCACCCACACACCACCACCACCCACACATCACCACCACCACCCACACATCACCACCACCACCCACACATCACCACCACCACCCACACATCACCACCACCACCCACATCACCACCACCACCACCACCCACACATCACCACCACCACCCACACATCACCACCACCACCCACACATCACCACCACCACCACCCACACATCACCACCACCACCACCCACACATCACCACCACCACCCACACACCACCACCACCCACCCACCCACACACCACCCACCCACACACCACCACCACCCACACATCACCACCACCCACACATCACCACCACCACCACCACCCACACATCACCACCACCACCACCACCCACACATCACCACCACCACCCACACATCACCACCACCACCCACACATCACCACCACCACCACCCACACATCACCACCACCACCACCCACACATCACCACCACCACATCACCACCACCACCCCACACGAGGGTGGTGAGGGTGGTGGTGATGAGAGTGGTGAGGGTGGTGGTGATGAGGGTGAGGATGGTGAGGGTGGTGGTTAGGGTGGTGAGGGTGGTGGTGATGAGAGTGGTGAGTGTGGTGGTGATGAGGGTGGTGGTGATGAGGGTGGTGATGGTGGTGGTGAGGATTGTACCAACTCCCTACACATCGCTAAAGCACTCACAACACAAGTCCACTGCGAACGGCATCACAAGTTGTATGTTGAAGCTTGGCAGGTCATAGCGCAGCCCACACGAGAATGCCCCCCACCCCACCCCCACCCCACCTCCACCCCACCCCCACCTCAACCCCACCCCCACCACACCCCCACCCCACCCCACCTCAACCCCACCCCCACCCCACCCCACCTCACCTCCACCCCACCCCCACCCCACGTCCACCCCACCCCCACCCCATCTCCACCCAGGGGTTCGAGAACTCCTGCGCCCTCAATCACACGGCGAGAGAGCAGCCCAAGCCGACTCTTGATTGGACACTTCTAGAGTGGGCAGTGACGTCGTCGCCTCCAGGCGGCTACGGAGAGGCGAGGGGAAGCTTTCCGACCACCAGAGCGAGGTCAGTCGCCCCAGTCGCTGCTGCTGCTATCGTCGAGTGTTGGAGCTTGGAGGCGACCCCACGTCCCTCCTGCTCCTCCCCAGCAGCAGCAGCACAGCTGAGAGGAGGTGAGGTTGTCTCTCTCGCCTGTCTCTGTGTCTCTCACTCTGTCTACGCGTTGTCTCTGTGTCTACCACTCTGTCTACGTGTTGTCTCTGTGTGTCTACCACTCTGTCTACGCGTTGTCTCTGTGTGTCTCACTCTGTCTACACGTTGTCTCTGTGTGTCTACCACTGTCTACGCGTTGTCTCTGTGTCTACCACTCTGTCTACGCGTTGTCTCTGTGTGTCTACCACTGTCTACGCGTTGTCTCTGTGTGTCTGGACTATTTCGTACCAATTTCCCCCCCCCAGCCACGGATACACGGCAGTTACGTGGCCAGCGAATTATCGGTGGGGTGTGGTGGTCGGCAGGTGCCGAACTGGGGGAGAACTGCGGGGACCCAACGAGGGGCAAACCGCGGGAAGGGTTCCAAGCAGGGGACTGCCAAAAGGAAGGACGAGGAGAGGAGGGTCGGTAGACCGAGCGAGACGACTGCACGTGGGGGAGCCAGGTAGGAGGAGAGCCAGGTAAAAGGGAGGAGCCCAGGCTGAGGAGATAACAGGGGGACCTGGATGGAAGGGGAGGGGTCAGAGACAAAGGAGAGCCTGGGAGCAGGTAGAAAGGCTCCTGGGCCGGAGAGACAAAGGAGGCTACGGGTGGAAGTCATACTCTTAGTTCCTTCGGTAAAGTCACGTAGGTAAAAAAATGAAATTAAAATTAATAAAAATAAAAACAATAAAATCACGAAGGTCGAGGGAGTAGCGAGTACCCGCGACGGAACGGAGAGTGCGGATGTTGGCGTGAATAAACGGCAAGCAGCCCTGAATATTCCACCCTGGTCTCCGTGTGAGTCTACAATCCCACAGGGCGCCAAGAAGACTACACATATGTATGACTATCTGTGTGTCTATCACTCTGTGTCTATGTGTGTCTGTGTGTCTATCACTCTGTGTCTATGTATGACTGTGTGTCTGTCACTCTGTGTCTATGTATGACTGTGTGTCTGTGTCTATCACTGTGTCTGTGTGTCTATCACCGTCTATGTATGACTGTGTGTCTATGTATGACTGTGTGTCTATGTATGACTGTGTGTCTGTGTCTATCACTCTGTGTCTGTGTAATAAAGCACTTCGACGACGATCTGTAGTTCGGCTGGACAGCTCCGCGTTCTCTTCACACCGACACCGCTCCACTCTCGCTCCGCGCACGGCTCGCTCACGCTCCCCCCACTCCTGCGGGCCGCTGGCAGACGGCGAGACGTGGCCTCGCCTCTCGACTCCACACACTGACCCCGAGTAACTTCCTGTTTCCCCTTATAATCCTTCACCTACGTCACCAAGCCCCGCCCATAGCCACGCCTACTGGATGGTTACCCACAAGAACCCTCGAGCCCCGCCCCTTGAACTTGGCGCATCCATCTGATTGGCTGATGGCTGAAGGGGCGGAGCCTATCCCACCGATCGGCGACCGCCGGTGTCGATCACTCTGTGTGTGTGTCTATCACTCTGTGTCTGTGTGACTGTGTGTCTGTGTGTCTAACACTGTGTCTATGTGTGACTGTGTGTCTGTGTGTCTAACACGCTGTGTCTATGTGTGACTGTGTCTGTGTGTCTATCACTCTGTGTCTGTGTGTGTGTCTGTGTCTAACACTCTGTGTCTGTGTGTCTATCACTCTGTGTGTCTATGTGTGACTGTGTGTCTATCACACTCTGTGTCTATGTATGGCTGTGTGAGTGGGATGCGTCTTGCCACAAGAGCCCTGCCGCTTGTGTGTCTGTGTCTATCACTCTGTGTAAGGAGAGTGAATCTGTCTATCACTCTGTGTAAGGAGAGTGCATCTGTCTATCACTCATTGTAAGGAGAGTGCATCTGTCTATCACTCTGTGTAAGGAGAGTGAATTTGTCTATCACTCTGTGTAAGGAGAGTGCATCTGTCTATCACTCTGTGTAAGGAGAGTGCATCTGTCTATCACTCTGTGTAAGGAGAGTGCATCTGTCTATCACTCTGTGTAAGGAGAGTGAATCTGTCTATCACTCTGTGTAAGGAGAGTGAATCTGTCTATCACTCTGTGTAAGGAGAGTGAATCTGTCTATCACTCTGTGTAAGGAGAGTGAATCTGTCTATCACTCTGTGTAAGGAGAGTGCATCTGTCTATCACTCTGTGTAAGGAGAGTGCATCTGTCTATCACTCTGTGTAAGGAGAGTGAATTTGTCTATCACTCTGTGTAAGGAGAGTGAATCTGTCTATCACTCTGTGTAAGGAGAGTGCATCTGTCTATCACTCTGTGTAAGGAGAGTGCATCTGTCTATCACTCTGTGTAAGGAGAGTGAATTTGTCTATCACTCTGTGTAAGGAGAGTGCATCTGTCTATCACTCTGTGTAAGGAGAGTGCATCTGTCTATCACTCTGTGTAAGGAGAGTGAATTTGTCTATCACTCTGTGTAAGGAGAGTGCATCTGTCTATCACTCTGTGTAAGGAGAGTGAATTTGTCTATCACTCTGTGTAAGGAGAGTGAATTTGTCTATCACTCTGTGTAAGGAGAGTGAATTTGTCTATCACTCTGTGTAAGGAGAGTGCATCTGTCTATCACTCTGTGTAAGGAGAGTGAATCTGTCTATCACTCTGTGTAAGGAGAGTGCATCTGTCTATCACTCTGTGTAAGGAGAGTGAATCTGTCTATCACTCTGTGTAAGGAGAGTGCATCTGTCTATCACTCTGTGTAAGGAGAGTGAATTTGTCTATCACTCTGTGTAAGGGGAGTGCATCTGTCTATCACTCTGTGTAAGGAGAGTGCATCTGTCTATCACTCTGTGTAAGGAGAGTGAATTTGTCTATCACTCTGTGTAAGGAGAGTGAATCTGTCTATCACTCTGTGTAAGGAGAGTGAATCTGTCTATCACTCTGTGTAAGGAGAGTGAATCTGTCTATCACTCTGTGTAAGGAGAGTGAATCTGTCTATCACTCTGTGTAAGGAGAGTGAATCTGTCTATCACTCTGTGTAAGGAGAGTGAATCTGTCTATCACTCTGTGTAAGGAGAGTGAATCTGTCTATCACTCCGTGTAAGGAGAGTGAATGTGTATATCACTCTGTGTAAGGAGAGTGAATCTTCTTTTTGGTTCTTTCGGTAAAGTCACGTAGAAGGAAAATAATAAAAATAAAACATAATAAAATAATTCTCACGACGTTTCGGCCACAACGCAAGCAGCCGTCTTCAGGTGGAGGGAGAACAGGTCTGTCGAGAAGGCAGAGTCTGAATGGCACGCCCCAGGCTTGGAGCGACTATTTATGCTGGGATGGAGGGGCGAAGAGCGTCTTGACAAAATAATTTGCATATCAAGAGGAATTTAGCATATTTATGGGAAATGCAGATATGCGATTAGTACTACTTGTGAAATGCGTAGGAGGTTTGGCGAGGGGTTTAAAGTCATTATGCCCATGCATTATGCAGGATTAGCAGTATCAAAGGGAGGGAGTAAGGTTAGAATTAATAAAGGGAAGGAATGTTAATAATATGGCGCCGCAGCAACTAATATGCTTATAGACTACACATTGTAATATTACACTATGTATTATTCTACCCACCCAACTGTATACCACACCGCTATATATTCACTATAAAATTACGATACTATATATTACCTTATACATTGTATTAAACATTACACTTTAATACTATTTATTATTATACAATATGCTATACACTATACCATTGACCGTCGCGTGAAAGGTACTAAGAGGAAGCAACAAAATATGTCAATGGGAGAGCGGTGGTTGGAAGCTTGCAGCGGAGCAAAGAATCCATTCCCTGCGGAGTGCATATCAAGAGGATAACAACCCTAACAATAACCCTAACAACCCTAACAATAACCCAAACCACCCTAACAATAACACTAACAATTTGTGGGAAATGCAGATAATCGATTAGTACTACTTGTGCAATTCGTAGGAGGTTTTGGCGAGGGGTTTAAAGTCATTATGCCCATGCATTATGCAGGATTAGCAGTATCAAAGGGAGGGAGTAAGGTTAGAATTAATAAAGGGAAGGAATATTAATAATATGGCGCCGCAGAAACTAATTTTATTATTTTCCTTCTACGTGACTTTACCGAAAGAACCAAGAAGATGAATCCCTGCAGTCACGAAAGCTTTAAATCGAGAGTGAATCTGTCTATCACTCTGTGTCTCTGTGTGTCTATCACTCTATGTGTCTCTGTGTGTCTATCACTCTGTATGTGTCTGTGTGTGTCTCTCTGTGTAAGGAGAGTGAATCTGGGCGCGGTCTCTAGCGCCCAGCTGGACACGAGGGCTCGACTCCTGCTCTGGGGAGCAGTGAAATGAGCCGGTGACGGAAAGTACACAGCACACACACACAGCACTCACACACACACACACAGCACTCACACACACACAGCACTCACACACACAGCCAACACACACACAGCACACACACATCACTCACACACACACACAGCCAACACACACACAGCACACACAGCACTCACACACACAGCACTCACACACATACAGCACACACACAGCACACACACACAGCACTCACACAGCACACACAGGACACTCACACAGCACACACAGCACACACACACAGCACACACACAGCACACACAGCACACACACAGCACTCGCACTCGCACTCACACACACACACAAAGCACACACACACAGCACTCACACACAGCACACACACACACAGCACTCACACAGCACACAGCACTCACACACACAGCACACACACACAGCACTCGCACACACACACAGCACTCACACACACACACACAGCACTCACACACACACAGCACTCACACACACAGCCAACACACACACAGCACTCACACACACACACAGCCAACACACACACAGCACACACAGCACTCACACACAAACAGCACACACACAGCACACACACACAGCACTCACACAGCACACACACAGCACACACACACAGCACACACACAGCACTCGCACCCACACACACAGCACACACACAGCACTCACACACACACACAAAGCACACACACAGCACTCACACACACAGCACTCACACACAGCACACACACTCAAAGCACACAGCACTCACACAGCATACAGCACTCACACACACAGCACACACACACATCACTCAGCACACACACTTAAAGCACACAGCACACACACACAGCACTCACACACAGCACTCGCAAACACATACAGCCCACACACACACACAGCAGTCACACACACACACACACAGCACTCACACACACAGCCAACACACACACAGCACACACACAGCACTCACACACACAGGCAACACACACACAGCACACACAGCACTCACAGCACTCACACAGCACACACACACAGCACTCACACAGCACACACACAGCACTCACACAGCACACACATACAGCACACACACAGCACACACACAGCACACACACAGCACTCTCACACACAGCACTCACACACACACAAAGCACACACACACAGCACTTGCACACAAAGCACACACAGCACACACACACAGAGCACACACACACACAGCACTCACACAGCACACACACACACAGCACACACACACAGCACTCGCACACACACACAGCACTCAGCACACACACTTAAAGCACACAGGACACACACACAGAGCACTCACACACGGCACTCGCACACACATACAGCCCCCACACACACACAGCACTCACACACAGCACTCACACACAGCACACACACAGCACTCAGCACACACACTTAAAGCACACAGCACACACACAGCACTCACACACAGCACTCGCACACACATACAGCCCACACACACACAGCACTCACACACACACAGCACACTCACAGCACACACACTCAAAGCACACATACAGCACTCACAACCAGGGGCGGTTTCTTCATTAGGGCGATTGGGCGACGCACCACCAATGTCATTCAACCACAGAGTCACGCTAGCCGTCACTGTGCCTCTGGATATAGTCCAATCAGCGTCATGCTACGTTCTGTGGAGTACCGCCTCTTTTTGGGCGATTTCCCTCCGGCTGAGAATCGCCCCGAGTGGTCCCATAGACTTACATTCAAAGATGGTTTTTTTTTTCGAACGGGGGGCGCTGCAATGCATTCTCTATGGCTTCCGGGAGGGCTCGCACTAACGTGCTTACGTCATCATACGTAAGCACGTTTCATCCAACAAAATTATTTGTCGCCACCTAGTGGAATCTTTAATAAAAGAAACATGAGTGGATTGTATTAATAGTGAGTATAGAAACAAACAAGATTATTGTAAGAGTCACTTTATTTTTCATTAATATTAAAGAAGTGAAGTTGCCTTTACATGCTTAAGCTGTTAATTTATTCTTTGTGTAGGGCTGTTACGGAAGGGCTGTATGTACATAGGATCAAACGGGGAACAAACACAGTGGGCGGAGCTCCGGGAGTACACGGGGCGGTGCCCGCAACGACGTCCGCATCGGGCAGCCTGGGGGGTAGGGCTGCCCGGGGTTGTGATCCTGAAGGGGGTATAAAGGGGGATGACAGAGAGAGCTCGTGGCTCAGTATTAGAACAAAGGAGGGAGGATTGAAGACCCGGGTAGCTAGAGCCCTGGACTCCCCTGAGACGCCGCCCTTGTCAGGGCCGCGCAGGACCGAGCCAGCGGCGTGGTCCCGTGAACCAGAGTCAGCACTCTGGGACTCCGGGTACCGTAGCCCGACTCACCAGTGTCGGGCCAGATAGCCTCCCCTAGCCCGTTAGTGGAGGACTCGGGGGTAGGTCAGGGATAGCTAGCGGTGTGTCCCCAGTTATCCGGGTGAGGGGGCCGATACCCCCTCTAGTGCTGTCCTGTAGTGACCACTTGTGAAATAAATATACGTGTGCCTCAACCTCGGTGTCCAGCGTCTTCAACGGTACTTCATTTGCATGGGTGGACCTTATACTTATCAATCATCCAGACATTTGCCCCCCCTGAGAGATTTTGCAGGAGCCGCCACTGCTCACAACACGCACACAGTGTCACGCACGACACTCACAACACACATCCGATTTGCGTTCCAAACATCAGTTTGGTGAGGCACGCCGGTGTCGGTGTGAGGCGCCCCAATCGGCGTGGTCGTGTTCAGGCGACCACGTGGGGCTCCCGGCGTTCCTCGCCTCCCCCCAAAGCAAAATACAAAAACCGAGGCGCTGTCTGAGCGAGTCGCCGTCCACGCTCGAATGCCGCTCGCTGCCATCAACCAGCAGCGCGAGTCTACTCTGTCACCTGCTCAGAGTCGCCCAGTGTCGTTAGTCACCCAGTCAGAGTCACCCAGTCGCGTAGTTGCTGCTGCTGCTGCTATCGCCGGATATTGGAGGCGACCTCACGTTCCTGCTCCCTCCCCAGCAGCATCATCACAGCTGAGAGGAGGAGGTGAGGTTGTCTCTCTCGCCCTGCTCACGGAGACTGCGTCCCTGGGTCCCCACCGCGATTCTCGGGCTTCCATTTGGTTCATCGACTCCTCGTGTCTTTACCTTTGTGTGTGACGTTGTCTGTGTCTGGTGTGAGTCAGTGGCTGTTTGTCCCACCGTGTCTACCTGTGTGTCTATCACTCCGCCATTGGGTCGAGGTGCCAGGCTAGGGTGGGGTAGGTGGCGGTGCCGATTGATGTGATTCCGATCATTGCCTCGCGTACGTCGGCAGGAGGTCTAAATGCAGAGCGCGCCGCGTTATTACAAAACGGCGTAGCGCAAAAGCGCCTCAACCGAGGATTGTCTGCAATGGCAAAGGAGCCACCATCGCCCCCCCACCACGACCCTCCTCCGGCTCCCCAGTCTCCCAGTCGGTTACTTTGTCCCGGAGTTTGGTGCATTTGTAGCGTCGGAATTACATCGCACACACCGGCCTGTGTAGACTTGCCTGTAGTTGCGGGCACGAGTCGATAGGGGGTGCCACCCTGAGCTAGAAGGCCAGCTAGGCTGGGACCCCTGGGACCCGACGTCCTTTAAAGGGCCAAGCGTGGACCAGTGGTCGAGACCCGCACCTTGACTGGGTCGGGTCAGGTAGCTTCCCCTTGGCCACCCTTAGTCGGAGCCCGTGGCCCCAGTGGTGGGGCACGTCAGCCCGGAGGCCAGACCTCCCCAGTTAGTGGGAGTAAAAACCGTGTTGCCTCTTGTAGTGCCGTAGATGGGCCACACTTACCGGCAGTGGAGGACAGGGCCCATCTGCAGGTACCTCAGACCCCCAGGAGAGGGGCCACTGTGCCAGCCCAAGAGGGGGGGGCTGCTGGGGGTCTCAGGATCCCAGACAACCCAGACAGCTGAGCCCCTTGGCGCCACCAACGGGGGGCTGCGGGGGATCTAGGATCCCACGCAACCCTACCCCTCGATGGGCAAGAGGGATAAAAGGGCAGCTCCCCAGCCGATCGGGACCAGTCGCCGTTCAAGACCCAAGACCAGCCAGCTTAGGACCCTGGACCCCCTCGTCCCGCTTGTCCTTGTAAGGGCCGGGACGCTGTGCGGGCCAGTGGTGGAACTCTGGGACTCCCAGCTCTGCGCCCTTGTAAGGGCGAGTTGGCTGGATCGGGTCAGGTAGCCTCCCCTAGGGTAATCGTAGCCGGAGGACCCGAGAGCGTAGCCAGAGTCAGGCACGTTAGGAGTGGGCTGTTACCCACGGGCTGTGTCCCACGTAATGAAGAAGTTACCTCTACAAGTGTCTCCGGAACCCATTACACCTCTAAAGACTACAGCTCCGTGGAACCCACTACACATTCATTAATCCCCTCCCCCCCCCCCCCCCCATTGCGTGCAAGAAGTGCTCACAAGTGACACCATCACGTCTACCGCTCTAAGTAACAAAACAGGATTTCTGCACAACTCTGGCTGTCGCCTGATGAAGCTGGTTGTAATTACTGGAGAAACGTCGTACTCAAATGTAAATGTTGTGGCTTTGTTCTCCAACACACCGATGTGCTGCTCTAGTAACGAATTGGCATGTTCTGTTTATGTGACAAACGTTATTAATTGGCTGTGTTGGGTGATGACGGGTTTAAAGACACATATTTACGCGAAAGCCTACAACGTGTTAAACTTGCTATACCACTGCTCATAATCGCAATACTGCCTGCTCCATCACCCCGGACTTTTCGGTTTCACAGTCTGCTACCTTGTTCATGAGTTTGTAGTTCCTCGCCTTCAAGGGTCGTAGCCCCCCTCCCTATATGGCGACAACCCCGACTGAACCAGATGCGTTGCTGCGTATGTGAGATTCCACTTCTTGTTCAGTTCAGACTGAACAAGCAGCAGTGCTAGGGGTGTGATTCCCGTACAGGATGACTGTGCCTTGGCATTCCCAGAACATCGTTTTCTTTCACTTACGAGCCAGTGTCCATGCAGCGTGTTCAAATGAAGCATGCGTTTATGTTATTAAAGTTGGGATAACTAAATCCAAAAGATGAATCTCATCACTGATGTTACAAATGTTAAGATGTAGAAGCGGAGTGATGTGAAAGTGAGGGAGCATGAAGCATTGGAGTGAGGCTGAGAGATGAATAATGACTCATTCTCATTTGTGATCAACAGCAGACAGAGCCAACCATGAAGCTGATCCTCATCCCAGTGTTCATCTTCCTTCTGGGTGAGTTCGCCTGATGATGCCGGTTGTAATTACTGGCAAAACGTCGTACTCAGATTATAAAATGTTGTTCCTTTTGCTCTCTAACACACCGGTGTGCTCCTTCTCCCCACCGTCGCCCGACCTGGGCCACATCGTCCTCGAGTGGTTCACGATGCCCAGACGCTACGCAGAGAACGTGACGAGAAGAGAGATGACCAAGGTGACGGCCGCATTTCATGTCAACCGTGAATAATTGTCTCCGTACTTGATGTCTACGTCGACACGTAACAGATAATAACAAAGTTACGTGGCGCCCTTCAATTACCCAGAAATGTCTCAATTAGTCTCACAACTCCATTTCAAGAAGGCACTGCTCTGAGATCTTTGCCCAATGATGGTACGTTAATGAGAGTTTGGCTTCATGTGGAGGGAAACCAGACTACCTGATGAACCTCGTGTTTAATTCGAGGGGGATTACACGCAATCCTCGACGCAGATTCAAGTCCACAGGTAGACCCACTCTTAACACTATGCAAACTCAACATTGATATTTTGCCATCCCCTTGTCGCCTTGCAGCCGAAGCCTACAACGCTTGGTGTTCCCAGGAGGTCTCCCATCTAGGTGGTAACCGAGCTCAAACCTGCTTAGCTAGCGACATCCAAAGAGCCCAGGGGCATTCAGGACGATTTTACCGTGGGCATCGTGTGCCATTGTGGTTGACCCTCCATATTGTGGTTTGTGTCATTGCAGATCTATCAATCGGGGTATGAAATGCACCCCTTGAGTATCGTTAAGTCTGTGGGAGACGTACGGATGGGAAACTGCTCCATCGGCATCCCCAACTTCCCCATTAGCCTCGGCCCGGTGGCTCTGTGCATCATCAAATGTCACCGATGTAACGCGGAGAACACCGAGGTGCGAGAGGAGATGGTGCTGAACGTGATGCCTGCAGGTGAACAAGAGCTGAGCGTGGCACTCACGTTGTGAGATGACGGCGTGAATTGCGCTGATACAGCTACGCTAGCCACGATATGGCGGTACCCCGCGGTACCAAAGAAAAAAAAATAGCCGAGGAAATTAAATATTTTATTTCTGGGACCCTATTTTTTCCAGGAGTCTACTTAACTCTGCGACTGGGGTACCAATCAATCCGAAATCAGTGCTACTCCACGATGTCGAAATGCCAAACATTAGCATAAAAATCCGTTATCGAAAAATTTAACTTTGAACAGTGCAGTGTCCAGCTCGTCGAGATGAGTCGATTCCCGCATCGCCGACCATCAACAGACTAAAAATTACTGCATCACAGACATTATGCAAGAGCCGGGGTACTATGGTACCCTGGGGTACGGCCATAAGGTTCATATAACTCTTCACAATAGATAAAATATCAACTTTCACAACATCATAATCTCGATCTCAGATGTTATTAACTTGTTCACGTTCATTATACAGGAATCTCTCGCCAACCCCTGTTTCATGTATATGTGGTTTATTATCGGTAGACCAATTAACCAACCGAAGCCAGAAAGTTTGAGTATCCACGGTTAAGCACGGCATTCAGGAAGTCACGTGACATAGGTATTACATCATTGCATTGCAGCATGACATCATTGTATTGCGTGACGTCATTGTTACACAATTCGCGCACCCTGTGGTGCTGCGTAGCTGATCAGCTCCCCGTCTGTTTCGTTGTACGTACTGTACGGCGTGAACGGGCGGGTGTCCCGTTCACCGCTGAATCTCGGAACGGGCAAACGGTTCAGCGTCAATTTGATTCAGAGCGGCTTAGCGCCGTTGTTTTAATGGACATTGCACTGTACTCGCCGCGGAGAACTGTAGCGACACGACCACACCGTGTGATGGCGAGCGCCAAACTGCGCCACGCGCCCTCCCGCATAGCCTAGTAGGAGCTTCGGTATGTCTTCCCACCTACGAGCCAGCTTCAACACGAACCACAAAGGCGACAACGACAAACATTTGTTTATTTTACCAGGTTAGGCCCAATGAGCTGTGTAGCTCTTTTTCAGAAGCGACCTGGCCACAAGTGATAGCCCAACGAAGTGGCTTATCGCGTGGGAATTTACAGCAGCCAAATACTCTTACACGCGTGTTGGTGAATGTGGAGGGGAAACACGGAGCACACGGACAATACAGATGTGTCATATCCACGCCTTAACAATTAATAACGAGTTTGTAATTTTATTATTTGGCAGGTAAAAAACGTGATAAAAATAAAATGAGCATCATCCTTCACGATCTTGTTCAAAACAGATGATGCGATCATGGAGGAGGAAATTGCGAGATCCAAATCGTAGAAGCCGGGAGGTCGAGGGTCACGAGAAAAACGGGGTGCAGGGCTGGAGTGGGCATTTGTACAGAGCTGAGTGATTCTCAGCCAGGAATCTGTGATGCACGTGGATTGGGCCTATGAGTGTGGCACGTGAAGCCGTGTTGAATGAGTGGTCTCTCCCTGCTGCACGTGAAGCCGTGTTTAGTCGCTAGTTGAGGCGGTGGTTCTGGGTGCGAGTGGGGGTCTCGTTGAGCCCCCCTCTCTGTCTAGGTTCTTGACACCGCCGTCCGTGTCTCTGCAGATCCACAGCTGCACAGCGGTGCAAGTGGCACGAGTGTCGCTGCGGCAGGGGAGACCTCGCCCACAGCAGGTCCCCACTTCCGGGGCAGGAAGGGGCTTGTGGCGGCAGTGGTGGTGGTCGTCGTGGTAGCAGCGGCTGTCGTTATCATCTTCATCCAGAAACGCCGTCGGTCGTCTGGTACCTCCCCCGGCTCAGACAGGTATGTACAGTACGTGTGTGTGTTGAACTTCTTTTGTACCCTACGTAGCCATCCGTAGCTAACCGAAGGGGTGGGGGGAAGGACAACAAACTGAACACCCAAAGCAGTTATAAAGAAATGCATTTTTAACCTCTTGCTCAGGCACCAGGATCCTCCAGCCCTCACGAATGAATATGAACACAGGAAGCTGGGCTTGGTTCTCAGAGGTGTCGAGTCGGCACCACTGAGCACCTGGGGGGTGATTCCCCGTGAACTGTGTCCATGTGTTGCTGGGTGCAGGCACCGTGCGGTTTATAAACTCGTGTTCTTGTTCCTCAGTGGCGATGGGCAAGCAGACGTGCACGGTGGTGTGGAGAATTGGCGTCCACTGATGGAGGTGAATGGACACAAGGGGGACAACGGAGACAACGGCACGGGCGCCGTGTGAAGAAATCTTGTGTGGGCTCCCCCGTGACCACCCTGGCCGGCACGTGGAGCCGCTCTTACCCACAGTGCCAAGCGGGAGTGCGGTGCTGACTGCCTGTGGTTCATGAGCTGATTGTTTACAGACCGTGCTTTTGTCATCTCTCTCCCTCTCTGTGACTCTCCACACTCCTCTTTGGCCAATTTAAATCCCTCACCGCTAAATTCCACACGATCCAGAATCTTACTGCTGCCTCACCTCACGGCTTCTGTAAATGAAACCTCATCACAGCCAATCCTGAGATTCCCCCACTGGTTCCCAATCCGGTCCCCAATTGACTGAGACGTCGCACTCTGCACATACACGATCCTCCATAGACTCTCCGCTAGTTCTCTTCTCTCTGTTCAGGGCGTCCCCAATATACGTCCGGGTTAGGGACCGAAAAGTTGTGACTTCATGAAACAATGTATAGCAGGGAATTTAACCCCATCAGAATACTACTCCGTGTTAATGGAGGGGCGATAGGGACCGTAAGAGCGTAAACATTGCCTATGTGATGCAAAGTGAGACAGTTTCTCCCATAAGAATCAATGGAATAGGTAGGGATAGGGACCGTACCTTAGGGGAATGTGTTGTGCTTCATACCTAGCAACCAAAATACGTACTTTAAATGTAGACAACTACATACTGTATGTGTACAGAACTTTACAACACAATGTACACACATTTATCACCAATTATGAGTTCAAGAATCGTTAAACAGCATTTAAACTTATCAAGCACTTTATTGAAAACCAGCTTTATTAGCATTTCGAAGCAGCCCTCTGCACTTTAAAACGTTTTCCTTTTCTTAACAGAAAAACTAAATTGTGACATGTTTAAGCAAAGACTCTAGCAGAAAACTTTTGTAGTGTAAAAAAAGCACTTAATCTTGAACAGCATTTTTTTAAGATGTTACCTTAACCTATGAAATGTTAAATTGCGTCCCTCAAATTCTCAGCGACGTGAGTGCGAAACAAGGGTGTGTGTGTATCGATACTATGAACATCAGGGACCCCCTGCACTCCCCACCACGTGTTCTCCACTCCAGCAAACAAGGCCTTCTGTCAAAACCCTCAGTCAACCCCTCAATGTCTGCTCGCTTATTCGCACACAATCATTCAACGAGGATCAATGAGTCGCAAGACACTTTGTACACGTGGAAGGTAACTGGAGTAACCTTCATGCATTAAATAATTAGTGTTGGGAAAATGTTGTATTTTAAGGTGCAGAATTTTACGTATTTACGTTTGTAAATATTGTTTAATGAAATCTTTATATTGCAATAATTGGCTGTTTTTAAAGCATATAAACCTATGGTATATATTTTTGCTATGAGAAAACATTGGTGTTAAACCACTCGTATTTTCTATTTTTATAGACATGAACCTTACGTCAAAAGCGTAATTAATCAATTGTTGACGACTCCGTCCCACCGCGCACATAAACGCCGCGACCCGCCTAGCGCGGATCATTCTGTTGTCATGTCGTGTCCAAGCGCAGCAGCAAGGACGAATGCGCAGAAGAGCTGAACAAGCGAATGCACTCCATGCTCGGGTATGGGCAGGATCATGAGTCGTATCCAAAGCTGCTCAAACTGCCTACCCGACTTAAGTCCTTTGTGTCATAACGGTATGCATAATACAGTGAAACTGCTCTCTTATCTTAATTATTATTTGTGACCTACCAATATCTGCAGCCAGGATCAATCGATGACAATCCTATTACCTGCAGATATTTAACATATGAGATGCGCTGCACCGTTAATTCTTCCTGTTTCATAATAATTATCTTGTCCGTATGCATCTGTGTTTCTTTGCGGTTCAGCCATAGTCCCCACATACCGCACGTATCAATGCGGATAAGAGGAGCGGTGACCCACTACTCTGTAGAGTAACATCGGTATAAACGCTTGTTTACAATATGAACAGCGCATTGAAAACGCGTACTATTGTATGTACTGTTTACAAAGTGTTTACAAATCCACACTGAGAAACATGATGATTGACAGGGGTATAAATTATTGTTTCGATAGTGTATCTAAATAGAGGTACTGCAGGTGGGTAGTTTTCATGTGATAAAGATCAAAGTTGTTTTATTTTCATAATATAATATTTACATATTAATATAATATTTATGCAAGAGCTGGGGGCTTATGGGACCCCGGGGTCCCGCCATGAGGTTCAAATGCTGGTCGCCAAAAACTCATAAGGCAATAAAAAATGTTGCAGCCATAGCGAGTCTTGTCTATTAATCATCTTATCACAACACGCCTGTAGCTGGGAAGCTCCACTGCAGGCAAGTGAACGCTCATCTCAAGGGCAGGGCCCTGGCTCAAGCTCCCTCCACCCCACTCCACCCCTCTCCATCCCACTCCACCCCACTCCACCTCTCTCCATCCCACTCCACCCCATGTTAATAAGGAGTTGTTAGTGAGTAAGGAGTTGTTAGTGAGTAAGGAGTTAGTAAGGAGTTGTTAGTAAGTAAGGAGTTGTTAGTAAGTAAGGACTTGTCCCTTGCTTTTTTTCAAGGCGTGTGCAGCGATGGCGCAGCTATCGATCGAGGGTCGAATTCGAACCGCGTGCGATCGGCATCGCGCTCGCTGCAGGTGTTGATGCCTTCAGGGAAGTCGTGTACCGTATTCGCAACTGCGCACAATTCAATAAGTTGCTTATGTCGTGGGTTTATGGAGAGCAGAGACGACTCGTAGAGGCAATGCGTTTGTTCCAATAAACGCTAACAGCAACAGTAACAGCCTTCACTAGGGCAACGGCCCTTTTCACCCACTGCCTGGGGAGGTATGGCCTCCGGACTAGGGTGCCCTAACACAGGCTACGGGCTCTAAGTCCTCCGGCTACGAGTGACCTCGGGTGGCTACACTGACCCGACCCAGCCAAGGTGCGGGTCCCGACCACTGGCCCACTCGGACCCGGCCCTTACAAGGACGTTGGGCCGGGGGTTCCCAGAGTCTCACCACTGGCCCACAGAGTCCCGGCCCTTACAAGGACAGCGGGGCGAGAGGTCCCAGGGTCCTGGCTAGCTGCTCTTCTGGCTTCTGTCTTGGACTGGCCCCGGACCCTTCCAGAGAGTTCCAGGGGGGGTCTTGGGGGATCCCAGAACACCCCGCAGCCCGCTCCTGCTTTGGGGCTGGGGAATGAAGCGACCCACATGCCGGTGTAAGTTACTGCCCCTGATGGGCCCTGTCTGCTACTGTAGGTAAGTGCATGCAGCCCATTTACAGCGCGACACTTATAACTGCTTTGCCGTTACTTATTGCCAATTATGGTCTCAAGCTATTGTCCTATCATCTCATAGAGTCCCTGGTGCGTAATAATATGCTACACGGTGGCAGTGGGGGTCCAAAAATGCCGATTTATTACTAATAAACCCCAATGATCCGATCGTATCTTCTTGGTTCTTTCGGTAAAGTCACGTAGAATGGAAATAATAAAATAATAATATAAAACATAATAAAATAATTCTCACGACGTTTCGGCCACAACGCAAGCAGCCGTCCTCAGATGAAGACCAGGTCTGTCTCCCCGACAGACCTGGTCTTCTTTCCATTCTACGTGACTTTACTGAAAGAACCAAGAAAATGAATCCCTGCAGTCACGAAAGCTTTAAATCGAAAGATCCGATCGTAATTAAAGATTTCGATCGAATCATTGGGGGGGCACGTGCCACCCCAATAATTCCTGACATTGTTAATGTGTGACTGTAACAATATGAGTAGAGATATACTATTAGTGGTGTAGTGGTATAAGTGACATTGTCAGTGTGTGAGTGTAACAATGTGAGTAGAGAGATAATATTAGTGGTGTAGTTTAAGATAATAGCTTTTCCCCTTTTTTCTGGCAACAAACAGGTGTTGAAATATTAGAACACCAAACTGAAACCTTTTACAAGGAATCATGTTACCAGAAGATGCCAAAAAGCGTTCACCTTTTGGCGTATATTATCAGAGTATGTTTTTGTTTGCATTCTGACCACAAGTATTGTGGTTAATGCAGACATGATTCCTTGTAAAAGGTTTCAGTTTGGTGTTCTAACATCTTAACACCTGTTTTGTTGCTAGAAAAAAGGGGAAAACCTATTCTCATATGTTGGTACTGGCAAAGGAGGTCCCATGATGTAGTGGTATAAGTGACATTGTTAGTGTGTGTAGTGGTGAGGAGCTGTAGCGTAGCGGTTAGCCCACTGCGCTACGAACCTGGCGACCCGAGTTCGATTCCCTTTCACGGCCAACATCAGTGACAATTATCTGAACCGATCCTGGGTCTCCCCTGGGTCGACTCAGCCTCAAATGAGAACCCGGTGCGATGCGCAGTAAACATTGCCACTGGGAGACGAAGGCGTCCAGGCGTGGTGCCGGCCACTCACCCCCTCGTGTGCCGTTCCCGCCTCCGTGTGTGCTCGCTACCAGCACTTGCCCAGCGATCTGTCAATGCTACACGGGGGGTGTTTGTGTGAGTGGTCAAGGGTGGTTGTTTTGCTCTTCTCGTTCCGCTGAGCAGATTTCCTTTGGTGATAGCGCGGGGGGCGATAGCGACCTGCGGAGCTAAGAGTCATGCGGGTAACAGCAACACGCGCTGCGGGTAAAATTTCGCAGCGACGCTGAGATCACTGAGCGTTTGAGCAGGGCACACAAACTCCACGGCTCCCACGGCCCCCACCCAGGGGCGGGGACTCCCCACGGCCACTCACCACCCCACCCAGACTGTGTTGGGTGGAGGCGTTGCTGGGACGAGCGGCTTTAATTCTCACCACAACGCCCCCTCTACGTCACGTTGTGCTCACGGAGACTTCTATGATGGAACATTCCTCGGGCTTCGGAAGAGCGTGGAGGGGGATTTTGTTTTTAATTTCCGTGAGAAGAGCTGAAGCCGCAGTGGCGAGCCCTCGGGCCCAGCGGCGTGAGCCCCAGCGGAGGCCACAGGCTGTGTGCCCATCGCCACCGCGTGCTGGCGCGGCAGGGCTGGGGTGGCGCGGTGTCCCGAAGCGGCGGGCAGTGAAGAGGACTGCCAAAGGATTTTTAGAATCGACGGCTTGGTGGGGAACCTTGTGAAATGTCTTTACATCAACAGACTAAGGTCGAACTAACATAGCCACCACTGCTCCCTTTTGTCTCCATGTAACGGTAGCTCTCGCTGTTTAATAGGCCGTATGTCTCACTGGTGGTTCTCTTGCGTTTGTAGAGGAGTAAAATGGGGACGTGACGTCAGGTGTGCCGTTCAGGGCGATGACGTCACGTCTCTTAGGGTACTTAAGGGATACCCCGTGACGTAAGCGGGGTCACTGTGGGAACGGGTAAAGTAAACAGGGTGAAGAGGGAACCAGGGGTAGAGAGAGGGATCGAATAGGGAGTCTAGGGAGAAGAAGGTGGTAGCCGTAGAGGTGCTTCTCTCTCCGGTCGGTGGAGTCGGCAGAGTCCATGATCCGACACGAGAGAGAGAGACCGGAGCTAGCCGGCAGGGACCCGGACTCAGAGTAGGACCCCTAGCCCCTGGGAGTTGTGTACCCTGGTGTGTAATATTGTAACAGCTTTAATAAACCCTGGCGAAAGCCCTTAACTTACCTCCGTCTCCGAGTGCGTCCGTCGGAACTTCTCTCCACGTTGATACTCCGGCCTTTAACTGAGCAGCATCCAACGCCGCAGCTCGCGTTGCCCACGAGGTGGCGCTATGCCCGCTTCTCTGACACAGACATGCGATCTTCCCATTAAACTCGTTTACATTGACATGCCAATCTCTCCCTTTGACGCAGCTGCTGTGCATGCGTGCGGCGACGGGACTCCTTTCCATCTCTGACCCCGCCTACTTACCCTTGGGTGACACCCACCTCAAACCTGTATATAGCCTCGTGTTGCAGCAGCCCTTTCTTGTTCAGCAGTTCTACTGCTGTATCTTTCCACCTGATGACGATTGCTTGTGTTGCGATCGAAACGTCGTGGTTTATTATTTATTTTCTACATACGTGACTTTACCGAAAGAACCAAAGAGTATCTCACTAATAGCCAGGATATTGTAAATGGTTTAATAATAATTTTCAACTTCAAGCCCATGACAGAGCTTGATGTCCCGAAGAAGTTGTCTCTTCCAAACAAGTCCTCCACTGGAGCTGACGGCTTGTCTGCCTTCACTTTAATTGCATTGGGTGACGTGATTTTCAGGCCCCTAACCCATATTAAATTTGTCCATTAAAGACGACTCTGTTGTTTTTGTTCACCCCCATGCACAACGGGGGTCTTCAGATGACCCTGATTATCACGGCCAATATCAATCTCATCTCCATTGATAACATTATTTCAAAAATAATTAAACTCCTAAATAAGTAACTTTCTTAAAAAGGAAAATTGTTACATCCAAAACAATCAGGTGAGCTGTTACATCCAAAACAATCAAGCTTCCGTAAACAATGCAGCACAACCTCCACTGTAATGGACACCATAAATCTTGTTTTCAATAATCTAGAAATAAATAAATACTGCGCCTGCCTATTCCTAGATCTATCCAAAGCATCTGATACAGTCGACCATAGCATTTTATTAAATAGACTTCGAAGCCTACGATTCTCCGAGTACACAGTTGACTGGTTTATAAGCTACCTCTCTTGACGTAATCTGGTAGCATCCATTGATATTCTGGTGTCTAACACAATTTTAATTACTAAGCGTTGTACCTCAAGGTTCCGTTTTTGGACCTATCTTGTTCTCCCTGTATGTCAATGACTTGGGCACCCAGCTTGGCCACTCTGAGATTAACATCTTTGCTGATGACACCATATTGAAGGCTGCTGGCAATTACTCCAAAGACGTATACAGGAATTACAGAGTGATTTAAATTTCAGCACCAACTCATCTCACTTAAGCTGGTCCTCAATGCCAATACATCAAAGGTGACGTGTTTCCAGGGAAAAAACAACCGGCAAGTCTTCCTCAGCGATGCAGTCTTAGATAATGAACGAATTGAGCAGGCAGGTAAAACGAATTACCTTAGGGTCGTCGTAGACTCAAAACTTCCTTGCAAGGATCACGTTGGCCACACTCGGAGAAAGGCAAAAATAAATACCGCCTAGTTTGCATGTTCTGCCACGAGTATGTTGTGGTTCATGCAGACTTGATGCCTTGCCAAAGGTATCATCTATTTGGTGTTTGAACATTTTAACCCAATTTTTTATTGTCAGAAAGGGTAAAATCTTTATAATTGTTTTTTAATCATTTTCAAAACTGGCAAAAAATGCCCCAGAGATAGAGCTCACAAAGTATGGCTACTGTGCACGCGTGATGCCCTCAGTGATAAAGAGTTGCGCCTCTATGATGACCTCACTTTGCTGAGCCGCCCTCTCGTGGCGAGTCCCGGGGTACGACGCCTCCTGCACGGCCACGAGAGGGGAGTTCTGCAACATTCGTGCGGTGATCCACCAACCCTCCCTGCTGCTGCTGCCTCCACAGCGCTGGGTCACAGGTCACGTGCATAGCCACCACAACCACCCGTGGTGAAGTTTGGTCCAACAATCATCACGACCCACAGCGGCTTGGCGAGGCCTTCATCCAGCAGTGCACTGGCGAAGCGCCGTTACTGCGGTGGTCGTGTTGTGGTTCACAAACTTTAAACTATTTTTATTTATTTTACTTAACTGTGAGTTTTGTAACCTTTACATGTTTTCATTGATACTGTCACTGTGAGACTGTCTTCTCTAAACCCAATACACGGTGCAACTAAAATAATATTGATAGTTAAAGCCTACAAACTAAACAGTTTTTATTGTTACCAGGTAAGGCCCCACTGAGCTACGTCACTCTCTTGCAGAAGCGACCTGCAGGCCATCACAAATGACAGCTCAACTTAATGGCTTATCACCATGAGGACATTTATTGCAGCCAAACACTCTGAAGGCGCGATGTTGATTCTAAATCACGAGGAAAACACCACATACTCCAAATGTACAGCAGCTGTCAGGATCCGGATCGAACCCACGACCTCCTGTATACCAGGCGAGGTAGTAAACATCTCCTAGCCACCACGGATCGCCAAGCCCTCTGCCTCTTGCTTGAGGGGCTGTGCAGAGCGCCCTCTAGTAGAGGCCCTTCCGCCTGCAGTGGCGTGAGCGAGCCGTTGCAGGGCTGCACCTTCATCGCTTCTCTTTGTCACATCGAGCGCCGTGTTTTACATTCTCCAGCGATCCTGACTGCTGATGAGACACTGAATGTCGAAACCGGTCCAGAATGTTTTTACCTGCAGTTGAACCACCAATGGGGCTGCTGAAATTGTGCACTCACAGGAAGATTTTTGTGGCTGCATTTTATTTTTGTATTTTTGATGTGGAGGGGGACAGATGAACGTGAAGGAGACGAATCTGCTGGGTTTTGGTCGATGTGGATTTGTACAGTGGCGTGATGTGACGGCCAGGGGGCAGTGCAGTTGCGTGATGAGTTTAAGTGATTCATCACGCAGGCGGTTAGGGTTGGATCGCGTGAACTTAAACGTGTCGTGAACCCACCACCACACGGCCAATAAGTAAGGTTTGTCACGTGAACAAGAAACGTGCCAATCAGCGCCTACTTCAGCACATTTACAATTCGAGTACGACGCTTCACTTCCGATTACAACCACTTGTGGCGAATTGCCTGATGGAGAGGGATGGAGAGGGGTGGAGTGGGGTGAGGGAGCTTGAGCCAGGGCCCTGCCCTTGAGATGAACGTTCACTTGCCTGCAGTGGAGCTTCCCAGCTACAGACGTGTTGTGATAAGATGATTAATAGACAAGACTCGCTATGGCTGCAACATTTTTTTTATTGCCTTTTGAGTTTTTGGCGACCAGCATTTGAACCTCATGGCGGGACCCCGGGGTCCCATAAGCCCCCGGCTCTTGCATAAATTATAATGTAAATATTAAATTATGTAAATATTATTATATAAATAATAAAAACTTAGCTCTTTGTCACCTGAAAACGACTCACCTGCAGTACCTCTATTTAGATACACTATCGAAACACTAATTTATACCCCTCTGTCAATCATCGTGTTTCTCAGTGTGGATTTGTAAACACTTTGTAAACAGTACATACAATAGTACGCGTTTTCAATGCGCTGTTCATATTGTAAACAAGCGTTTATACCGATGTTACTCTATAGAGTAGTGGGTTGCCCCTCCTCTTATCCGCATTGCTACGAGCGGTATGTGGGGACTATGGCTGAACCGCAAAGAAACACAGATGCATACGGACAAGAGAATTATTATGAAACTGGAGGAATTAACGGTGCAGCGCATCTCATCTGTTAAATATCTGCAGGTAATAGGATTGTCATCGATTGATCCTGGCTGCAGACATTGGTAAGTCACAAATAATAATGAAGATAAGAGAGCAGTTTCATTGTATTATGCAAACCGTTGTGACACATAAAGCACTTAAGTCGTGTAGGCAGTTTGAGCAGCTTTGGATACGACTCATGATCCTGCCCATACCCGAGCATGGAGTGCATTGGCTTGTTCAGCTCTTCTGCGCATTCGTCCTCGCTGCTGCTGCGCTTGGACACGACATGATAACAGAATGATCCGCGCTAGGCGGGTCGCAGCGTTTGTGTGCGCGGTGGAAATGAGTCGCCAAAAATTAATTGATTAATTACGATTTTGACGTACGGTTCATGTCTATAAAAATAGAAAATACGAGTGGTTTTACACCAATGTTTTCTCATAGCAAAAATGAATACTATAGGTGTTTTGCTTTAAAAACAGCCAATGCTTGCAATATACAGATTTCATAAAACAATATTTACAACCGTAAATACGTAAAAATCTGCACCTTAAAAGGCAACATTTTCCCCAACACTAATTATTTAATGCATGAGGCTTCTAAACCAATGTCTTACTCTCAATGAAAATATGCATCTTCTAAGACCAGTGGTTCCCAACCTTTCCGGGCCCACGTTCACTGCCAGCCCTCTAAACAAACGTGACGAAGAACTTGCAGTAAGAAAGATGGCTTTGTGAGTAACATCGTGGGGTCCTTAACTCGTTCTACAGAGCAATTCCCACGGCCTTGTGGATTGCCATGGGCTATGGCTCATAGCCCATAGCCCATAGGTTCAACCACTCCTCTTGACCCATACCTCCCAAAGGTAAACAGAGACAGTAGTAAATATGCAAACTCAAGGCACTTCTGGAATTGCAGCACATCGTGCTCGTAAGACACAGTCAATAAAGAATGTGCCAAACAGTCCCAGTGTGAGAACCTCTTGAGTCGTCAGACTCGTGCATTCTGTGGGCAATTCACACGGATTCTGGCCCTTAACACCACAACCACACTCCAATACCACCCCCTCTGGCTCACACTCATACACAAGCAAACGCACGCAGCTCACACACCCACTCAGGTTCACACACAGACACACAATGCTGACACATTCAGTAGAGCAGGAAGGGGCTGTAGGGAATCTGCATGGAGCTCACGGGAGATGGAAGACAGCGGTGGTGCAGCCCAGGCGAGGAGAGACACAGACAGAGAGGAAGTCGGCAACGTCTGGAGTCTGGACGTGAGCAGGGGGAGTCTGCGGTGAGAGAGGCAGGGCACTATGGAGTTGAGGGTTCACGAATCACAGATTTGTGAGACTCCCCAGAACCCACTGGGCTATGAAGTGGGCGTTAATAAGCGACCAGACATTGAGAGGTTGACTGACGGTTTTCTGGAGTGGAGAACACGTGGTGGGGAGTACATAGAGGTGAGAGGGGAGAGGAAGCGTAGAGTCTATGGAGGATCGTGTAGGCGGTGAGAGTGCGATCTCGCAGTCGATTGGGGACGTGATTGGGAGCCAGTGGCAGAATCTGAAGATTGGGATGATGAGATTTCACTTACACAAATCGTGAGGTGAGGCAGCAGCGGTATTCTGGATCGTGTGGAATTTAGCATTCAGGGATTTGGAGCTGCCAGAGAGGAGGAGTTTGGAGAGTTAACGTTACGCAGGAAAAGATGACAAAGCCATGAAGATCTGGGAAAACAACCCGTGAAACAAGGCACTCCGCACTGCACTCCTGCATGGCATTGTGGGTATGAGCGGTCATGGGTGCCGGCCAGGGTGGTCATGGGGGAGCCGGTGATCACTTCAAGCGGCGACTGTCCCCACATCTCCATTTGCCTCTGTGGGTCCAGTCGTTATCACCGTCATCAGTGGAATCCCATTCTCCTCCTCATCACCGCGCACGTCTGCTTGCCCATCGCCACTGAGAAACAAGAACAAACACGAGTTTACAAACCGCACGGTGCCTGCACACAGCAACAACTGGACACAGTTCATGAGGAATTGGCCCAGAGGCTCATTGGTGCCAACTCAGCACCTCTGAGAACCCAGGCCAGCTTCCTGCGTTCACGTTCATTATTTAGGAGCTGGGCTGGGGGATCCTGGTGCCTGGGCTCGAGGTAAAAAAAAAACTAATTTGTTTAGAACTGCTTTGTGTGTTTAGTTTGTTGTCCTTCCCCTGAACATCCGGTTAGCTACGTAGGGTGCGAAAGAAGTTCAACACACACGCTGTACATACCTGTGTGAGCCGGGGGAGGTCCCAGACGACCGACAGCATTTCTGGATGATGACGGCAGCCCCTGCTACCACGACCCCCACCACTGCCAACACTGCCACCACTACCGCCACAATCCCCTTCGTGCCCAAGAAGTGGGGACTTGCTGTGGGCGAGGTCTCCGCTGCCGCAGCGACAGTCGTGCCACTTGCACCGTCGTGCGGCTGTGGATCTACAGAGACACGGACGGCGGTGTCAAGAACCTAGACAGAGAGGGGGGCTCAACGAGACCCCCACTCGCACCCAGCACCACCACCCCACCCAGCTACTCAACACAGCTTCACGTGCATTGGAGAAATTCATGATGCAGGTCACACACAAGAGATGCATGAAGGGGAACAGCACGAGCTCACCTTTCAAATCACGTGGCCAAACACAACCAAAGCCAAGACTTCTCTAATATTTGACAAACACGTCCTGGGCAAATATATTAGCAAAAAGTGCACTTTGATTATTGCCTGCAGAAGTTACCAGACGCGATCCGTTGCTTGAGGATTTGGTGACTTTGAGGCTGATACGACCCGTGATGTTCAGCAGTGGAGAGGAGCATCTCAAAAGCACTGTCCCGACCAGACCCCCCGGCACAGCGATCGAGACATTCGAAGCAGACACATCTACGCAAAGAGAGACAAGTCACACTTGTTACGGACATGGAGAGAGACTGGTCACATTGATTGCAGAGGTCGGATGTTTAGCATATACCCACTCTGGTCAGGGTAATGGTTGAACTCTGGGTTGGTGCCAGGATTGAGGTCCGAATTAGTGTCAGCGATAGTGCTTGTGCTAAGGGCAGTGTTTTGATGGGGAGCGGTGGTGTAGCGGTTAGCACGCTGCGCTACGAACCCAGCGACCCAAGTTCGATTCCCCCTCACGGCCAACACCAGTGTCAATTATCTGAACCGGTCTTGGGCCTCATGTAGGTAGGCTCAGCCCCAAATAAATATCTGCTGCTGTGTGTAAACATTTCCATTGGAGGGACAAAGGCGGCCGGGCGTGGTGCTGGCCACCAATCCCATCGTGTGCCGTTCCGGCCTTCATTACGCGCTGCACCTTGCTAACAGCACTTGCCCTAACCCCGACTGTTAAAGGCTACACAGGGGATCTTTATCTTTGTTTAGGTTAGAATTTGCATGAGCGGTCAAGGTAAAGGTTAAGTGTGAAAAGTGAATGAAGGTTTGCTTAAGCACTTGACTTGATGCCTCGGTGACATCGACTGGTGGATGAGTCCTGGCAGCCCACTCACAGTGACTAGGAGATGTTTACTACCTCGCCTGGTATAAAGGAGGTCGTGGGTTCGATCCTAACCTTGACACCTGTATATTTGGAGTATGTGTAGTGGTGGTGTTGACGCGCGCCGACTGTGACAGTGATGGATCACGGGGCGGCACGGGTGCGGGGTTGGGCACGCGTTGTGGGCGTGGTATGGACGCGCGCGCCGGGAGTGACGGATGACGGGGCGGCGCGGCGTGGGTGGTGAGGCACGCTGAGATGTGGGAAAACAGGATCGTAGCCAGCGCCCAGTGATTGGTCAAATAGGATGGGTGCTCTCAGCGACGTCCGCAGGTGGGGTATAAAGGGGGACGCGCGAGAGCACTCGGGGTGGTTAACCAGTTGAAGATCGAAGACGGAGTTGAAGACATAGTGCCCCGAGACCCCTAGTCCCGCTGTCCTTGTAGGGACCGGGGCTCTGTGTGGCTCGGAGGCGAGACTGTGGGACCCGTGGTTCGACGCCCACGTGGGTCGGGACTGGGGGACCCACAGTCGAGACGGACACCCTGGCAGGGTGTGTCCCGAGTAGCTCAGTGGGTGTTTGTCACCCGAGTAGCTCAGTGGGCGTTAGTCGCCAGAGTAGCTAAGTGGGTGTTGGTCACCCGAGTAGCTCAGTGGGTGTTTGTCACCCGAGTAGCTCAGTGGGCGTTAGTCGCCAGAGTAGCTCAGTGGGCGTTAGTCGCCAGAGTAGCTAAGTGGGTGTTGGTCACCCGAGTAGCTCAGTGGGTGTTAGTCACCCGAGTAGCTAAGTGGGTGTTAGTCACCCGAGTAACCAAGTGGGTGTTAGTCACCCGAGTAGCTAAGTGGGTGTTAGTCACCCGGGTAACCAAGTGGGTGTTAGTCACCCGAGTAACCAAGTGGGTGTTAGTCACCCGAGACACTACAGTGGGTGTTAGTCGCCTGTGAACCGAAGTTGGTGAAATAAAGAGTGTGCTACCCGTGAAGTCGTCTCCCGCCGAGTTACTACATTACATATGCGTGTGCTCTCTCCTCGTGATTTTTTCTCCAGGACTTCCGGTTTTTCCCTCCACATTCACAATGAAAACGCGTTGAGAGTATCTGACTGCTTTAAATTTCCACGTGATAATAAACCACTTTGTTGAGCTATCATTTGTGATAGCCAGTTAACTTCTGAGAGCAACATAGCTCAGTGGAGCCTTACCTGGTAAAATAAAAAAAAATTATTTGGTATAAAACATTTAAATAGTTTCGCTAACTTACAACCACATCTGTCTCTGAATATAATCTCTCTGCGTCTGTGAGCGATTCTGAGTTACAGACCATCTTCCAGTCTTTCCCGCTTCTAGGATCGTGAAGTACCAGCTCCAGAAAATCTTCGACGATCTTATAGAGCCATCGTTCCCCCCGGACAAACCTCCGGTCATTTTTCCACCCATGTCACCGTACGAGATGGATTTTGGTAAAACTTTGACCGTCCATCCCCACTTCTACGCGTGCAGATCACCGGCACATTGAGGGAGACAAAGTCAGGGTGAGGGTCCCCGGGTTCGGTTTGACTTCATCGTAGAGACACAATAAATGTCCTCAGGGCTGTCAATTAGAGGCCGCCGTCACAGTCCCTGCTACAAAATGCACCCCAAACCACTGCCCACCCACCAGACCTGCAGGCCATGCTTCCACCCCCATATGAAAGACGCCGTGCCACCCGATTATGCACAACCCCTGCCAAGCTACGCCCTTGCCCCCCAAGTTGCCAGACCATTTCTCCCTGGATAGAAGCTCCCTGGACAGTGGCGCCTTTAATCTTCTTCACTGCTGTCCCGATATGGAACTGCCTCCCTGATGAAAGCATTGTCAGCGAAATCACCGACTTGGGTCTCCGGGCCTTCAAATGGCGAGCACGTGGTACATCTCCTAACTTCACCACACGCCTTGTACGGACTGAGTCTTTGAGCTGCATGAGTAAACCAATGATTATGCCGATTTGGTGAAGTATGGCTGTCGTTCACAATTGCACCGCATACAAAAAGAGGACTGTAGGGTGTGAACGAATCGTGCGTCAACTTACGTGTGATGGCAATGAACAGCACGGCGACTATGCAGGCGAACTTGCCCTCCATGTCCTCCTGGTGACAAAAAAAGAACGATTCACAAAGGGCTCGCGCAGCCGTGCCATTCACCTCCGTTCGGCGGAGGAGACGGGACCCCCCTTTTGTTTGAAGCGCCGATGAGTCAGCGGTCACGTGGTCTCGCGGGGCGGGGTCACGTGGTCTCGCGGGGCGGGGTCACGTGGTCTCGCGGGGCGGGGTCACGTGGTCTCGCGGGGCGGGGTCACGTGGTCACGCGGGGCGGGGTCACGTGGTCTCGCGGGGCGGGGTCACGTGGTCTCGCGGGGCGGGGTCACGTGGTCACGCGGGGCGGGGTCACGTGGTCTCGCGGGGCGGGGTCACGTGGTCTCGCGGGGCGGGGTCACGTGGTCTCGCGGGGCGGGGTCACGTGGTCACGCGGGGCGGGGTCACGTGGTCTCGCAGGGCGGCGTCGTCTCGCTTAGACGGGGGCCAGACACGATCCGGCACAAATCGCTCGGTCAAGAAGCCACCGCGCTCAGGCACAGGACCCTCGAGTTCCCCGTTGACTCACTGCCAAGTTAAAAGTCGAGTTCGTTTCTGCCCCCAAAATGCTCCACTCTCGAACGACTTTTTTTCACGCGAGAAATACAAATTGCTTCTTTCTTCTTCTTCTTGGTTCTTTCGGTAAAGTCACGTAGAAGGGAAATAATAAAATAATATAAATAAAACATAATAAAATAATTCTCACGACGTTTCGGCCACAACGCAAGCAGCCGTCCTCAGGTGGAGAACAGGTCTGTCGAAAAGACAGCGTCTGAATTATGTTATATTTTTATTATTTTATTATTTCCCTTCTACGTGACTTTACCGAAAGAACCAAGAAGATGAATCCCTGCAGTCACGAAAGTTTTAAATCGAAATTTACTTCTTTCTTGTTTTAAAATAAAGCAATTAAACGTAAAATGTAAACACTTGCCGCACATGAAGAACCACAGCACAAGATCTCCCGTGATAGCATATGATAGAACCTCCTTACAGCCATATATTTTAAATCACTCTCACACTCTCCACTCAGTCACACAGCCCTCTCTCTCTCTAGATTTGAAGCTTTCGTGACTGCAAGGATTCATACTCTTAGTTCTTTCGGTAAAGTCACGTATGTAAAAAAATGAAATTTAAATTAATAAAATGAAACAGTGATTTTATTGTTTTCTTTTATTAATTTTTATTTCATTTTTTTACCTACGTGACTTTACGGAAAGAACTAAGAGTATATTCTCTCTCTCTCTCTACACCCCCCCACCCCCGAGACAAAGATCCCCGTGTAGCCTGTAACAGACTGTAGGGGCAAGTGCTGTTCGCGAGCACCTATGAAGGCCGGCACGGCACACGAGGGGGTGGGTGGCCAGCACCACGCCCAGACACCTTCGTCTCACTAGTGGCGATGTGTGTGAGTGTTGTGTGTGTGTGAGAGAGAGAGTGCTGTGTGTGTGAGTGCTGTGTGTTGTGTGTGAGTGCTGTGTGGTGTGTGCGAGTGCTGTGTGGTGTGTGTGAGTGCTGTGTGGTGTGTGTGAGTGCTGTGTGGTGTGTGTGAGTGCTGTGTGTGTGCTGTGTGTGCGAGTGCTGTGTGTGTGAGTGCGTGCCGTGGACTTTCCGTCACCGGCACATTTCACTGCTCCCCAGAGCAGGAGTTGCACCCAGATGTACTCTCGTTACAAGCGGCAGGGAACTTGTGGCAAGACGCATCCCACTCACACAGTCACACATAGACACAGTGATAGACACACAGACACACATAGACACACAGTGATAGACACACATTGACAGAGTGACAGACACACAGAGACAACGTCACATACAAAGGTAAAGACACGAGGAGTCGATGAACCAAATGGAACCCCGAGAATTGCGTTCGGTACCCAGTGACGCAGTCTCCGTGAGCAGGGCGAGAGAGACAACCTCACCTCCTCTCAGCTGTGATGATGATGATGGGGGGGAAGAGCAGGACACCAATAACGCGACTGGGCGTCTCTCTCACCTGGATGTGCTCATCGCTTTTATACGGCTCGGCGGAAAGGTGTAGCACCACGCCCCCTTGCGTCCAATTGGTCCGAGCGACCTCATTAATATTCACATGACGGCACGTTCAGCCCGCTGATTGGTTGATTCCGCCGAGGTACATTAACATGTCTCTGGGTGGGGTGGGGGGCCATGTGGCATGGCTGCTGTGTGTGCCGCATTTTTCCCGCCAATTTTTTTTTATTACTACACGTGCACTATACGCGTATTATAGTTCGATTTAAAGCTTTCGTGACTGCAGGGATTTATCTTCTTGGTTCTTTCGGTAAAGTCGCGTAGAAGGAAAATAATAAAAATAAAACATAATAAAATAAGTCTCTTCTTGGTTCTTTCGGTAAAGTAGCGTAGAAGGAAAATAATAAAATAATAAAACATAATAAAATAATTCTCACGACGTTTCGGCCACAACGCAAGCAGCCGTCTTCAGGTGGAGAACAGGTCTGCCTTCTCGACAGACCTGTTCTCCACCTGAAGACGGCTGCTTGCGTATTATAGGTTTCATGATTAGCACTGTACACATTTTTACGCATCTCTGATGTGAACCACACAACTTCGACAGCCCCATGATGATTTTTAGTTCATGCTGGTAACCCTTGCCAAGTGAAGCTGGCTAATTGGATACGTGAATGAATGAATGAGGTCAGGCATGTCGAAAGTCCGGCCCGCGGGCCAATAACGGCCCGCGGTCAGATTTCATACGGCCCGCAGCTTCGGTCTTATAACGTGTTTTTTATGGCTCGCCAGCTCTGTCAGAATAAATACATCATGGAACTCATGGAAATGTAAGGTATTCTATACAGTCTGTTCAATGTTATCTGACTGAATGAAAGGCAGAATTGCGTTTTTAGAGTTGTTCACGTCTGCCTGAGTGGCTTATATTTGGTTACATTGTCATTTGAAAAATAAAGTTAATTGTGACAATGAAATTGTTTTATAACAGTGTGTATTTTCACGTAACTTTTGTGGTTAAAACAATGTCAAAAGGAACTATTGGCCCCCGGGCATCTTCACTTTATCAAATGTGGCCCTCTTTGCAAAAAGTTTGGACACCCCTGATCTAGGTGCATACATCTTGGGGGTTAACCATACTCCACCCCGCTAGTCAGTGCGAGTTTGTGAAAAGGGCGTCAACTGAGGAGATTGAGCGATGAATTCAGTTCGTATGCAGATGTTAGGTGGATTAATAACATGAGAGGGGGAACCGGTTTGGGGAGGCTTTCATCCAGCAGTGGAATGATCATGACTGATGAATGAATGTTGGAATGAAGGCAGTGAGGAAGGGATATATCCCCTTACGTGGAGACTGCCCAGGAGCGAGAGTGACGAGCGAGCGATTGCTGAGGGATGCAACATCGGCTGTTGCACGGCGAGAAAGACACATGATCACGCTCACTGATAGAACAAAAATGCTCAAAAGAAATGTCCCAGCAGTTGTTAGAGTGCCATACTTTGTGCTTGCAACAGATAATGCAAACTACTATTATAGCCTTCTGCTTCAATACAACCATACAGAAGTGAACAAGAGCTATTCCAAGGATTTGATACTGCAAAGGAAGCGTTTCTGGAAAATGAACAACAGGTAAAACAGATGAGTGACGTTTTACATTTAATCCCGTTCCCATATATGGGGCACTAAATTATTTTCATTCTAATAAAAAGATCTATTGTTTTTGGGCGTGAAAATAAAAGTTCTTCATATCTAATCCTGCAGTTTATTTTTTATTACTGTTTAAAGTCGGCAATATTTCTTTCCTCGCGTAATAATATTTTGATCATCAGTGATGAGGCTTCGCGGAACAATCATCACGTGCTTCCCGCTAGACTAATAAGGTGGCCGCTTTTTTGGGACGACAGGTAAACATTAGTCCAAGATGTCTGCGCCCTTGTTGTCAATATGGAGTAGTGAAGAAGAGGAAATTACGGCCAGACCTCCTTCAAAAGTCCGTAAAAAGTATTTTAAACAATGCTACATGCATCTCACGTCCATAAAGAAAGAAGAAACAAAGGATTTTACACGCACACGGTTGGATACATTCAGAAACTGCGTCAAACGGTGGCTTTTTTTGCAAGGTGAGAATCAGAGAATAGCAGAAACATACATTGTCTAGAAATCGAGTTTGACAATGTTCCCGAAGACGCTGGGTTTCACTCCACTTGCTACAGGCGTTTCATTGACAAAAAGCGCTTGGATGCGGCCGAGAAACGGGCCACACAGCGTCCTGAAGCTCAAGATCAAGGCCAGTCTGTGCCATCGGGTAGTAACGTTAGTATCGCTACAGTTGATTGTCCCGAAAAAAAACTTAGATCCAGGACCGGCCTGCCAGTAGCTTGTGCTGGTCCTGTGCTTCCTGCCTTGTGCATAATTTGTAAGAAAACGGACAAGTACATTACTGTGGGAGGCAAACGCCAGAAGGACCATCTTTCACAAGAAGAAACGTCAGCAGGTAAGTAAAAACAAAACACACACACAAACACACACACGTTTGAACTTTTATTCCCTTATGCTGGGCACCATGGCTAACTTTCAATTACAATTACATAATTTATGTAATGTTTATTTTACAGTCAGAGACAGATTTGCATTGTTTTGCATAAAGCTACCAGAACACTCGATATTGTTTAACTCTAAACACAGTTTTTTATTAGTTGAATTCGTTTTTATTTATTTATTTACAGGCAAGTTGCTGAAAGCTGCTGAGATGAAGGGAGACACTAGCATTCTTCTGCATATTCGAGACAATGACTGTGTGTCTCTGGAGGTGCGATACCACAAGTCCTGTTGTAGACAGTACACCAGGTTTTTGACAAAGTCTAGTGCATCAGTTACTGTGACCTCAGAAGAACAGTGAGTTAGCAATATTTTATATTATTAAATAATAATTAATAATTCCCTCACATTTTCACATTTCAAAAGTAAAGCATTGACCATCTATATTGTCGATTTGTCTGTAAACACAGTCTTGACTGCACAACTATTGCACCAGTAATTCAAAATGAAAACATGTTTAGTGATTTGTTAAGGTAGAAGAAACTAGAAATAATTTTCTTGCTGAAGAATAAAAAATAATCTCAAATCACTTTGTCAGGTTTCGATTTGCTATTTATACTACATTTAAATTTTAAGCCATTGTGCAATAGTTATGGCACATAAAGTAATACATCTTTTCTGTTTTTAATGGGTTTTCTTTTCAGAAATGAGCCAACCTTCGATGCCAGCTACAAGATCTTCTGTGAGAGGATCATCCGCCATAGAATAATTGTAAACCAAGAGGTGTTGACAATGACTCAGCTAAGAAGGATCTTTTTAAATCTGGTGAAAAAACATGAAGATCTTGATGCTTCAAACTACAGGTAATTTGAATTCCACAAATTTCTTTGGAATCTTTGGAAAGAACGTGTCTGCAACATTCTTTTTCTAACAAAAATGGAATTCATAAAAATCATAATCATATTTTATAACGTGTAGAATCTGTTAACAGTGTATTTTAACCTAAAAACAATTTCAGTGTGAATATATCTTTATTTATACCATTGTGATCATCTTTCACTCTATCTTTTTGATTCAGGCAGGATAAATTGAAGAGGAGGTTGGCCCGTGATTTTCCCCAGCTGGTGTTTCACTCCCCCAAGAAGTGCAACATAAGTGAGATGGTTTTCGTTGAGACATTGTCTGCAGATAAGCTGATAGACAGGCTACCTCATCCATCAGGTACAGAAACAACAGAGTCAACTGAGGTAACTAGCGAAAGTGACTGTGAAAACAGGGCTAGTGCAAAAGCTGGTCCACAAAGACCAAGTTCAATGGCCTCCATCAATACTGCAGAGGACACGAGGACACTTTACAGTGTGGCATTCATATTAAAGATGCTTCTGTGTGACCCTCCCGGTATGAAATGCCCGTGGCCACCCACATCAGATGACCTAAATGTGAGCGAGGATAAATCTGTCGTTCCAATTGAACTGTACAATCTGATTTCCTGGATTATTGATGCAACTGAGGGAACCAACACTGGCCCATTATGTTGATATTCCAGATGATTTGAACCTAAAAGTGATATCTATCTGTCACGACATTGTGTATCTTGCATATAAGGGTCAGAGGCAGACCCCTAAGTGATTAGACTAGGTAAATTTCACACATGCATGTCCTACCTGAGCATTCCAGGAAAAAGGTTTGGAGATGCAAGACTGCAAGACACACTCATTGAGTCCGAAGTTGTTGCCCCAGGATCCATCAATGGAGTGATCAGTGGTCATCATTACAACCGCAGCATGAGGGCACACAAACTTCTGTACGAGAGTCTGCAACGCATGAGACTTCTCACCTTCTTAGATTCTCTGCCACCAGAGGAGAGATATGAGTGTCTGGATGTCATCAATGAGATCAAATGTGCATTCCCGGACAGAACAATGGATGTTTTGTATGCAAATGAGAAATTTGACAAAATGTGTTCGAAATATGAAGACTTTGTTAAAAGAAGAAGTGCAGAAAACCCAACGTTTGCCTTCTGGAGTTCATACATCGACATGGTACATATACTCCTTCTATTTGTGAGAGCAACACGAGAATCGGATTGGCAGCTTCACCTGTCAACAGTGCGCTTGATGATGGCATGGTTTTTTGCGTACGAACGTGTAAATTTATGGACGGGATCAGAAGACACCAACACAATGGAAAAAGTTTCAATCAGATGGAACAAACAAAGAAGCACTGGCAGAATTCCTCTATGTTGTGTGGCGAAAGGCTGATCTTACCACTGTGGGCAAGGACTTAAGCTTGTACATAGCACATGGAGACCTGTGTCACTGCGTGACTGTAATGGAGGGTTTACAAACTCTCAGTGCTGTTGAAGATCTGACATGTGATTATGAGGAATGTGACACCAGGGCGTTTTTACATGCACAACATGCTGCACAGGAACATCAAACTGCAGTCATCAAGAGCCCTGATACTGATGTGGCAGTGATTGCTTTAAGTCTGCAGCCAGATTTACCATGTAGGTTGTATTTTTTCACGGGGGTTGGCAACAAAACAAGGCTCATTGACTTAGCTAAGGTGTCGTCAGCTCTTGGCACAAGTGTCTGTTTGGCACTTATTGGGATCCATACCTTCTCAGGTTGTGACTCTACAAGTGCCTTTTATGGCAAAGGCAAAAGGCATTTTCTGTTGCTTGTGAGAAAGATGAATATCTGACTGCTTTTACAAATCTGGGTAGCAGTTTTATCCTAGACCAGTCTACCTTTGAGCTACTTTGCACATATGTGTGCCACCTGTATGGACAGTCATCTGCCGAAAATGTGAACGATGCAAGATACAAACCATTCTGTATGGCATCGTCAGCTTTGCCAGAACTATCCATGCCCCCAACAAGTGACGCCCTGTACCAACACTGCAAAAGGGCAAACTACCAAGCAGCCATAATGAGACATTCTCTGAAAGGTATAATGTGTGCCCCTTCACCCATTGGCAATGGATGGCACCTCGAGGATGGTGAGTTAACAGTGACCTGGATGACTAGAAATCCTGCTCCTGAAAGTGTGTTGCAGGCAGTCCACTGCAGTTGCAAGCATAGCAAATGTGAGACTGGAAGATGTTCCTGTATGTCTGCAAGACTGTCTTGTACTGATTTATGTCGGTGCCAAAATTGTGCAAATGTTTCACAGGAAACAAAAGACCTACATGGGATGATGGCTCTGATAGTGATAGGGATGATACCGATGAGTAAATATGCGCTGTGTTATAATTTAAGGTGATTTTGAGCTGTAAAGAATCTGTTGTAGAATTGTAATTTTTTTGGCAGCATTCCAAAAAAAGGGGACAGTGTAGCATTTCGGGTCATTTCAGCCAACTTGGGCTAAAGTGTGCTTATATTTGTATCTTTCTGTGATTACACAGTACCTACTGAAAATTTTGATGTATAAAACATCAGTTTTGCTAAATTTATGTTTGTTTAATTTTGCTTAGTACCAATCCGTGAAGTTGAAGCATATTTTCTACAAATGTGCCATATTTCATGGTCTACATTCACACTTGAGTATATAATGCACCAAAACCTGTCTCAAGTGTCAGTTTGAGAGATATTTTGTGTTGCTAAAATGTATATAAATAAAGTTACAAACAAAAGCAGCAGCATAAGATTTTCGTTTTGTCCAATTCACAATTATATACATTTATGGATTGTGACAAAAAACTGCAGGGTATTTTGCGGAGAACTTTTAACATAAAGTCGATAATGGTTTTGTCTATGAAAAAAATCATTTAAAAAGTAGTGCCCAGGTGTGGGAACGAAAATCATTTTCCAGCCACTTTTTCCTAGTTCACCTTATGGCGTACGAGCGAGCCATAAATAACACATTATAAGACCGAAGCTGCGGGCCGTATGAAATCTGATCGCGGGCCGTGATTGGCCCGCGGGCCGGACTTTGGACATGCCTGGTGTAGTGTATAGTAGTGTAGTGTATAGTGGTGTAGTGTATAGTGTAGTGTATAGTGTAGTGTATAGTGGTGTAGTGTATAGTGTAGTGTATAGTGGTGTAGTGTATAGTGTAGTGTATAATGGTGTAGTCTATAGTGTAGTGTATAATGGTGTAGTGTATAATGGTGTAGTGTATAGTGTAGTGTATAGTGTAGTGTATAGTGGTGTAGTGTATAGTTTAGTGTATAGTGGTGTAGTGTATAGTAGTGTAGTGTATAGTAGTGTCTAGTAGTGTATAGTGTAGTGTATAGTGGTGTAGTGTGTATTGTAGTGTATAGTGGTGTAGTGTGTATTGTAGTGTATAGTAGAGTAGTGTATAGTAGTGTAGTGTATAGTGGTGTAGTGTATAGTGTAGTGTATAGTAGTGTAGTGTATAGTGTAGTGTATAGTAGTGTAGTGTATAGTGTAGTGTATAGTATAGTGTATAGTGTAGTGTATAGTGTAGTGTATAGTGTAGTGTATAGTGTAGTGTATAGTGTAGTGTGTAGGTGCTGGCGAAGAACAACAAACTATGAACACAACAACATCAACAGCAGCAACAAGCAGCAGCTTGAAAGAACTGTGTTTATTCATCTCCCCGTGGTGTCTGAATAATCCCTCGTCGCTGAACCCCCTGAACCCCCTCCTGGACATCAAAGAGCTTTACAGCTCATGGGATTTCCCTCCTCCCGCAGGAGACACACAAAGACCTCGCAATGCTGTTTCAAATCTCGACTTAGAGCTTTGTTCGTGACCGCAGAGATTCATATTCTTCGGGTCTTTCGGCAAAGTCACGGAGATGGGTTCAAAGAAAACAACAAAAAACAACGAAAACGACGACTTTTGGATCGCTGCCACGCCAAATCGAGCTCTCTCAGCTGCTGGAATCGCGACAACGCAAGCCCAGCAGGGCCAGGGGGCGGAGCCAGTGACGTCACGTGCTCTCAGCTGCACGTGACATCAGAATCCGCAGGAGCGGATCTGACAGAGCTACCTCTGAGCCCCACTTCTAGAAGTGACGCTTGAATGGAACCCGCAGAAGTGGACACCACAGAACTACCTCTGAGCCCCACTTCTATGAGTGGCGCTTGAATGGAACCCGCAGAAGTGGACACCACAGAACTACCTCTGAGCCCCACTTCTAGAAGTGACGCTTGAATGGGACCCGCAGAAGTGGACTCCACAGAGCTACCTCTGAGCTCCACTTATATAAGTGACGCTTGAATGGAACCCGCAGAAGTGGACGCCACAGAGCTACCGCTGAGCATGCTGGGTAAATTGCGTGGCAGCAGTCAAACCGAGAGTTTATTTCTCCCAGCTCGGGAGCGAAGCAGAATCAAGTGCATTGTGGGTAACAGCGAGTGGCGAGTACAGCACTGCCCCCCCCCACTGCAATACTTGACCCTGATTGGTCCACGCCATTTGGGGTCGTAGCGAAGCAGACCTCGATTGGTCGTCGAGTTTTACGGGGTGCGGTAACGGAGTCGCTGATTGGTCGGAGGTTTGGGGCAGTTGTGACGGGGACCGTGATTGGGAGCCGAGTATACGGGGCTTAGCAACAAGGATCCTGATTGGTCGCGGGGTTCGGGGTTGTAGTAACGGTGTCTCTGATTGGTCGCGGTGTTCGGGGTTGTAGTAACGGTGTCTCTGATTGGTCGCGGTGTTTGGGGTTGTAATAACGGTGTCTCTGATTGGTCGCGGTGTTCGGGGTTGTAGTAACGGTGTCTCTGATTGGTCGCGGGGTTCGGGGTTGTAGTAACGCTGTCTCCGATTGGTTGCAGTGTGGTGGGGGTTGTATTAACGGGGTCTCTGATTGGTCGGGGTGTTCGGGTTGTAGTAACGGGGTCTCTGATTGGTCGCGGTGTTCGGGGTTGTAGTAACGGGGTCTCTGATTGGTCGCGGTGTGGTCGGGTTGTAGTAACGGTGTCACATGCGCTGCACGGGCGTGAGGCCCAGGATGTGGAAGCAAGTCTCCATCACCATGGCGGTCGCCTCACACAGCAGCAGGCGGCTCATGTTCACCTTCACCACCTCACCTGGTGAGCGGCGGCGGGGGGGGAGGGTAGGGGGGGGGTGAGAGAGTCGGTTGGTGGGTGGGTGAGTGGGTGGGTGGGTGAGTGGGTGGGTGGGTGAGTAGTTGAGTGAGTGAGTGGGTGGGTGAGTGAGTGGGTGGGTGAGTGAGTGGGTGGGTGAGTGGTTGAGTGGGTGAATGGGTGAGTGAGTGAGTGGGTGGGTGGGTGGGTGAGTGGGTGGGTGGGTGAGTGAGTGAGTGGGTGGGTGGGTGGGTGATTGAGTGAGTGAGTGGGTGGGTGGGTGAGTGGGTGAGTGAGTGGGTGGGTGGGTGGATGGGTGGGTGAGTGAGTGAGTGAGTGGGTGAGTGAGTGAGTGGGTGGGTGGGTGGGTGAGTGAGTGAGTGAGTGGGTGGGTGGATGGGTGGGTGAGTGGGTGGGTGGGTGGATGGGTGGGTGGGTGAGTGGGTGGGTGGGTGGGTGGATGGGTGGATGGGTGGGTGGGTGGGTGGGTGGGTGGGTGAGTGGGTGGGTGGGTGGGTGAGTGGGTGGGTGGGTGGGTGGGTGAGTGGGTGGGTGGGTGGGTGGATGGATGGGTGGGTGGGTGGATGGGTGGATGGGTGGGTGGGTGGGTGGATGGGTGGGTGGGTGAGTGGGTGGGTGGGTGGGTGGATGGGTGGGTGGGTGAGTGGGTGGGTGGGTGGGTGAGTGAGTGAGTGGGTGAGTGTGGGTGAGTGAGCGGGTTAACAAGCACTCTTTTCCACATCAGCCCACCACTTCTCTAGCCCGTGTCACTCGCTCAACCACACTCACCCACGCACTCACCCACTGCTCCACCCACACCACCCTCACCACCCACCATCCACACCACCCACCACACCACTCACCCACACCACTCACCCACACCACCCACACACCACCCACACCACCCACACCACCAACCCACACCACCCACACCACTCACCCACACCACACGACGCACATCACCCACCCACCCACCCACACCACCCACCCACAACACACCACCCTCCCACACCACCTAGCCACTCGCACCACCCACACCACCCACACCACCCACACCACCCACACCACCCACACCACCCACAACACCACCACACCACCCCACCCACCCACCCACTCACCCACCCACCCACCCACCCACCCACCCACTCACTCACACCACCCACACCACCCACACCACCCACACACACCACCCACACACACCACCCACCCACACCACCCACACCACCCACCCACAAACCCCACACTCACTCACCCACTCACTCACTCACCCACCCACCCACTCACTCACCCACCCACCCACTCACTCACCCACCCACCCACCCACTCACCCACCCACCCACCCACTCACCCACCCACCCACCCACTCACCCACCCACCCACCCACTCACTCACCTCACCCACCCACCCACCCACCCACCCCACCCACTCACTCACTCACCCACCCACCCACTCACCCACCCACCCACTCACCCACCCACCCACCCACTCACTCACTCACTCACCCACCCACCCACCCACCCACCCACCCCACCCACCCCACCCACACCACCCCACACCACACCACCCCACCCACACCACACCACCCACACCACCCACCACACCACCACACCACCCACACCACACCACCCACACCTCCCCACTCACCCACACCACCCACCCATACCACCCACCCCACCCACCCACACCACACACCCACTCACACCACACACACCACCCACCACCCACCCACACCACCCACACCACCCACACACACTACCCACACCACACCACCCACCCCACCCACTCCACCCACCCACACCACACACACCACCTACACCACTCACACCACCCACACCACACACACCACCCACCCACAAACCCCACACTCACTCACCCACTCACCCACTCACTCACTCACTCACCCACCACCCCCACACCACCCACACCACACCACCCACCCACACCACCCACCCACCCCACCCACCCCACCCTCCCCACCCACACCACCCACACCACCCACACCACACCACCCACCCACACCACCCACACCACCCACCCACCCCACACCACACACCACACCCACCCCCCCGTACCGGTGGTGCGATCCTTCTCCACGCAGTAGCAGGCGTCGTAAAAGTCGGTGAAGGTCCCGGCGAGCTCGTACAGGAAGTCGCACAGCGTGTGCAGCTGCAGGTCGTCCGCCGTCCGGGCCAGGACCTCGGGCAGGCGCAGGATGGCGCGGGCCAGCCGGCGCTCGCTGGCGTGACCCAGCGCCACGCCGCCGACGCGCCGAGCCTCGGAGCGCAGCTGAGCCGGATCCACGTGAGCCACTCGCGCTATCGAGCTGTGGGGGGGGGGGGGGGTGAAGAGCTTTATTGCTCATGGGGTTTGCTCCTGCGGCATGAATACAGTCGGGGGGGGAGATGGGGAGATGGGGGGGGAGATGGGAGGTGTGTGTCTGTGTGTATGTGTCTGTGTGTGTGTGTCTGTGTGTGTGTGTGTCTGTGTGTGTCTGTGTGTGTGTGTGTGTCTGTGTGTGTGTCTGTGTGTGTGTCTGTGTGTGTGTGTCTGTGTGTGTCTGTGTGTGTGTCTGTGTGTGTGTCTGTGTGTGTGTCTGTGTGTCTGTGTGTGTGTGTCTGTCTGTCTGTCTGTGTGTGCGTGTGTGTGTCTGTGTGTGTCTGTGTGTGTCTGTGTGTGTCTGTGTGTGTGTGTCTGTGTGTGTCTGTGTGTGTGTGTGTCTGTGTGTGTGTGTCTGTGTGTGTGTGTCTGTGTGTGTGTGTCTGTGTGTGTCTGTGTGTGTGTGTGTGTGTCAGTGCGTGTGTGTGCGTGTTCACCGTATGCGAGTGTAGGCGTAGAGCAGGTACACGGCGGTGTTGCCGCGGTCGTCCAGCATCTTGGCGAAGGAGAAGACGTAGTCGTTGGTGCGGCTGTGCGCCAGGTCGGCGTACTTGATGCAGCCAAACGCCACCGCACGACGCGCCGCCTCAAGCTCCTCCGGCGTCAGCACCTGCACCGCACCACACGGCACACGGCACGGCACACACACACAGACACCACTCAGACACCGTACACACACACCACACAGACACCGCACACACCACACACACACCACACACACACAGACACACCACACACACACACACAGACACACACACACACAGACACACACACCACACACACACACACACACACAGACACACACACCGCACCACGCACACACACACACAGACACACACAGACACACACACAGACACACACAGACACACACACAGACACACACACACACACAGACACACACACACAGACACACACACACAGACACACACACACACAGACACACACACACCCAGACACACACACACAGACACACACACACACACAGACACAAACACACCACACACACACAGACACACACAGACACACACACACACCACACACACACCACACACACCACACACACCGCACACACACACCGCACACACACCACACACACACCGCACACACACCGCACACACACCACACACACATCACACCACACACACCGCACCACACCGCACACACACACCGCACACAAACACCGCACACACACAGATAGAGCATGTGTTCAAGCTGGCTGAGAAAAAGCGACAGGCCCACTCTCATCGGCTACAGCATCCCACGCCAGAGAATGGAGGTTCGGAGAGCGGTGAGGCGCTGCAAGGATGGGTGGTGGTCACGGGTGCAGAGGCGATGGAGTCTGCCTCAGTGGCCTGCGATCACAAATCACTATTTAACTCCATCAAAAAAGTAACCTGCAGCGCCACACCTATTACCATCATTAGGGGGAAAAACGATGATCCAATCTCCGACCCCCAGGAACAGGTTTGCAGATTTGCTGAGCATTTCTGAGGTCCTGGGGGAGGGGAAATCCCTCAGCCAGGAAAACAACGTGGGACAAAGTGGGGGTAACCCTGCTGAGGCTGCGGTGCCTCAAATATTGGAGGAGAAAGTCACCCCATGCGAGTGGCTGGCTGAGGTGCCATCTGTTGAGGAAGTAGTGAAAGCTATCCAGAGTCTGAGACCAGGAAAGGCACCGGGCAGAGATGATCTCCCACAGACTGCCCTACATGACATCATTACAACAGTCTGGGCCACTGGACGGGTTCCGCAGGATTGGAAGGATGCCCTGGTGGTCCCCCTCTTTAAGAAGGGGGACCGCACAGACTCTAACAACTACAGGGGCATCTCACTCCTCAGTGTGCCGGGAAAAGTCCTGGCAAGGATTATTCAACATCGCCTTGCTAAGCATGCTGAGGAGAGGCTTGCGGAGCAGAGGTGTAGGGAATTCCAACAAGACCTACATCTCTGCTTTATTGACCTGATCAAGGCCTATGATACCATCAGTAGGCCTGGGCTCTGGGTTGTTATTCATGCTTTCGGAGTCCCTGACCCGCTGCTCACGATCATTAAGGACCTTCATGATGGTGAGTGGGCCCGGGTAAAACTACGTGGCCGGGAGTCAGAGCCTTTCCCTGTACACCTTGGGATGCGACAGGGAAGTCCTCTGGCTCCCACATTATTTAACATCTATTTTGACCGCGTAGTTCGTGAAGCCTTCAATAGCTGTACCGGAGGAATTTCCATTTGGTACAGATGGGAGGCTAATCGATGCCCGGGTGCGGTCAAGGAATGGCTCCCTATTGTTCAACCACGTTATGTGTGCCGATGATCTGGTAATTGCTGCTCATTCAGAGAAGGAGTTGGAGACGCTGCTGCTGAGACGGGAGCGTGCCACAAAGAGGTGGGGCCTTACCATCAGCCCCACCAAAACTAAGCACCTGCCTGGGTATTTTGTACCATCGGACACTCCACTCCCACAACTCCCAATCGGTGATGGGGCAGTTGTGGAGAGAGTGGAGAGTTTCCCATACCTGGGCAGTGTGCTTATGACCAGCTCCGGTTTAACAGCAGAGGTCTCACTCCGAATCAGTCGAGCGGCAATATCTTTTCATCGGTTGCGTAATGCTGTGTGGAAGCTACCTGGTCTGTCGCTCCGCACGAAGCTTCAGGTCTTCTCGGCCACAGTCATTCCCTCCCTTCTCTACGCTTGCGAAACGTGGACCCCCCTCATGGAGCATCTGCGCCGGTTAGAAACATTTAGGCTGGCCTGCCTACGATCCATCCTGGGTTTAACCAGGCTGGATTGTGTGAGGAGCTCAGAGATCCTTGAAAGATCTGGGCAAAGTCCCATCGGTGAGCTCCTCCGGCAGGCAAGACTGCATTGGTTGGGTCATGTAGCCCGCATGCCCAGCCACCGCATGCCTAAACAGCTATTGTTCGGCCAGATCGAGGGGGCTAAACGGGCGCGGCACGGGCTAGAGAAGAGATGGAGTGATGTGGTACAGGAAGACGTGGAGCTGAGTGAACTTACCGATGACTGGTACCAGCGGTGTCAAGATCGGCCTCTGTGGAGGAGGCTCGTGAAGGACGCTGCTACTGGGCAGTGCCAGGCTAGGTGCACCTTGAGGCTACTGGGCAGTTGGAGGCAGTCGCCCTCCAACAACAATGGAGGGCGGAGGAGCGACGCTCACAACAACGAGCGGAGTGCCGGGTGGCTAAAGCACAGCAAGTTGGCACAGTAGGGGGCACAGGTGGTGCATCAGCCAGTCATCTCGGTCAGTCGACCCGTGGCACCTGGGTCTGCCCCGTGACCTCCTGCCAGCGGGCGTTCGACACCTCACGTGGCCTCAAGGTGCACTTGGCCTGGCACAAGCGTCGTGGTGACGTCACCGCCACAAAGTGGCGAATGGCGGTTGTTGTTGTGTCTATATGTGTGTCTACGTGAGTGTGTGTCTACGTGAGAGTCTCCACCTGGTGTCTACGTGAGTGCGGGTCTACGTGAGTGTGTGTGAGTGTCTACGTGAGTGTGAGTCTCCACCTGGTGTCTGCCCTTCTCCTGGAGTTTCTCCCCGGCCCTGCGGAGTCCCTCGTCCAGCAGCTCGGCCAAGCGCACCGTCTCCCCGGAGCGCGTCTTGAACTTCTTCCTGCTCCACACAGCACACGGGGGGGGGGGGGGGTCACGGGGGTCACGGGGGGGTCACGGGGGAGGGGGTCACGGGGGGGTCACGGGGGGGTCACGGGGGGGGGTGGTTGGGGGGGACAACAACAGCCATTCGCCACTAAGTGGCGGTGACGTCACCACGAAGCTTGTGCCAGGCCATGTGCACCTTGAGGCCACGTGAGGTGTCGAACGCCCGCTGGCAGGAGGTCACGGAAAAACCCAGGTGCCACGGGTCGACTGACCGAGATGAGTGGCTGATGCACCACCTGTGCCCCCTACTGTGCCAACTTTCTGTGCTTTAGCCACCCGGCGCTCCGCTCGTTGTTGTGAGCGTCGCTCCTCTGCCCTTCGTTGTTGTTGGAGGGCGACTGCCTCCAACTGCCCAGTAGCGTCCTTCACGAGCCTCCTCCATAGAGGCCGATCTTGACACTGCTGGTACCAGTCATCGGCAAGTCCACTCAGCTCCACGTCCTCCTGTACTACATCACTCCATCTCTTCTCTAGCCCGTGCCGCGCCCGTTTAGCCCCCTCGATCCGGCCGAACAAAAGCTGTTTAGGCATGCGATGGCTGGGCATGCGGGCTACATGACCCAGCCAACGCAGCCTTGCCTGCCGGAGGAGCTCACCGATGGGACTTTGCCCAGATCTTTCAAGGATTTGTGAGCTCCTCACACAATCCAGCCTGCAGGTTAAACCCAGGATGGATCGTAGGCAGGCCAGCCTCAATGTTTCCAATCTGCGAAGTTTCTCCATTAGGGGGGTCCACACGAGAATACACAACATCAACGCCCCATCCCAAAACGTGTCTCCCTACCAACCCGTGACCCCCCCGTGACCCCTCCGTGACCCCCCCGTGACCCCCCCGTGACCCTGCCGTGCCCCTCCCACCTGTCCTCCCCGAGCACGACTCCGAATGGGGTGTGCACCACGCGCACCCCCCCCTCCTGGTACCAGCCAGCCAGGCGCGCCGCAGAGAACACCGCCGCAAAGTGGGAAGCCTGCACACAGCACAGCACAGACACCGCACACAGCACAGCACAGACACCGCACAGCACATCACAGACACCGCAGACACCGCACAGCACAGACACCACACAGCACAGACACCGCACAGCACAGACACCGCACACCGCACAGCACAGACACCGCACAGCACACCACAGACACCGCACAGCACAGACACCGGACACCACACAGCACAGACACCGCACAGCACAGACACCGCACACCGCACAGCACAGACACCGCACAGCACACCACAGACACCGCACAGCACACCACAGACACCGCACACCACAGACACCGCACAGCACAGCACAGACACCGCACACAGCACATCACAGACACCGCACAGACACCGCACACCACAGACACCGCACACCACAGACACAGCACAGCACAGACACCGCACACAGCACATCACAGACACCGCAGACACCGCACAGCACAGACACCGCACAGCACAGACACCGCACAGCACAGACACCGCACACCGCACAGCACAGACACCGCACACAGCACAGCACAGACACCGCACACCACAGCACAGACACCGCACACAGACACCGCACACAGCACAGACACAGCACACCACAGACACCGCACACAGCACAGACACCGCACACAGACACCGCACACAGCACAGACACAGCACACACCACAGACACCGCACACAGCACAGACACCGCACACAGCACAAACACCGCACAGCACAGACACCACAGACACCGCACACCACAGACACCGCACACAGCACAGCACAGACACCGCACACCACAGCACAGACACCGCACACAGACACCGCACACAGACACCGCACACAGCACAGACACAGCACACCACAGACACCGCACACCGCAACACCACAGCACACCACAGACACCGCACAGCACAGACACCGCACAGCACACACCACAGACACCGCACAGCACAGACACCGCACAGCACACACCACAGACACAGCACAGTTATTTAGGTCCAACGTGTCATAGGTGAACCCTGCCACTCACCCACCCAGCCACCCACCCAGCAACCCACCCACCCACCCAGCCACTCACCCACCCACCCAGCCACCCAGCCACCCAGCCACCCACCTACCCAGCCACTCACCCACCCACCCAGCCACTCACCCACCCACCCACCCAGCCACTCAACCACCCACCCAGCCACTCACCCACCCACCCACCCAGCCACTCAACCACCCACCCACCCAGCCACTCGCCCACCCACCCACCCAGCCACTCGCCCACCCACCCAGACACTCGCCCACCCACCCAGCCACCCACCCAGCCAGCCACCCACCCACCCACCCAGCCACCCAACCACCCACCCACCCACTCACCCACCCACCCACCCACCCACCCACTCACTCACTCACCCACCCACCCACCCACTCACCCACCCACCCACCCACTCACCCACCCACCCACTCACCCACCCACCCACCCACCCACCCACTCACCCACCCACCCACCCACCCACTCACCCACCCACTCACCCACCCACCCACCCACCCACTCACCCACCCACTCACTCACCCACCCACTCACCCACCCACCCACCCAGCCACCCAACCACCCAGCCACCCAACCACCCACCCACCCACCCAGCCACCCACCCACCCAGCCACCCACCCACCCAGCCACCCACCCACCCACCCAGCCACCCACCCACCCACTCACCCACCCACCCACCTGCCCACTGTCCGTCACGTAGATGATGATGTCTGCGTGCTCTGTCTGGATGCGGTGGCGCAGGGCGGCCAGATCCGACGTGTCGTAGGTGAAGCCGCCGTCCGACTTGACCACGGTGAGCGGCACGGAGCAGCCCGGAGCAAACAACACCAGGCGGCCCTCGTCCTCCTGCAGCAGGCCTGATGCAACAATCACCACCACAATCACCACCACAATCACAATCACCACCACAATCACAATCACCACCACAATCACCACCACAATCACCACCACAATCACCACCACAATCACAATCACCACAATCACCACAATCACCACCACTATCACCCGGAGCAAACAACACCAGGCGGCCATCGTCCTCCTGCAGCAGGCCTGACACAGTCGTCACAATCACCACAATCACCACAACGACCACCACAACAATCACCACAATCACCACCACCATCGTCACCACCACAATCACCACCACAATCACCACAATCACCACCACAACAATCACCACAATCACCACCACAATCACCACCACAATCACCACCACAATCACTATCACCACCACAATCACCACCACAATCACCACCACGATCACCACCACGATCACCACCACAATCACCACCACAATCACCACCACAATCACCACCACCACAATCACCACCACAATCACCACCACAATCACCACCACCGTCGTCACCACCACAATCACCACCACAATCACCACCACAACAATCACCACAATCACCACCACAATCACTATCACCACCACAATCACCACCACAATCACCACCACGATCACCACCACGATCACCACCACAATCACCACCACCACAATCACCACCACAATCACCACCACAATCACCACCACAATCACCACCACAATCACCACCACAATCACCACCACAATCACCACCACCGTCGTCACCACCACAATCACCACCACAATAATCACCATCACAATCATCACAATCACCACCACAATCACCACCACAATCACCACCGCCGCCACCACCACCGTCACCACTAATGTCACCACCACCACCGTCACCACCACCACCACCACCACCGTCACCACCACCGTCACCACCACCACAATCATCACCACCACCACCGTCACCACCACCACTATCATTACCACCACCACCGTCACCACCACAATCACCACCACCACCACCACCACTGGTGTTACAGCTGCTGGTGGTGCAGCTGCTGCTGCTGGTGCAGCAGCTGGTGGTGGTGCAGCAGCAGCAGCTGGTGGTGCAGCAGCAGCAGCAGCAGCTGGTGGTGCAGCAGCAGCAGCTACACCAGCAGCAGCAGCTGGTGTAGTAGCAGCTGCAGCAGCAGCAGCTGCTGTAGTAGCAGCAGGTGCAGCAGCTGTAGCACCTTTGTGCTTGAGCTCCGCCACGACGTCCTGCATGAGGCTCTGGTAGAAGGACTCCCCCCGCTCCTCGAGACGCACGCCCAGCCAGTCGTAGATCTTCTGGAACTCTGTGTGGCCGGGGCGGGGAAGTATGGTCAAGGGGCAAAGACAAAGGTCCCCCGTGTAGCCTGTAACAGACTGCAGGGGCAAGTGCTGTTAGTAGCGAGTAACACCCAGAAAGACAAAGGTCCCCCGTGTAGCTCTAACAGACTGTAGGGGCAAGTGCTGCTAGTGAGAAGCACCCACAAAGACAAAGATCCCCCGTGTAGCCTCAACAGACTGTTGGGGCAAGTGCTGCTAGTAGCGAGTAGCACCTACACAGACAAAGATCCCCCGTGTAGCTCTAACAGACTGTTGGGGCAAGTGCTGTTAGTGAGTAGCACCTACACAGACAAAGATTTCCCGTGTAGCTCTAACAGACTGTAGGGGCAAGTGCTGTTAGCGAGCACCTATGAAGGCCAGAACGGTACACGAGGGGGTGGGTGGCCAGCACCACGCCCGACCGCCTTTGTCTCCCTAGCGGCGATGTTTACACACCGCACCAGGTACTCATTTGAGGCTGAGTCGACCTAGGGGAGGCCAGGGACCGGTTCAGATAGTCGTCACTGGTGTTGGCCGTGAGCGAGAATCGAACCCGGGTCGCCGGGTTCATAGCGCAACGTAGCGCTAACCACTACACTACCGCTCCCCAGACACACACACAGACACACACACACACTGACAGCTACAAACACACACACACTGCTACAGACACACTGCTACAGACACACACACATCCACTGCCACACACACACACACTGACTGCTACAGACACACACACTGCTACAGACACACTGCTACAGACACACACACACACACACCGACTGCTACACACCCCCCCCCCCCCACCTCGTCGTGAGATGTCACAGATGAGGCTCCAGCCGCGCAGGATGGACTCCTCCTTGCTCTGCAGGCGCACGACACACTCGTAGGCCCGGCTCCGGAACGACGGGTCCTCGTCAAAGCGAAGCTTCGATTCCTACACACACACACGCACACACGTACACGCACACGCGCACAGTCGTACACACACACGCACACACACATGCGCACACACGTACACGCACAGTCGTACACACACAACAACAACAACCGCCATTCGCCACTAAGTGGCGGTGACGTCACCACGACGCTTGTGCCAGGCCATGTGCACCTTGAGGCCACGTGAAGTGTCGAACGCCCGCTGGCAGGAGGTCACGGGGCAGACCCAGGTGCCACGGGTCGACTGACCAAGATGACCGAGATGACTGGCTGATGCACCACCTGTGCCCCCTACTGTACCAACTTGCTGTGCTTTAGCCACCCGGCGCTCCGCTCGTTGTTGTGAGCGTTGCTCCTCCGCCCTCCGTTGTTGTTGGAGGGCGACTGCCTCCAACTGCCCAGTAGCGTCCTTCACGAGCCTCCTCCACTGAGGCCGATCTTGACACCGCTGGTACCAGTCATCGGCAAGTCCACTCAGCTCCACATCCTCCTGTACCACATCACTCCATCTCTTCTCTAGCCCGTGCTGCGCCCGTTTAGCCCCCTCGATCCGGCCGAACAAAAGCTGTTTAGGCATGCGGTGGCTGGGCATGCGGGCTACATGACCCAGCCAACGCAGCCTTGCCTGCCGGAGGAGCTCACTGATGGGACTTTGCCCAGATCTTTCAAGGACTTGTGAGCTCCTCACACAATCCAGCCTGGTTAAACCCAGGATGGATCGTAGGCAGGCCAGCCTAAATGTTTCCAACCGGCGAAGATGCTCCACTAGGGGGGTCCACGTTTCGCAAGCGTAGAGAAGGGAGGGAATGACCGTGGCCGAGAAGACCTGAAGCTTCGTGCGGAGAGACAGACCAGGTAGCTTCCACACAGCGTTACGCAACCGATGAAAAGATATTGCCGCTCGACTGATTCGGAGTGAGACAGCTTTTGTTCGGCCGGATCGAGGGGGCTAAACGGGCGTGGCATGGGCTAGAGAAGAGATGGAGTGATGTGGTACAGGAGGATGTGGAGCTGAGTGGACTTGCCAATGACTGGTACCAGCGGTGTCAAGATCGGCCTCTGTGGAGGAGGCTCGTGAAGGACGCTACTGGGCAGTTGGAGGCAATCGCCCTCCAACAACAACGGAGAGCGGAGGAGCGATGCTCACAACAACGAGCGGAGCGCCGGGTGGCTAAAGCACAGCAAGTTGGTACAGTAGGAGGCACAGGTGGTGCATCAGCCAGTCATCTCGGTCATCTCAGTCGACCCGTGGCACCTGCTGGGTCTGCCCCGTGACCTCCTGCCAGCGGGCGTTCGACACTTCACGTGGCCTCAAGGTGCACTTGGCCTGGCACAAGCGTCGTGGTGACGTCATCGCCACTTAGTGGCGAATGGCGGTTGTTGTTGTTGTATGTGTATGAGTGTATGTGAGTGTGTGTGTGTGAGTGTGTGAGTGTGTGACAGAGGAGGTGTTCAGGTTAATTGAGAAAAAGCGACAGGCCCACTCTCATCGGCTACAGCGTCCCACGTCAGAGAATGAGGAGGTTTACCGCAGCCTTCACGCGGAGGTTCGGAGAGCCGTAAGGCGCTGCAAGGATGGGTGGTGGTCGCGGGTTGCTGAGGAGATGGAATCTGCCTCAGTGGCCTGCGATCACAAATCACTATTTAACTCCATCAAAAAAGTAACCTGCAGCGCCACACCTATTACCATCATTAGGGGAAAAAACGGTGATCCAATCTCCGACCCCCAGGAACAGGTTTGCAGATTTGCTGAGCATTTCTGTGAGGTCCTGGGGGAGGGAAAATCTCTCAGCCAGGAAAACATCATGGCACAAAGTGGGGATAACCCTGCTGAGGCTGCGGTGCCTCAAATATTGGAGGAGGTCACCCCCTGTGAGTGGCTGGCTGAGGTGCCATCTGTTGAGGAAGTACTGAAGGCGATCCGGAGTCTGAGACCAGGAAAGGCACCGGGCAGAGATGATCTCCCAAGCGAAATGCTGAGGGAGGGTGGCGCTTGTGCACAGACTGCCCTATATGACATCATAACTGTCTGGACCGCTGGACGGGTACCGCAGGATTGGAAGGATGCCCTGGTGGTCCCCCTCTTTAAGAAGGGGGACCGCACAGACTGTAACAACTACAGGGGCATCTCACTCCTCAGTGTGCCGGGAAAGGTCCTGGCAAGGATTATTCAACATCGCCTTGCTAGGCACGCTGAGGAGAGGGGCTTACGGAACCCCAATGCGGTTTCATGAAAGGGCGGTCCTGTACAGATGCCATATTTTCTGTCCGTCTGCTACAGCAGAGGTGTAGGGAATTCCAACAAGACCTCCATCTCTGCTTTATTGACCTGGTCAAGGCCTATGATACCATCAGTAGGCCTGGGCTCTGGGTTGTTCTTCGTGCTTTCGGAGTCCCAGACCCTCTGCTCACGATCAGTAAGGACCTTCATGATGGTGAGCGGGCCCGGGTAAAACTACGTGGCCGGGAGTCGGAGCCTTTCCCTGTACACCTTGGGGTGCGACAGGGATGTCCTCTGGCTCCCACATTATTTAACATCTATTTCGACTGCGAAGTTCGTGAAGCCTTCAATAGCTGTACCTGGGGAATTTCCATTTGGTACAGATATAATGGGAGGCTGATCGACGCCCGGGTGCGATCAAGCGATGGCTCCCTATTGGTCAACCACGTTATGTATGCCGATGATTTGGTAATAGCTGCTCATTCAGAAGAGGAGTTGGAGACGCTGCTGCTGAGACTGGAGCGTGCCACTAAGAAGTGGGGCCTTACCATCAGCCCCACCAAAACTAAGCACCTGCCTGGGTATTTTGTACCATCGGGCACTCCACCCCCACAACTCCCAATCGGTGATGGGGCAGTTGTGGAGAGAGTGGAGAGTTTCCCATACCTGGGCAGTGTGCTTATGACCGGCTCCAGTTTATCAGCAGAGGTCTCACTCCGAATCAGTCGAGCGGCAATATCTTTTCATCGGTTGCGTAACGCTGTGTGGAAGCTACCTGGTCTGTCGCTCCGCACGAAGCTTCAGGTCTTCTCGGCCACGGTCATTCCCTCCCTTCTCTACGCTTGCGAAACATGGACCCCCCTAGTGGAGCATCTTCGCCGGTTGGAAACATTTAGGCTGGCCTGCCTACGATCCATCCTGGGTTTAACCAGGCTGGATTGTGTGAGGAGCTCACAAGTCCTTGAAAGATCTGGGCAAAGTCCCATCAGTGAGCTCCTCCGGCAGGCAAGACTGCGTTGGCTGGGTCATGTAGCCCGCATGCCCAGCCACCGCATGCCTAAACAGCTTTTGTTCGGCCGGATCGAGGGGGCTAAACGGGCGCGGCACGGGCTAGAGAAGAGATGGAGTGATGTGGTACAGGAGGACGTGGAGCTGAGTGGACTTGCCGATGACTGGTACCAGCGGTGTCAAGATCGGCCTCAGTGGAGGAGGCTCGTGAAGGACGCTACTGGGCAGTTGGAGGCAGTCGCCCTCCAACAACAACGGAGGGCGGAGGAGCGACGCTCACAACAACGAGCGGAGCGCCGGGTGGCTAAAGCACAGCAAGTTGGCACAGTAGGGGGCACAGGTGGTGCATCAGCCAGTCATCTCGGTCATCTCGGTCAGTCGACCCGTGGCACCTGGGTCTGACCCGTGACCTCCTGCCAGCGGGCGTTCGACACTTCACGTGGCCTCAGGGTGCACATGGCCTGGCACAAGCGTCGTGGTGACGTCACCGCCACTTAGTGGCGAATGGCGGTTGTTGTTGTTGTTGTTGTATGTGAGTGTGTGTGTGAGTGTGTGTGTATGTGAGTGTGTGTGTGAGTGTGTATGTATGTGTGTATGTGTGAGTGTGAGTGACCTTGTAGAAGGCCTGCAGATCAGCGATGGGTGGTGGCTGCTCCGTGTAGTTGGGGAAGCGGTCCACCAGGTGGGCAATCAGCATCCCGAACTGCGTGCCCCAGTCGCCAATGTGGTTCAGCCTGTAGCAGGGGGTGAGCGTGGGGTGAGCTGGGGGTGAGCGTGGGGTGAGCGTGGGGGTGAGCGTGGGGTGAGCGTGGGGTGAGTGTGTGGGTGAGCGGGGGGTGAGTGTGTGGGTGAGCAGGGGGTGAGCTGGGGGTGAGTGAGTGAGTGAGTGTGTGGGGCGAGTGTCTGCGGTGAGCGTGGGGTGAGCAGGGGGTGAGTGTGTGGTGAATGAGTGAGTGAGTCAGCATCCAGAACTGCGTGCCCCAGTCACCGATGTGGTTCAGCCTGTAGCAGGGGGTGAGCGTGGGATGAGCGGGGGGTGAGCGGGGGGTGAGTATGGGGGTGAGCGTGGGGTGAGCGGGGGGTGAGCGTGGGGTGAGCGTGGGGTGAGCGTGGGGTGAGCGGGGGGTGAGTGTGTGGGGTGAGCGGGGGGTGAGTGTGGGGTGAGCGGGGGGTGAGCGGGGGGTGAGTGTGGGGTGAGTGTGTGGGGTGAGCGGGGGGTGAGTGTGGGGTGAGTGTGGGGTGAGGGGGGGGTGAGGGGGGGGTGAGTGTGGGGTGAGCGTGGGGTGAGCGGGGGGTGAGCGTGGGGTGAGCGTGGGGTGAGTGTGTGGGGTGAGCGGGGGGTGAGTGTGGGGTGAGCGGGGTGTGAGTGTGGGGTGAGTGTGGGATGAGTGTGTGGGGTGAGTGTGTGTGTGAGCGTGTGGGTGAGCATGTGGGTGAGTGGGTGAGCGTGTGAGTGTGTGAGTGTGTGGGTGAGCGAGTGGGTGAGCGTGTGGGTGAGCGTGTGGGTGAGTGGGTGAGCGTGTGAGTGTGTGTGTGTGTGGGTGTGCAGGGGGTGAGCGTGTGGATGAGCGCTCACCGCACGACGTCGTGCCCCAGGAACTCGTACAGGCGGCTGGTGCTGTCCCCGATGATCGTGGAGCGGAGGTGACCCACGTGCATCTCCTTGGCCACGTTCGGGGAGGAGAAGTCGATGACGACCTGCAACCACAACAACAACAACCACAACAACAACAACAACAACATCAACAACAATAAGCATCACCGCATCAACAACCACGACAACATAAACAACCACGACATCAACAACAATAAGCACCACCACATCAACAACCACCACAGCAACAACCAAAACAACAACAACAACAACATCAACAACAATAAGCACCACCGCATCAACAACCACGACAATCAACAACAAACAACAAAATTAACACTGACAACAACAGCATTCACAACAATCACCACCAACAACAACAGCAATCAGCAACAACGATAACATTAACAACAACCCACCCCACCCACCCACCACCACTCACCCACTCCACCCACCCACCCACCCACCCACCCACCCACCCACACACCCACCCACACCACCCACCCACCCACCCACTCACCCACCCACCACCCACCACCCACCCACCACCCACCCACTCACCCACCCACCCACCCACTCACCCACCCACTCACCCACCCACCCCACCACCACCCACCCACTCACCCACCCACCCCCACACCCACACCCACCCACCCACCCACCCACCCACTCACCCACCCACCCACCACACCCACCCACCCACCCACCCCACCACCCACCCACCCCCACCCACCCACCCACCCACCACCCACCCACCCACCCACCCACACACCCACCCACCCACCCACCCACCCACCCCACCACCACCCACCCACCCACCCACACACACCCACCCACCCCACCCCACCCACCCACCCACACACTCACCCACCCACCCCACACTCACCCACCCACCCACCCACCCACTCACCCACCCACCCACCCACACACTCCACCCCCACCCACCCCACCCACCCACACACCCACCCACCCCACCCACCTCACCCACCCACCCACCCACCCACCCACCCACCCACCCACCCACCCCACCCACCCACCCACCCACCCACCCACCCACCCACCCACCCACACCCACCCACCCACCCACCCACTCACCCACCCACCCACCCACCCACCCCCACCCACCACCCACCCACCCACTCACCCACCCACCCACCACCACCCACCCACCACCCCCACCCACTCACCCACTCACCCACCCACCCACTCACCCACCATACAACCCACTCACCCACCACACAACCCACTCACCCACCACACAACCCACTCACCCACCACACAACCCACTCACCCACCACACAACCCACTCACCCACCACACAACCCACTCACCCACCCACCCACCCACCCACCCACCAACCCACCCACCCACCAACCCACCCACCCACCCACCCACTCACCCACTCACTCACCCACCCACCCACCCACTCACTCACCCACCCACCCACCCACCCACCCACCCACCCACTCACCCACCCACCAACCCACCCACCCACCCACCAACCCACCCACCCACCCACACACCCACACACCCACCCACTCACCCACCCACCAACCCACCCACCCACCTTCTTGCGGGCTCCGGTGTTGGGGGGGCTCACTCCGTGCAGGAGGAGGCGTGTGAGTTGGCGCGCGAGGAACGCCGTGTCCAGGTACACGTTGATAAAGCCTGCACGGAGGACAGCGGGGTCAGAGGTCAGGGGGTCAGGGAGTCAGGGGGCGCACACCCCACTGGAGCCCCACGCGCTCACAATCACCCACCCACTCACCCATCCACTCACTCACCTATCCACTCACTCACTCACCCATCCACTCACTCACCCATCCACTCACTCACCCATCCACTCACTCACCTATCCACTCACCCATCCACTCACTCACCCATCCACTCACTCACTCACTCACCCATCCACTCAACTCACTCACCCATCCACTCACTCGCCCATCCACTCACTCGCTCACTCACCCACTCATCCATCCACTCACTCACTCACCCATCCACTCACTCACTCACCCATCCACTCACTCACTCACCCACTCACTCACTCACCCATCCACTCACTCACCCACTCACTCACTCACCCATCCACTCACTCACCCATCCACTCACTCACCCATCCACTCACTCACTCACCCACTCACTCACTCACCCACTCATCCATCCACTCACTCACCCATCCACTCACCCATCCACTCACTCACCTATCCACTCACTCACTCACCCATCCACTCACCCATCCACTCACTCACCTATCCACTCACTCACTCACCCATCCACTCACTCACTCACCCATCCACTCACTCACCCATCCACTCACTCACTCACCCATCCACTCACTCACTCACCCATCCACTCACTCACTCACCCATCCACTCATTCACCCATCCACTCAATCACTCACCCATCCACTCATTCACCCATCCACTCAATCACTCACCCACTCACTCACCTACCCATCCACTCACCTCACTCACCCATCCACTCACTCACCCCCTCACCCATCCACTCACTCACCATCCACTCACCTCATTCACCCATCCACTCACCCATCCACTCACTCCATCACCCATCCACTCACTCACTTACCCACCCACCCACCCACTCACTCACTCACCCACCCACCCACTCACCCACTCACCCACAGAGTCCGTGCTTGGTGCGAGTGGAGCGATGAGCAGTGAGTTGTGATTGAGTGAGCGAGTGGTGAGTGGTGAGCGCTGAGTGGTGAGTGGTGAGCGCTGAGCGGTGAGTGATGAGTGGTGACTGGTGAGCGCTGAGTGGTGAGTGGTGAGCGCTGAGTGGTGAGTGGTGAGCGCTGAGCGGTGAGTGATGAGTGGTGACTGGTGAACGCTGAGTGGTGAGTGGTGAGCGCTGAGTGGTGAGCGCTGAGTGGTGTGTGGTGAGTGGTGAGTGGTGAGCGAGTGGTGAGTGGTGAGCGAGTGGTGAGTGGTGAGCGGTGAGCGACTGGTGAGTAACTGGTGAGGGTGAGTGGTGAGGGTTAGTGGTGAGGGTGAGTGGTGAGGGTGAGTGGTGAGTAACTGGTGAGGGTGAGTGATGAGGGTTAGTGGTGAGGGTGAGGGTGAGTGGTGAGTAACTGGTGAGGGTGAGTGGTGAGGGTGAGTGGTGAGTAACTGGTGAGGGTGAGTGGCGAGGGTTAGTGGTGAGGGTGAGTGGTGAGTAACTGGTGAAGGTGAGTGGTGAGGGTGAGTGGTGAGTAACTGGTGAGGGTGAGTGGTGAGGGTTAGTGGTGAGGGTGAGTGGTGAGGGTTAGTGGTGAGGGTGAGGGTGAGTGGTGAGTAACTGGTGAGGGTGAGTGGTGAGTAACTGGTGAGGGTGAGTGGTGAGGGTGAGTGGTGAGGGTGAGTGGTGAGGGTTAGTGGTGAGGGTGAGGGTGAGTGGTGAGTAACTGGTGAGGGTGAGTGGTGAGGGTGAGTGGTGAGGGTGAGTGGTGAGTGAGTGAGTGAGTGGGTGAGTGGTGAGGGTGAGTGGTAAGTGGTGAGTGGTGAGGGGTGAGTGAGGGTGAGTGGTGAGGGTGAGTGGTGAGTAACTGGTGAGGGTGAGTGGTGAGGGTGAGTGGTGAGTAACTGGTGAGGGTGAGTGGTGAGGGTTAGTGGTGAGGGTGAGTGGTGAGTAACTGGTGAGGGTGAGTGGTGAGGGTGAGTAACTGGTGAGGGTGAGTGGTGAGGGTGAGTGGTGAGGGTGAGTGGTGAGGGTTAGTGGTGAGGGTGAGTGGTGAGTAACTGGTGAGGGTGAGTGGTGAGGATGAGTGGTGAGTAACTGGTGAGGGTGAGTGGTGAGGGTGAGTGGTGAGGGTGAGTGGTGAAGGTTAGTGGTGAGGGTGAGGGTGAGTGGTGAGTAACTGGTGAGGGTGAGTGGTGAGGGTGAGTGGTGGGGGTGAGTGGTGAGGGTGAGTGGTGAGTGAGTGAGTGGGTGAGTGGTGAGGGTGAGTGGTAAGTGGTGAGGGGTGAGTGAGGGTGAGTGGTGAGGGTGAGTGGTGAGTAACTGGTGAGGGTGAGTGGTGAGGGTGAGTGGTGAGTAACTGGTGAGGGTGAGTGGTGAGGGCTAGTGGTGAGGGTGAGTGGTGAGTAACTGGTGAGGGTGAGTGGTGAGGGTGAGTGGTGAGTAACTGGTGAGGGTGAGTGGTGAGGGTGAGTGGTGAGGGTGAGTGGTGAGGGTTAGTGGTGAGGGTGAGGGTGAGTGGTGAGGGGTGAGTGAGGGTGAGTGGTGAGGGTGAGTGGTGAGGGTGAGTGGTAAGTGGTGAGGGGTGAGTGGTGAGTAACTGGTGAGGGTGAGTGGTGAGTAACTGGTGAGGGTGAGTGGTGAGTAACTGGTGAGGGTGAGTGGTGAGAGTGAGTGGTGAGGGTGAGTGGTGAGGGTGAGTGAGTGAGTGGTGAGTGGTGAGTAACTGGTGAGGGTGAGTGGTGAGGGTGAGTGGTGAGGGTGAGTGGTGAGGGTGAGTGAGTGGTGAGGGGTGAGTGACCTGGGCCCACGACCTCCACGCGCTCCACCAGGTCGCTGGCCGGGAGGTGACTCACAATAGCCGCCCCCACGTCCTTGGGGCTGACCTTCTGACCTTTAGCCTTCAGCAGCTGGGGGTCGGAGGTCAGAGGTCAAAGTCACAGTCACTCAGATGCCTCTCTGTGTGCTGAGTTTGTGGGTATCTCTGTGTGCTGAGTCTGTGGGTCTCTGTGTGGTGAGTCTGTGGGTCTCTGTGTGGTGAGTCTGTGGGTTTCTCTGTGTGGTGAGTTTGTGGGTCTCTCTGTGTGCTGAGTCTGTGGGTCTCTGTGTGGTGAGTTTGTGGGTCTCTGTGTGGTGAGTCTGTGGGTCTCTGTGTGCTGAGTCTGTGGGTCTCTCTGTGTGGTGAGTCTGTGGGTCTCTGTGTGGTGAGTCTGTGGGTCTCTGTGTGGTGAGTCTGTGGGTCTCTGTGTGGTGAGTCTGTGGGTCTCTCTGTGTGGTGAGTCTGTGGGTCTCTCTGTGTGGTGAGTCTGTGGGTCTCTGTGGGTCTCTGTGTGGTGAGTCTGTGGGTCTCTGTGTGGTGAGTCTGTGGGTCTCTGTGTGGTGAGTCTGTGGGTCTCTGTGTGGTGAGTCTGTGGGTCTCTGTGGGTCTCTGTGTGGTGAGTCTGTGGGTCTCTGTGTGGTGAGTCTGTGGGTCTCTGTGTGCTGAGTCTGTGGGTCTCTCTGTGTGCTGAGTCTGTGGGTCTCTGTGTGGTGAGTCTGTGGGTCTCTGTGGGTCTCTGTGTGCTGAGTCTGTGGGTCTCTCTGTGTGGTGAGTCTGTGGGTCTCTGTGTGGTGAGTCTGTGGGTCTCTGTGGGTCTCTGTGTGCTGAGTATGTGGGTCTCTCTGTGTGGTGAGTCTGTGGGTCTCTGTGTGGTGAGTCTGTGGGTCTCTGTGGGTCTCTGTGTGGTGAGTCTGTGGGTCTCTGTGTGCTGAGTCTGTGGGTCTCTGTGTGGTGAGTGTGTGGTTCTCTGTGTGGTGAGTCTGTGGGTCTCTGTGTGCTGAGTCTGTGGGTCTCTGTGTGGTGAGTGTGTGGTTCTCTGTGTGCTGAGTCTGTGGGTGCTCTGTGTGGCAGTCTGTGGCTGTGTGGTGAGTCTGTGGGTCTCTGTGTGGTGAGTCTGTGGGTCTCTCTGTGTAGGAGTCTGTGGGTCTCTCTGTGTAGGAGTCTGTGGGTCTCTGTGGGTCTCTGTGGGTCTCTGTGTGCTGAGTCTGTGGGTCTCTGTGTGCTGAGTCTGTGGGTCTCTGTGTGGTGAGTCTGTGGGTCTCTCTGTGTGGTGAGTCTGTGGGTCTCTGTGTGGTGAGTCTGTGGGTCTCTGTGGGTCTCTGTGTGCTGAGTCTGTGGGTCTCTCTGTGTGGTGAGTCTGTGGGTCTCTGTGTGGTGAGTATGTGGGTCTCTCTGTGTGGTGAGTCTGTGGGTCTCTGTGTGGTGAGTCTGTGGGTCTCTGTGGGTCTCTGTGTGGTGAGTCTGTGGATCTCTGTGTGGTGAGTCTGTGGGTCTCTGTGTGGTGAGTGTGTGGTTCTCTGTGTGGTGAGTCTGTGGGTCTCTGTGTGCTGAGTCTGTGGGTCTCTGTGTGGCAGTCTGTGGCTCTGTGTGGTGAGTTTGTGGGTCTCTGTGTGCTGAGTCTGTGGGTCTCTGTGTGGTGAGTCTGTGGGTCTCTCTGTGTAGGAGTCTGTGGGTCTCTGTGGGTCTCTGTGGGTCTCTGCGTGAACACCGCGATGATAGCGGCTGACCTGCGCGATTGCCATGGCGCTGTTGCACTGGTAATCGGCGAGGCGCTGCTCCTGCTGCTGCTCGTGCTGCTGCTGCTTCTGCTGCTGCTGCTGCTGCGGCTTCGAGGGAGCGATGGCCACGGGAGGCACGGCGAGGCCGGGGAAGGCGGCGCTCACGGCGCTGGCGAACGCCGCGGCGAGTCGTGCGGCGACGTTCACCATCCCCCCGTCCACGTCGGCTCCGTCGCCGCCGTCGCGGTCCCCGTGGGGAGCCTCGCGGTCGCCGTGGAGACCGTCGCGGTCGCCGTGGGGACCGGTGGCGGGGGAGGAGGAGGTGGAGGAGGTGGAGGTTGGCTGAGGCCGTTGCTTGGTCACCTCGTCGCTCAGACACTGCGGAGGGAAGTCAGAGGTTGGCCTGCAAGTTGATGGTGGGTGGGTTGGTGGGTGGGTGAGTTGGTGGGTGGGTTGATGGGTGGGTGAGTGGGTGGGTAGATGGGTGAGTGAGTTGGTGGGTGGGTTGGTGGGTTGGTGGATGGGTGGGTGGGTGAGTTGGTGGGTGAGTGAGTGGGTGGGTGGGTGAGTGAGTAGGTGAGTGGGTTGATGGGTGGGTGAGTGGGTGGGTTGGTAGGTGAGTTGGTGGGTGGGTGGGTGAGTGAGTGGGTGGGTGGGTGAGTGGGTGGGTGAGTGGATGGGTGGGTGGGTGAGTGAGTGAGTGGGTGGGTGGGTGAGTGGGTGGGTGAGTGGGTGAGTGGGTGAGTGGGTGAGTGAGTAAATGGGTGGGTAGAGTGAGTGAGTGAGTGGGTGGGTGAGTGGGTGGGTGGGTGAGTGGGTGGATGAGTGGATGGGTGGGTGAGTGGGTGGGTGAGTGGGTGAGTGGGTGAGTGGGTGAGTGAGTGGGTGAGTGAGTGGATGAGTGGGTGAGTGAGTGGATGAATGGGTGAATGAGTGGGTAGGTGGATCGGTGAGTGAGTGGATGAGTGAGTGAATGAGTGAGTGGGTGGGTGAGTGAATGAGTGAGTGGGTGAGTGAGTGGGTGAATGAGTGAGTCGATGAATGAGTGAGTGGGTGAGTGAGTGGGTGGGTGGATGGGTGAGTGGGTGAATGAGCGAGTGGGTGGGTGAATGAGTGGGTGGGTGGATGGGTGATTGGATAAGTGGGTGAATGAGTGGATAAGTGGGTGAATGAGTGGGTAGGGTGAATGAGTGGGTGAGTGGGTGGGTGAGTGGGTGGGTGGGTCGGTGAGTGAGTGGGTGGGTGGGTGGGTGAGTGAGTAGGTGGGTGGGTGGGTGAGTGGATGGGTGGGTGAGTGAGTTGGTTGGTGGGTGGGTGAGTAGGTGGGTGGGTGTGTGAGTGGGTAGGTGGGTAGGTGAGTGAGTGAGTGAGTGGGTGGGTGGGTGAGTGAGTGGGTGGGTGGATGGGTGGATGGGTGGGTTGATGGGTGGGTTGATGGGTGGGCGGGTGAGTTGGTGGGTGGGTGAGTGAGTGAGTGGGTGGGTGGGTGATGAGTGAGTAGGTGGGTGGGTGGGTGGGTGAGTGGGTAGGTGAATGAGTAGGTGGGTGGATGGGTGGGTGAGTGAGTGGGTGGGTGGGTGAGTGGGTGGGTGGGTGAGTGGGTGAGTGGGTGGGTGGGTGAGTGAGTAAATGGGTGGGTGAGTGAGTGAGTGGGTGGATGAGTGGGTGGGTGGGTGGGTGAGTGGGTGGGTGGGTGGGTGAGTGGGTGAGTGGGTGGGTGGGTGAGTGAGTAAATGGGTGGGTGAGTGAGTGAGTGGGTGGGTGACTGGGTGGGTGGGTGAGTGGGTGGGTGGGTTGATGGTTGGGTGAGTGCGTGGGTAGATGGGTGAGTGAGTTGGTGGGTGGGTTGGTGGGTTGGTGGATGGGTGGGTGGGTGAGTTGGTGGGTGAGTGAGTGGGTGAGTGAGTGGGTGGGTGGGTGAGTGAGTAGGTGAGTGGGTTGATGGGTGGGTGAGTGGGTGGGTGGGTGGGTGAGTGAGTGGGTGGGTGGGTGAGTGGGTGGGTGGGTGGGTGGGTGGGTGAGTGGGTGGGTGGGTGAGTGAGTGAGTGAGTGAGTGAGTGAGTGAGTGGGTGGGTGGGTGGGTGGGTGGGTGGGTGGGTGGGTGAGTGGGTGGGTGAGTGGGTGAGTGGGTGGGTGGGTGGGTGAGTGAGTAAATGGGTGGGTGAGGGGGTGGGTGGGTGGGTGAGTGGGTGGGTGAGTGGATGGGTGGGTGAGTGGGTGGGTGGGCGAGTGAGTGGATGAGTGGGTGAGTGAGTGGATGAATGGGTGAGTGAGTGAGTGAGTGGGTGGGTGGGTGAGTGGGTGGGTGAGTGGGTGAGTGGGTGAGTGGGTGAGTGGGTGAGTGAGTAAATGGGTGGGTGAGTGATTGAGTGGGTGGGTGAGTGAGTGGGTGGGTGAGTGGATGGGTGGGTGAGTGGGTGGGTGGGTGAGTGGGTGAGTGGGTGAGTGAGTGGGTGAGTGAGTGGATGAATGGGTGAATGAGTGGGTAGGTGGATCGGTGAGTGAGTGGATGAGTGAGTGAATGAGTGAGTGGGTGGGTGAGTGAATGAGTGAGTGGGTGAGTGAGTGGGTGAATGAGTGAGTCGATGAATGAGTGAGTGGGTGAGTGAGTGGGTGGGTGGATGGGTGAGTGGGTGAATGAGCGAGTGGGTGGGTGAATGAGTGGGTGGGTGGATGGGTGATTGGATAAGTGGGTGAATGAGTGGATAAGTGGGTGAATGAGTGGGTAGGGTGAATGAGTAGGTGAGTGGGTGGGTGAGTGGGTGGGTGGGTCGGTGAGTGAGTGGGTGGGTGGGTGGGTGAGTGAGTAGGTGGGTGGGTGGGTGAGTGGATGGGTGGGTGAGTGAGTTGGTTGGTGGGTGGGTGAGTGAGTAGGTGGGTGGGTGTGTGAGTGGGTAGGTGGGTAGGTGAGTGAGTGAGTGGATGGGTGGGTGAGTGAGTGGGTGGGTGGATGGGTGGGTGGATGGGTGGGTTGATGGGTGGGTTGATGGGTGGGCGGGTGAGTTGGTGGGTGGGTGAGTGAGTGAGTGGGTGGGTGATGAGTGAGTAGGTGGGTGGGTGGGTGGGTGAGTGGGTAGGTGAATGAGTAGGTGGGTGGATGGGTGGGTGGGTGAGTGGGTGGGTGGGTGAGTGGGTGGGTGGGTGGGTGAGTGGGTGGGTGGGTGAGTGAGTAAATGGGTGGGTGAGTGAGTGAGTGGGTGGATGAGTGGGTGGGTGGGTGGGTGAGTGGGTGGGTGGGTGAGTGGGTGGGTGGGTGAGTGAGTAAATGGGTGGGTGAGTGAGTGAGTGGGTGGGTGACTGGGTGGGTGGGTGAGTGGGTGGGTGGGTTGATGGGTGGGTGAGTGCGTGGGTAGATGGGTGAGTGAGTTGGTGGGTGGGTTGGTGGGTTGGTGAGTGAGTAGGTGAGTGGGTTGATGGGTGGGTGAGTGGGTGAGTGAGTGGGTGGGTGGGTGAGTGAGTAGGTGAGTGGGTTGATGGGTGGGTGAGTGGGTGGGTTGGTAGGTGAGTTGGTGGGTGGGTGGGTGAGTGAGTGGGTGGGTGGGTGAGTGGGTGGGTGGGTGGGTGGGTGGGTGAGTGAGTGAGTGGGTGGGTGGGTGGGTGAGTGGGTGGGTGAGTGGGTGAGTGGGTGGGTGGGTGAGTGAGTAAATGGGTGGGTGAGTGGGTGGGTGGGTTAGTGGGTGAGTGGGTGGGTGGGTGGGTGAGTGGGTGGGTGAGTGGATGGGTGGGTGAGTGGGTGGGTGGGCGAGTGAGTGGATGAGTGGGTGAGTGAGTGGATGAATGGGTGAATGAGTGGGTAGGTGGATGGGTGAGTGAGTGGATGAGTGAGTGGGTGGGTGAGTGAATGAGTGAGTGGGTGAGTGAGTGGGTGAGTGGATGGGTGAGTGGGTGAATGAGCGAGTGGGTGGGTGAATGAGTGGGTGGGTGGATGGGTGATTGGATAAGTGGGTGAATGAGTGGATAAGTGGGTGAATGAGTGGGTAGGGTGAATGAGTGGGTGAGTGGGTGGGTGAGTGGGTGGGTGGGTGAGTGAGTAGGTGGGTGGGTGGGTGAGTGGATGGGTGGGTGAGTTGGTTGGTGGGTGGGTGAGTGAGTAGGTGGGTGGGTGTGTGAGTGGGTAGGTGGGTAGGTGAGTGAGTGAGTGGGTGGGTGGGTGGGTGGGTGGGTGGGTGAGTGGGTGGGTGGATGGGTGGGTGGATGGGTGGGTTGATGGGTGGGTTGATGGGTGGGCGGGTGAGTTGGTGGGTGGGTTAGTGAGTGAGTGGGTGGGTGATGAGTGAGTAGGTGGGTGGGTGGGTGAGTGGGTAGGTGAATGAGTAGGTGGGTGGATGGGTGGGTGGGTGAGTGGGTGGGTGGGTGAGTGGGTGGGTGAGTGAGTAGGTGGGTGGGTGGGTGGGTGAGTGAGTGAGTAGGTGGGTGGGTGGGTGAGTTGGTGGGTGGGTGAGGGAGTAGGTGGGTGGATGGGTTGATGAGTGGATGAGTGGTTGAATGAATGAGTGAGTGGGTGGGTGGACGGGTGAGTGAGTTATTGTGAAGATGCAGTGGTGGTTCTGACGATGTCAATAAAACCGATGGTGACGTGGTTGTGAATGTGTTGGTGGTGATCATGATCCAGGGCTCAAACCTCCAACCCAGCACCTCAGCGGCTCTGACGCGTCCGTCACGAGCCCACCGAGAGACACCCAGAGCCAGGGCTTGAACCCAGGATCTCAGTGTCTGCGACACGGCCATGACAAACCCATTGAGAGAGACGGAGAGAGACACCCAGATCCAGGGCTCAAGCACCAAGCCCATGCCCTGTGTGGACAGGTGGAGTATCTGGGCCAGACACCTCAGTCAGTCAACCCACGGAACTTGCTGGGTCAATCCTGTGACCTCCTCCTCCTGCACCTAGCCTGGCACAGCAGCCAATCAATGGCACCTGCCGGGTCTGTCCCGTGACCTCCTCCTCCTGCACCTAGCCTGGCACAGCAGCCAACCCACGGCACCTGCAGGGTCTGTCCCGTGACCTCCTCCTGCACCTAGCCTGGTACAGCAGTCAACCCATGGCACCTGCTGTGTCTGTCCCGTGACTTCCTCCTCCTGCACCTAGCCTGGTACAGCAGTCAACCCATGGCACCTGCCGGGTCTGTCCCATGACCTCATCCTCCTGCACCTAGCCTGGCACAGCAGTCAACCCATGGCACCTGCTGGGTCTGCCCCGTGACCTCCTCCTGCTGCACCTAGCCTGGCACAGCAGTCACCCCATGGCACCTGCTGGGTCTATCCCGTGACCTCCTCCTCCTGCACCTAGCCTGGCACAGCAGTCAACCCATGGCACCTGCTGGGTCTGTCCCGTGACCTCCTCCTGCACCTAGCCTGGCACAGCAGTAAACCCATGGCACCTGCTGGGTCTGTCCCGTGACCTCCTCCTGCACCTAGCCTGGCACAGCAGTAAACCCATGGCACCAGCTGGGTCTGTCCCCGTGACCTCCTGCACCTAGCCTGGCACAGCAGTCAACCTGTGGCACCTGCTTGGTCTGTCCCGTGACCTCCTGCACCTAGCCTGGCACAGCAGTCAACATACGGGACCTGCTGGGTCTGTCCCGTGACCTCCTGAACCTAGCCTGGCACAGCAGTCAACCCACGGCACCTGCCGGGTCTGTCCCGTGACCTCCTCCTGCTGCACCTAGCCTGGCACAGCAGTAAACCCATGGCACCTGCTGGGTCTGTCCCGTGACCTCCTCCTGCACCTAGCCTGGCACAGCAGTCAACCCACGGCACCTGCCGGGTCTGTCTCGTGACCTCCTCCTCATGCACCTAGCCTGGCACAGCAGCCAACCGCGGTGCCCCTCACCCGCTTGAGGTGGCGGAGGCGATACTGCAGCTTCCCGTTCTCCTCGAGGAGACGCTCCACCCCCGGAGGAGCTTGGGGCGACTCGGTGGCGCCGCCGGCGTCCACCACGGCGCCACGCAGGGACGACACCTCGGCCGAGAGACGGCTGATCTCCAAATCCTGACGCAAGTGGGTGGGTGAGTCGACCAGTCAGTGAGTGGGTGAGTGGGTGGGTGAGTGAGCGAGTGGGTGAGTGAGTGGGTGAGTGAGTGAGCCAGTGGGTGAGTGGGTAAGTGGGTGAGTGAGTGGGTGAGTGAGTGGGTGAGTGGGTGAGTGAGTGAGTGAGTGGGTGAGTGAGTGGGTGAGTGAGTGAGTGGGTAAGGGAGTGGGTGGGTGAGTGGGTGAGTGAGTGGGTGGGTGAGTGAGTGGGTGGGTGAGTGGGTGAGTGAGTGAGTGGGTGAGTGAGTGGGTGAGTGAGTGAGTGGGTAAGGGAGTGGGTGAGTGGGTGGGTGATTGAGTGGGTGGGTGGGTGAGTGAGTGGGTGAGTGAGTGGGTAAGGGAGTGGGTGAGTGGGTGGGTGGGTGAGTGGGTGGGTGAGTGAGTGGGTGGGTGAGTGGGTGAGTGGGTGAGTGAGTGGGTTAGTCGACCAGTTGGTCGTTCAGTGAGTGAGCAGGTGAATGAGTCAGTGGAGACTCACCACACAGAGACCCCCACAGACTCACCACACAGCGACACACAGACTCACCAAAAAGAGACCCACAGACTCACCACACAGACACCCACAGACTCACCACACAGACTCACCACGCAGAGACCCACAGACTCACCACACAGAGACCCATAGACTCACCACACAGAGACCCATAGACTCACCACACAAGAGACCCACAGACTCACCACACAGAGACCCACAGACTCGCCACGCAGAGACCCACAAACTCACCACACAGAGGCCCACAGACTCACCACACAGAGACCCACAGAGACCCACAGACTCACCACACAGAGACCCACAGACTCACCACACAGAGACCCACAGACTCACCACACAGAGACCCAAAGACTCACACACAGACCCACAGACTCACCACACAGAGACCCACAGACTCACCACACAGAGACCCACAGACTCACCACACAGAGACCCACAGACTCAGCACACAAAGACCCAGACTCACCACACAGAGACCCACAGACTCACCACACAGAAACCCACAGACTCACCACACAGAGACCCACAGACTCACCACACAGAGACCCACAGACTCAGCACACAAAGACCCACAGACTCACCACACAGGGACCCACAGACTCACCACGCAGAGACCCACAGACTCACACACAGAGACCCACAGACTCACCACGCAGAGACCCACAGACTCACCACGCAGAGACCCACAGACTCACCACACAAAGACCCACAGACTCACCACACAGAGACCCACAGACTCACCACACAGAGACCCACAGACTCACCACACAGAGACCCACAGACTCACCACACAGAGACCCACAGACTCACCACACAGAGACCCACAGACTCACCACACAGAGACCCACAGACTCACCACACAGAGACCCACAGACTCACCACAGACACCCACAGACGCACCACAGACAACCACAGACTCACCACACAGAGACCCATAGACTCACCACACAGAGACCCACAGACTCACCACACAGCGACCCACAGACTCACCACACAGACACCCACAGACTCACACAGAGACCCACAGTCTCACCACACAGAGACCCACAGACTCACCACACAGAGACCCATAGACTCACCACACAGAGACCCATAGACTCACCACGCAGAGACCCACAGACTCACCACACAGAGACCCATAGACTCACCACACAGACTCACCACACAGAGACGCACAGACTCATCACAAAGAGACCCACAGACTCACCACACAGACTCACCACACAGAGACCCACAGACTCACCACACAGAGACCCACAGACTCACCACACAGAGACCCACAGACTCACCACACAGACTCACCACACAGAGACCCACAGACTCACCACACAGAGACCCACAGACTCACCACACAGAGACCCACAGACTCATCACACAGAGACCCATAGACTCACCACACAGAGACCCACAGACTCACCAGACAGAGACCCACAGACTGACTACACAGAGACCCACAGACTCACCACACAGAGACCCATAAACTCACCACACAGAGACCCACAGACTCATCACACAGAGACCCACAGAATCACCACACAGAAACCCACAGACTCACCACACAGAGACCCACAGACTCATCACACAGACACCCACAGACTCACCACACAGAGACCCACAGACTCACCACACAGAGACTCACAGACTCATCACACAGACACCCACAGACTCACCACACAGAGACCCACAGACTCACCACACAGAGACCCACAGACTCACTACACAGAGACCCACAGACTCACCACACAGAGACCCACAGACTCACCACACAGAGACCCACAAACTCAGCACGCAGAGACCCACAGACTCACCACACAGAGACCCACAGACTCACCACACAGAGACCCACAGACTCACCACACAGAGGCCCACAGACTCACCACACAGAGACCCACAGAGACCCACAGACTCACCACACAGAGACCCACAGACTCACCACACAGAGACCCACAGACTCACCACACAGAGACCCAAAGACTCACACACAGACCCACAGACTCACCACACAGAGACCCACAGACTCACCACACAGAGACCCACAGACTCACCACACAGAGACCCACAGACTCAGCACACAGAGACCCACAGACTCACCACGCAGAGACCCACAGACTCACCACACAAAGACCCAGACTCACCACACAGAGACCCACAGACTCACCACACAGAAACCCACAGACTCACCACACAGAGACCCACAGACTCACCACACAGAGACCCACAGACTCAGCACACAAAGACCCACAGACTCACCACGCAGAGACCCACAGACTCACACACAGAGACCCACAGACTCACCACACAGAGACCCACAGACTCACCACACAGAGACCCACAGACTCACCACACAGAGACCCACAGACTCACCACGCAGAGACCCACAGACTCACCACACAGAGACCCACAGACTCACCACACAGAGACCCACAGACTCACCACACAGAGACCCACAGACTCACCACACAGAGACCCACAGACTCACCACACAGAGACCCACAGACTCACCACACAGAGACCCACAGACTCACCACACAGAGACCCACAGACTCACCACACAGAGACCCACAGACTCACCACAGACACCCACAGACGCACCACAGACAACCACAGACTCACCACACAGAGACCCATAGACTCACCACACAGAGACCCACAGACTCACCACACAGCGACCCACAGACTCACCACACAGACACCCACAGACTCACACAGAGACCCACAGTCTCACCACACAGAGACCCACAGACTCACCACACAGAGACCCATAGACTCACCACACAGAGACCCATAGACTCACCACACAGACTCACCACACAGAGACGCACAGACTCATCACAAAGAGACCCACAGGCTCACCACACAGACTCTCCACACAGAGACCCACAGACTCACCACACAGAGACCCACAGACTCACCACACAGAGACCCACAGACTCACCACACAGACTCACCACACAGAGACCCACAGACTCACCACACAGAGACCCACAGACTCACCACACAGAGACCCACAGACTCATCACACAGAGACCCATAGACTCACCACACAGAGACCCACAGACTCACCAGACAGAGACCCACAGACTGACTACACAGAGACCCACAGACTCACCACACAGAGACCCATAAACTCACCACACAGAGACCCACAGACTCATCACACAGAGACCCACAGAATCACCACACAGAAACCCACAGACTCACCACACAGAGACCCACAGACTCACCACACAGAGACCCACAGACTCATCACACAGACACCCACAGACTCACCACACAGAGACCCACAGACTCACCACACAGAGACCCACAGACTCACCACACAGAGACCCACAGACTCACCACACAGAGACCCACAAACTCAGCACGCAGAGACCCACAGACTCACCACACAGAGACCCACAGACTCACCACACAGAGACCCACAGACTCATCACACAGAGACCCACAGACTCACCACACAGAGATCCACAGACTCACCACACAGAGACCCACAGACTCACCACACAGAGACCCACAGACTCACCACACAGAGACCCACAGACTCACCACAGAGACCCACAGACTCACCACACAGAGACCCACACACTCACCACACAGAGACCCACAGACTCACCACACAGAGACCCACAGACTCACCACACAGAGACCCACAGACTCACCATACAGAGACCCACAGACTCACCATACAGAGACCCACAGACTCACCACACAGAGACCCCCAGACTCATCACACAGAGACCCACAGACTCACCACACAGAAACCCACAGACTCACCACACAGAGACCCACAGACTCACCATACAGAGACCCACAGACTCACCACAGAGACCCACAGACTCACCACAGACACCCACAGACTCACCACACAGAGACCCACAGACTCACCACACAGAGACCCACAGACTCACCATACAGAGACCCACAGACTCACCACAGAGACCCACAGACTCACCACAGACACCCACAGACTCACCACACAGAGACCCACAGACTCACCACACAGAGACCCACATCACCCGCCATTCTCACGCCTCACCTGCTGCTGTAAGCGGTGCTTGAACCGGTCTACGGCTTCTGCCATCGCGACTGAGTCGAGTCGAGGTCGAGGAGGAGGGAGCGAAACGTCGGAACTCTGCGCCTGGACTGACACCCCACGTGTACTGGGAAAAGGAAATGGCCCAGAGTAAAGCGCGCGAGACGACTTCCGGGTCACCACGCCCCGCCTTCCACCGCCTCCTGCCACTCCCACAACACACCCCCCCCCCACCCTCCCAGCCACCCACCCACTCACCCACTCACTCACTCACCCACTCACTCACTCACCCACTCACTCACCCAGCCACTCACTCACCCACCCAGCCACTCACTCACCCACCTACTCACCCACCCACTCACTCACTCACCCACCCACTCACCCACTCACCCACTCACCCACTCACCCCCCACCCACTCACCCAAACACCCACTCACTCACTCACCCACTCACTCACCCACTCACTCACCCACCCACTCACTCACCCACTCACTCACTCACCCACCCACCCACTCACTCACCCACCCACTCACTCACTCACTCACCCACCCACCCACCCACTCACTCACCCACTCACTCACCCAGCCACTCACTCACTCACTCACCCACCCACCCACTCACTCACCCACTCACCCACTCACCCACCCACCCACCCACCCACCCACCCACTCACTCACCCACTCACTCAACCAGCCACTCACTCACTCACCCACCCACCCACTCACCCACCCACCCACTCACCCACTCACCCACCCACCCACTCACCCACCCACTCACTCACTCACTCACCCACCCACCCACCCACTCACCCACCCACCCACTCACCCACTCACTCACTAACTCACCCACCCACCCACTCACTCACTAACCCACACACTCACCCAGCCACTCACCCACCCTTCCACTCACCCACCCACCCACTCACTCACCCACTCACCCACCCACGCATTCACCCACTCACTCACTCACCCACCCACCCACTCACTCACTCACCCACACACTCACCCAGCCACTCACCCACCCACCGACTCACTCACTCACCCACCCATTCACTCACTTACCCACCCACTCACCCACTCACCCACTCACTCACCCACTCACTCACCCACCCACTCACCCACTCACTCACCCACTCACCCACCCACCCACTCACCCACAAACCCACTCACCCACTCACTCATCCACCCACTCACTCACCCACTCACTCACCCACCCACCCACTCACTCACCTACATAACCACCCACACACTCACCCACATACTCACCCACTCACTCACTCACTCACCCACTCACCCACCCACTCACATACTCACCCACACACTCACCCACCCACACACCCACAAACCCACTCACCCACTCACCCACCCACTCACCCACTCACTCACCCACAAAACCACCCACACACTCACCCACCCACTCACCCACCCACTCACTCACTCACCCACCCACTCACCCACATACCCACACACACACACTCACCCACACACTCACTCACCCACACACTCACCACCCACTCACTCACCCACTCACTCACCCACCCACTCACCCACCCACGCCCCACTCACCCACCCACTCACCCAACCACCCAATCACCCACACATCCACACACACACGCATTCACGCACCCACTCACCCAGCCACTCATTCACTCACCCACTCACTCACCCACTCACTCACTCACTCACCCACTCACTCACCCACTCACCCACCCACTCACCCAACCACCCAATCACCCACTCACTCACTCACCCACTCACTCACCCACCCACTCACTCACCCACTCACCCACTCACTCACTCACCCACTCACTCACCCACTCACTCACCCACTCACTCACCCACTCACTCACTCACTCACCCACCCACTCACTCACTCACCCACTCACTCACTCACTCACCCACCCACCCACTCACTCACCCACTCACTCACTCACCCACCCACTCACTCACTCACTCACCCACTCACTCACCCACCCACTCACTCACTCACCCACCCACTCACGCTATCACCCGCGCACTCACCTTACCCCCCCCTCAATTAGTCGCCCACTTGGTCTACTCCACCACCCCCACGTGACTCACCCACTTGGACTACTCCACCACCCCCACGTGACTCACCCACTTGGTCTACTCCACCACCCCCTCGTGAGTCACCCACTTGGACTACTCCACCACCCCCACGTGACTCACCCACTTGGTCTACTCGACCACCCCCACATGAGTCACTCACTTGGACTACTCCACCACCCCCACGTGACTCACCCACTTGGACTACTCCACCACCCCCTCGTGAGTCACCCACTTGGACTGCTCCACCACCCCCACGTGACTCACCCACTTGGACTACTCCACCACCTCCACGTGACTCACTCACTTGGTCTACTCCACCACCCCCTCGTGACTCACCCACTTGGACTACTCGACCACCCCCACGTGACTCACCCACTTGGTCTACTCCACCACCCCCACATGAGTCACCCACTTGGTCCACTCCACCACCCCCACGTGAGTCACCCACTTGGACTGCTCCACCACCCCCACGTGAGTCACCCACTTGGTCTACTCCACCACCCCCACGTGAGTCACCCACTTGGACTACTCCACCACCCCCACGTGAGTCACCCACTTCGACTGCTCCACCACCCCCACGTTAGTCACCCACTTGGTCTACTCCACCACCCCCACGTGAGTCACCCACTTGGACTGCTCCACCACCCCCACGTGAGTCACCCACTTGGACTACTCCACCACCCCCACGTGAGTCACCCACTTCGACTGCTCCACCACCCCCACGTGAGTCACCCACTTGGTCTACTCCACCACCCCCACGTGAGTCACCCACTTGGACTGCTCCACCACCCCCACGTGAGTCACCCACTTGGTCTAATCCACCACCCCCACGTGAGTCACCCACTTGGACTGCTCCACCACCCCCACGTGACTCACCCACTTGGACTACTCCACCACCCCCACGTGAGTCACCCACTTGGTCTACTCCACCACCCCCACATGAGTCACCCACTTGGACTGCTCCACCACCCCCACGTGACCCTCCCACGTGATCTCGCCCGCCCATTCACAGCGGACCTCCGGCATCTTCTAGAAGTGTCGACGTTTCAACCTCCCCCCCTTCCTCAGGCGTCCGCCGCCCCCCAAACCGAACAAGAGCCCCCCCCCCTCGCCCGCCGAGGTACTCACCCAGCAGTGGAGACGTCTCTTCCCTCCCCCTCGCGATCTCACCACGATGAGGCCTGCTAGTCGAGCTCGAGTCGTGGGGAGGCCGTTTGACCATACTTCACCTATTAGTGTAGCGTGTAGTGTGTGTAGTGTAGTGTGTATAGTGGTGTAGTGGTGTAGTGTGTGTAGTGTGTATAGTGGTGTAGTGTGTGTAGTGGTGTAGTGTAGTGTGTGTAGTAGTGTAGTGGTGTAGTGTATAGTGGTGTAGTGTGTATAGCAGAGGTGGGACAAAGTCATTGTTATGCAAGTCCAAGTCGAGTCGCAAGTCATCAAATTCATGACTCGAGTCTGACTCGAGTCCAAGTCACATGACTCGAGTCCACACCTCTGGTGTATAGTGGTGTAGTGTGTGTAGTAGTGTAGTAGTGTGTATAGTAGTGTAGTGTGTGTAGTGTGTATAGTGGTGTAGTGTGTATAGTGGTGTAGTGTGTGTAGTAGTATAGTGTGTGTAGTAGTATAGTGTGTGTAGTAGTGTAGTGTGTGTAGTGTGTGGTGTAGTGTGTGTAGTGGTGTAGTAGTGTAGCGTGTAGTGTATAGTAGTATAGCGTGTAGTGTAGTGTAGTAATGTAGTGTGTGTATAGTGTAGAGTGTATAGTGTGCGTTGTAGTGTAGTGTGTTGTAATGTAGTGTGTGTAGTGGTGTGTAGTGTGTTTAGTGGTGTAGTGTGTATAGTGGTGTAGTGTGTGTAGTGTAGTGTGTGTAGTGGTGTGTAGTTGTGTGTAGTGGTGTAGTAGTGTAGTGGTGTAGTGTGTGTAGTGGTGTGTAGTGTGTGTAGTGGTGTAGTAGTGTAGTGGTGTAGTGGTGTAGTGTGTGTAGTGGTGTAGTGTGTGTAGTGGTGTAGCGTGTATAGTGGTGTAGCGTGTATAGTGGTGTAGTGTGTATAGTGGTGTAGTGTGTGTAGTAGTGTAGTGTGTGTAGTGGTGTAGTGTGTGTAGTGGTGTAGTGTGTATAGTGGTGTAGTGTGTATAGTGCTGTAGTGTGTATAGTGGTGTAGTGTGTGTATAGTGGTGTAGCGTGTAAATGTTGTGGATTCACTCCTCATCACACCGGTGGGGGCTAAAGTAGTGAACTATTTTGTCTTTTGTCAACGTGACTCATTTTTTACTGATCTGCCGTGTCGGGTGGTTGAGGGTTGCGACGCATTTTATACATAACGCGATCTCAGCCCAAAGCCTTCATAATGAATGATGATGGCGATGATTATGACGATGATGATGACGATAATGATGATGACGATGATGACGATGATGATGACGATGATGACGACGATGATGATGATGATGACGACGATGATGATGATGACGATGACGACGACGATGATGATGATAATGACGATGATGATGACGACGACGATGATGATGATGACGATGATGACGACGAGGACGATGATGATGACGATGACGACGATGATGATGACGATGACGTTGATGATGACGTTGATGACGTTGATGACGATGATGATGACGTTGATGACGATGATGATGACGATGATGATGACGACGATGATGATGATGACGACGATGATGATGATTGTGATGATGACGATGGTGATGACGTTGATGATGACGTTGATGACGATGATGATGACGATGATAACGATGATGATGACGATGATAACGATGACGATGATGATGAAATTGATGATGACGACGATGATGACGACGTTGATGACGATGATAATGATGACGATGATGATGACGATGATAACGACGATGATGATGACGATGATGATGATGACGATGATGATGACGATGATAATGATGATGACGACGATGATAACGATGACGATGATGATGGCAGCTGACGGAGGCCACTGCCTCCTTGCTTGTCGCCGTGTCTGTGTCGGCAGTCGGGAGGAGCAAGTTGCTGGTGGTGCTGGTGGTGGTGCTGGTGGTGGTGGTTGTGGTGGTGGTGGTTGTAGTGGTGGTGGTTGTGTTGGTGGTGGTGGTGCTGGTAGTGCTGGTGGTGGTTGTGGTGGTGGTGGTGGTGGTTGTGGTGGTGGTGGTTGTGGTGGTGGTGGTGGTGCTGGTGGTGGTTGTGGTGGTGGTTGTGGTTGTGCTGGTGGTGGTGGTGAGGCCGTCATGGCGTGCTCGGGAGCGGCCCCCGTGGCCGACACGTCGGAGGCCGTGTCGCTGTGCCCCGAGCTGGGACTCTTCCTGAAGCCCGTGGGGCGCATCGTGGTGGTGGTGTCACTGCCGCACCTCAAGACGCCCGGGCAGGTCATCTCCAACTGGGAGGTGTGTCTGTGTGTGTGTGTGTGTCTCTGTGTGTGTCTGTGTGTCTTTGTGTGTGTATCTGTGTGTGTGTGTGTATCTGTGTGTGTGTGTGTGTCTCTCTGTGTGTGTCTGTGTGTGTGTGTGTGTGTCTGTGTGTGTGTCTGTGTCTGGGCTCGCCTTCCCATCAACCAGAGGCGAGGAGTGGTGGTCGTGGTTACTTATGCCCCCACCGAAGACGAACATCCGTGGAGGGATGCAGGCAAAGCCGATGAGTCGGACGCTTTCTATGACCTCCTGTCACAGGTGCTGGCTAAAGTGGCCACTCGGGACACAGTCATCTTGTTGGGTGACTTCAATGCCCGAGTTGGTCATGATGCTGGCACCTGGTCTGGAGTGATTGGAAGGCATGGGCCAGATCAGCTCAATAATAACGGTAGGAGGCTGCTAGATTTTTGTGCAGCCCATGGGCTTGTAATTACCAACACGCTCTTCCGGCATCGGCGCATCCACACAACATCATGGATGCATGCCGGGTCCAAGCAAGAGCATCTGCTGGACTACGTAGTGACGGACCAGCGGATGCGAGCCCATGTCCTTGACACCAGGACCTACCGTGGAGCTGATCTGCCCTCTGACCATCGACTAGTCATCTGTAAGATGCGCCTGCCATTCTTCCACTCCGGTGGTGGGTGTACACCCAGGATCCCATTCCAACCAAAAGTGGCCTGGTCTAAGTTAGCTGATGAAAGTTGCAAGCGAGAATTTCATCATCGCTTGCAGCTGGGGTTGGCATCGTCCCCCACTCCACCTGATGTCGAGGGTAAATGGGCGAGGTTTAAGACTGTGACTCATGCAGCTGCAATGGCTGCTTTGGGTACGCGGTCCAGACCTCCCCGGGAACCCTGGCTGACGGAGGAGGTGTTCAGGTTAATTGAGAAAAAGCGACAGGCCCACTCTCATCGCCTACAGCATCCCACGTCAGAGAATGAGGAGGTTTACCGCAGTCTTCGCTCGGAGGTTCGGAGAGCCGTGAGGCGCTGTAAGGATGGGTGGTGGTCGCGGGTTGCTGAGGAGATGGAGTCTGCCTCAGTGGCCCGCGATCACAAATCACTATTTAACTCCATCAAAAAAGTAACCTGCAGCGCCACACCTATTACCATCATTAGAGGAAAAAACGGTGATCCAATCTCCGACCCCCAGGAACAGGTTTGCAGATTTGCTGAGCATTTCTGTGAGGTCCTGGGGGAGGGAAAATCTCTCAGCCAGGAAAACATCATGGCACAAAGTGGGGATGACCCTGCTGAGGCTGCGGTGCCTCAAATATTGGAAGAGGTCACCCCCTGTGAGTGGCTGGCTGAGGTGCCATCTGTTGAGGAAGTACTGAGGGCGATCCGGAGTCTGAGACCAGGGAAGGCACCGGGCAGAGATGATCTCCCAGGCGAAATGCTGAGGGAGGGTGGCGTTTGTGCACAGACTGCCCTATATGACATCATAACAACAGTCTGGACCACTGGACGGGTTCCGCAGGACTGGAAGGATGCCCTGGTGGTCCCCCTCTTTAAGAAGGGGGACCGTACCGACTGTAACAACTACAGGGGCATCTCACTCCTCAGTGTGCCGGGTAAGGTCCTGGCAAGGATTATTCAACATCGCCTTGCTAGGCATGCTGAGGAGAGGCTTGCGGAGCCCCAATGTGGTTTCAGGAAAGGGCGGTCCTGCACAGATGCCATATTTTCTGTCCGTCTGCTACAGCAGAGGTGTAGGGAATTCCAAAAAGACCTACATCTCTGCTTTATTGACCTGGTCAAGGCCTATGATACCATCAGTAGGACTGGGCTCTGGGTTGTTCTTCGTGCTTTCGGAGTCCCTGACCCTCTGCTCACGATCATTAAGGACCTTCATGATGGTGAGCGGGCCCGGGTAAAACTACGTGGCCGGGAGTCGGAGCCTTTCCCTGTACACCTTGGGGTGCGACAGGGATGTCCTCTGGCTCCCACATTATTTAACATCTATTTCGACTGCGTAGTTCGTGAAGCCTTCAATAGCTGTACCGGGGGAATTACCATTTGGTACAGATACAATGGGAGGCTGATCGACGCCCGGGTGCGATCAAGGGATGGCTCCCTATTGGTCAACCACGTTATGTATGCCGATGATTTGGTAATAGCTGCTCATTCAGAAGAGGAGTTGGAGACGCTGCTGCTGAGACTGGAGCGTGCCACTAAGAGGTGGGGCCTTACCATCAGCCCCACCAAAACTAAGCACCTGCCTGGGTATTTTGTACCATCGGGCACTCCGCCCCCACAACTCCCAATCGGTGATGGGGCAGTTGTGGAGAGAGTAGAGAGTTTCCCATACCTGGGCAGTGTGCTCATGACCGGCTCCAGTTTATCAGCAGAGGTCTCACTCCGAATCAGTCGAGCGGCAATATCTTTTCATCGGTTGCGTAACGCTGTGTGGAAGCTACCTGGTCTGTCGCTCCGCACGAAGCTTCAGGTCTTCTCGGCCACGGTCATTCCCTCCCTTCTCTATGCTTGCGAAACGTGGACCCCCCTAGTGGAGCATCTTCGCCGGTTGGAAACATTTAGGCTGGCCTGCCTACGATCCATCCTGGGTTTAACCAGGCTGGATTGTGTGAGGAGCTCACAAGTCCTTGAAAGATCTGGGCAAAGTCCCATCAGTGAGCTCCTCCGGCAGGCAAGGCTGCGTTGGCTGGGTCATGTAGCCCGCATGCCCAGCCACCGCATGCCTAAACAGCTTTTGTTCGGCCGGATCGAGGGGGCTAAACGGGCGCGGCACGGGCTAGAGAAGAGATGGAGTGATGTGGTACAGGAGGACGTGGAGCTGAGTGGACTTGCCGATGACTGGTACCAGCGGTGTCAAGATCGGCCTCAGTGGAGGAGGCTCGTGAAGGACGCTACTGGGCAGTTGGAGGCAGTCGCCCTCCAACAACAACGGAGGGCGGAGGAGCGACGCTCACAACAACGAGCGGAGCGCCGGGTGGCTAAAGCACAGCAAGTTGGCACAGTAGGGGGCACAGGTGGTGCATCAGCCAGTCATCTCGGTCATCTCGGTCAGTCGACCCGTGGCACCTGGGTCTGCCCCGTGACCTCCTGCCAGCGGGCGTTCGACACTTCACGTGGCCTCAAGGTGCACATGGCCTGGCACAAGCGTCGTGGTGACGTCACCGCCACTTAGTGGCGAATGGCGGTTGTTGTTGTTGTCTGTGTCTGGTGGTGGTGTCACTGCCGCACCTCAAGACGCCCGGGCAGGTCATCTCCAACTGGGAGGTGGGTCTCTCTGTGTGTGTGTCTGTGTGTGTGTGTGTGTGTCTGTGTGTGTCTGTGGGTGTGTGTCTGTGTGTGTGTCTGTGTGTGTGGGTGTGTGTCTGTGTGTGTGTCTGTGTGTGCGTGTCTGTGTGTCTGTGGGTGTGTGTGTCTGTGTGTCTGTGTATCTGTGTGCGTGTCTGTGTGTCTGTGGGTGTGTCTGTGTGTGTGTGTCTGTGTGTGTGTGTGTGTCTGTGTGTGTGTCTGTGTGTGTGTCTGTGTGTGTGTGTGTATCTGTCGGTGTGTGTCTGGTGGTCGTGTCACTGCCTCACCTCAAGACGCCCGGCCAGGTCATCTCCAACTGGGAGGTGAGTGTGTGTGTCTGTGTGTGTCTCTGTGTGTGTGTGGGTGTGTGTGTGTGTGTCTCTGTGTGTGTGTGTGTGTCTGTGTGTGTGTCTGTGTGTGTGTGTCTGCGTGCGTGTCTAAGTGTGTCTGAGTGTGTGTGTGTCTCTCCGTGTGTAGGTGATGGAGAGGCTGAAGGCGATGGCTCTGCCCGACGACTTCTCGGTGCTGCGCGTCGCCAAGAGCTCGCTGGAAGTGCTGCGCTTCGAGGGCGAGGTGGAGACTCGCGCCGCCGTCCACGCACTCGCCTCGCGCATCGACGGCAAGAACATCAAGCTCAGCGGCTTCACAGAGACGCTCAAGGTGCACACACACACAGACACAGACACACACACAGACACACACACAGACACACAGAGACACACAGACACACACATACACGCACTCGCCTCGCGCATCGACGGCAAGAACATCAAGCTCAGCGGATTCACAGAGATACTCAGGGTGCCTACAGCTACACAGACACACACACACAGACACACACACACAAACTCACACACACAGACACACACACAGACACACACACACAGACACACACACAGACACACACACAGACACACAGACACACACACAAACTCACACACACACAGACACACACACACACACAGACACACACACACAGACACATAGACAGACACATACATACACACACACAGACACACACACATACACACACACACACAGACACACACCTACACACACACACCTACACACACACACCCCCACACACTCACCCCCACACACACCCTACCACACACACCCTACCACACACACCCCCACACACACCCTACCACACACACCCCCACACTCACCCCTACCCCCACACACACCCCTACACCACCACACACCCCCACACACATCCCCACACTCACCCCTACACACACACACAGCCCCACACACACACCCCCACACACACACCCCCACACACACACCCCCACACACACACCCCCACACACACCCCTACACCCCCACACACACCCCCACACACACTCCCACACACACAGCCCCACACACACCCCCACACATCCCTACACCCCCACACACCCCTACACCCCCACACACCTACACACACCTACACACACACCTACACACACCCCTACACACACCCCCACACTCACCCCTACAGCCCTATACTCACCCCTACACACACACCCCCACACACACCCACACTCACCCCCACACACACCCCCACACTCACCCCTTAACCCCCACACACTCACCCCTTCACCCCCACACACTCACCTCCACATACCCACACACACCCCCCCACCACGTCCCTTCCCCCCCCCCCACCCAGGTGCGAGCGTCCGCTGCGAGGGACGACTTCCCGACGCGTCCCGACTGGGAGTCGTTCTTCCGCGGGGCGAGCGACATGGACGAGCGGGTGGCGGGCGAGCGCCCAGACACACTCCACCTGCAGGGGCTGCCCTGCCGCTGGTTCGCAGAGCCCGGCGCTGCCGACCGTGAGTCCACCAACACCACCATCAACAACAACACCAACACCACCACCAACACCAACAACACCAACAACACCACCAACAACAACACCAACATCACCACCAACACCAACAACACCACCAACAACAACACCACCACCACCAACAACACCAACACCCCCACCACCAACACCACCAACACCAACAACACCACCAACAACACCACCAACAACAACACCGTCACCACCAACGTCACCACTACCAACACCACCAACAACACCAACACCACCACCAATACCAACACCATCAACACCACCAACACCACGACCGACACCACCACCATCATCACCAACACCACCACCGTCACCACCGTCACCACCGCCGTCACCACCACCGTCACCACCAACACCACCACCGTCACCACCACCGTCACCACCACCAACACCACCACCGTCACCAACAACACCAACACCACCACCACCATCACCACCACCACCACCACCGTCACCACCACGACCGTCACTATCGTCACCACCACCGTCACCACCACTACCACCACCAACAACACCAACAACACCACCACCGTCACCACCACCACCACCGTCACCACCGTCACCACCACCAACACCACCACCAACACCACCACCAACACCGCCGTCACCACCACCACCACAGCCACCACCACCGTCACCACCGTCACCAGCATCGTCACCACCACCACCACCACCGTCACCACCACCGTCACCACCAACACCAACGTCGTCACCGTCACCACCACCTTCGTCACCACCGTCACCACCGTCACCACCACCACCGCCATGAGCGGTGAGTGGGTGAGTGGGTGAGTGAGTGAGTGGGTGAGTGAGTGAGTGTCTCTCTCTCTCTCTGCGTGTAGCAGACCGCCCTAGTGAGGCTGTGCTGCGCCGTGCGCTCTCCGTGTTCGGGGCGGTGAGTGAGTGGGTGCGTGAGTGAGTGAGTGAGTGGGTGGGTGAGTGGGTGAGTGAGTGAGTGAGTGGGTGAGTGAGTGGGTGAGTGGGTGGGTGGGTGAGTGAGTGGGTGAGTGAGTGGGTGGGTGAGTGAGTGGGTGGGTGAGTGAGTGGGTGGGTGAGTGAGTGGGTTAGTGAGTGGGTTAGTGAGTGGGTGAGTGAGTGAGTGAGTGGGTGAGTGAGCGTCTCTCTCTCTCTGTGTGTAGCTGACCGCCCGAGTGAGGCTATCCTGCGCCGGGCGCTCTCCGTGTTCGGGGCGGTGCGAGCCGCGGACGTGCCGTGCCTGGACCCGCACCGCGAGGAGGTGGAGCGGCGCCTCTCCGGCAAGGAGTTCCACTCCTTCGGGTACGGCGGGAGACTTCACTTCCAGGTGCCCGCTCGCTCGCCCGCTCACTCACTCACTCACACTCACCCACTCACTCACACTCACCCACCCGCTCGCTCACGCACTCGCTCACTCACTCACTCGCTCACTCACTCACTCTCTCACACGCTCGCTCACCCGCTCACTCACTCACTCGCTCACTCACTCGCCCGCTCACGCACTCACTCGCTCACTCACTCACTCACTCGCGCACCCACTCACTCACTCACTCGCGCACCCACTCACTCACTCGCTCGCTCACCCGCTCACTCGCACTCACCCGCTCACGCACCCACCCACACTCACGCACTCACTCGCTTACGCACACACTCGCCCACCCGCTCACGCACTCACTCACACTCACCCACCCACTCACGCACTCACTCACACTCACCCACCCACTCATGCACTCACCCACACTCACCCACTCACCCGCTCACACTCACGCACTCACTCACACTCACCCGCCCGCTCACACTCACTCACTCACGCACTCACACTCACCCGCTCACTCACACTCACTCACTCACACTCTCCCGCCCGCTCACTCACACTCACCCACCCACTCACGCACTCGCTCGCACGCTCGCTCACTCACCCACCCACCCGCTCACTCACACTCACCCACCCGCTCACTCACTCACGCTCGCTCACCCGCTCACTCACACTCACCCACCCTTTCACTCACCCACCCACTCACTGACAATCATCCACTCACTCACTCACAACCACCCACCCACTCATAATCACCCGCTCACTCACCCACCCGCTCACTCACTCACCTACTCACCCACTCACTCCCCAGCTCGCTCACCCAATCGCGCACTCGCACGGTCACCCACCCATCCACCAACTCACTCACTCGCTCACTCACACTTCTTTACACTCACGGGGTTGCGTGCGTTTGCCGCGTGCGTGCTTGCAGGCGTACGTCCAGTACGAGCAGTACTGCGACTTTGAGCGAGCGATGGGCGCCCTGCGCGGCGTGAAGCTCATGCACACGGCGGGAGGCAAGGCCCTGGCCTGCAACATCAAGGTGAGCACGGGGGGCAGCCGGGAACCTCCTCAGCCGGTAAACTCCTCAGCCGGTAAACTCATCATCATCGTGATGATGATGAGAGAGAGACACAGACTCCACAGATACAGCAGCAGCAGGCATCGTCAGCGTCGGGATCGAACCCACGACTTCCTGCAGACCAGGCGAGGTTGTTAACATCCCCTTGATGGTGATGATGATGAGAGAGAGACGCAGACTCCACATAGACCTCCTGTGTACCAGGCGAGGTAGTCAACATCTCCTAGCCACCGTGATGATGATGATGAGAGACGCAGACTCCACAGATACAGCAGCAGCAGCAGGCTTCGTCAGGGTCGGGATCTAACCCACGACCTCCTGCAGACCAGGCGAGGTAGTTAACATCTCCTAGCCACCGTGATGGTGATAAGAGAGAGACGCAGACTCCAAATATACAGCAGCAGCAGGCATCGTTAGGGTCGGGATTGAACCCACGACCTCCTGTGTACCAGGCGAGGTAGTCAACATCTCTCAGGGTCTGGGATTGAACCCACGACCTCCTGTGTAACAGGCGAGGTAGTCAACATCTCTCAGGGTCTGGGATGGAACCAACGACCTCCTGTGTACCAGGCGAGGTAGTCAACATTTCTCAGTGTCTGGGATTGAACCCACAACCTCCTGTGTACCAGGCGAGGTAGTCAACATCTCTCAGTGTCTGGGATTGAACCCACGACCTCCTGTGTACCAGGCGAGGTAGTCAACATCTCTCAGGTTTTGGGATTGAACCCACGACCTCCTGTGTACCAGGCGAGGTAGTCAACATCTCTCAGGGTCTGGGATTGAACCCACGACCTCCTGTGTACCAGGCGAGGTAGTCAGCATCTCTCAGGGTCTGGGATTGAACCCACGACCTCCTGTGTACCAGGCGAGGTAGTCAACATCTCTCAGGGTCTGGGATCTAACCCACGACTTCCTGTGTACCACGCGAGATAGTTAACATCTCTTAGCCACCGTGATGATGATGAGAGAGAGACACAGATTCCACAGATACAGCAGCAGCAGCAGGCATCGTCAGGGTCGGGATCTAACCCACGACTTCCTGTAGACCAGGCGAGGTTGTCAACATCTCCTAGCCACTGTGATGATGACGAGAGAGACGCAGACTCCACATATACGGCAACAGCAGCAGCAGGCATCGTCAGGGTCGGGGTCGAACCCACGACCTCCTGTAGACCAGGCGAGGTAGTCAACATCTCCTAGCCACCGTGATGGTGATAAGAGAGAAGCAGACTACAAATATTCAGCAGCAGCAGCAGTTATCGTCAGGGTTGGGATTAAACCCACGACCTCCTGTGTACCAGGCGAGGTAGTCAACATCTCTCAGTGTATGGGATTGAACCCACAACCTCCTGTGTACCAGGCGAGGTAGTCAACATCTCTCAGTGTGTGGGATTGAACCCACGACCTCCTGTGTACCAGGCGAACATCTCTCAGTGTGTGGGATTGAACCCACGACCTCCTGTTTACCAGGCGAGGTAGTCAACATCTCTCAGTATCTGGGATTGAACCCACGACCTCCTGCGTACCAGGCGAGGTAGTCAACATCTCTCCGGGTCTGGGATTGAACCCACGACCTCCTGTGTACCAGGCGAGGTAGTCAACATCTCCTAGGGGGTGGAGTTTGACCCCTGGAAGTGAAACTCCCCCCCCCGCCCCCCCCCCCCCCGCCAGGTGACCTTTGACACGACGAAGCACCTGAGTGACGTCAGTGTGCGCCGCCGCGAGTCGGAGCGGCAGAAGATCCGCGAAGCGGAGCGGCAGCGGCAGGCGGAGCGGCTGCGGCTGCTGCAGCAGGAGCAGGAGAGCGCACAGCAGGAGAGGTGGGTAGCAACAACAACAACAACACCAACAACAACACTGACACTAACAACAACACCAACAACAACAACACCACCACCAACACCACCAACACCACCACCATCACCACCACCAACACCACCAACACCATCACCACCATCACCACCAATACCACCAACACCACCAACATCACCAACACCACCACCAACATCACCAACACCACCACCAACACCAACACCACCAACACCACCAACACCACCAACACCACCACCACCAACAACACCACCACCACCAACACCATCAACACCACCAACACCACCGCAGCCACCAACATCACCACCGACACCACCACTGTCACCACCGCCACTACCTCCACTACCACCAACACCACCGACACCAACAACACCAACACCACCAACAACACCACCAACACTACCAACACCACCAACACCAACAACACCACCACCACCAACACCACCACCACCAACATCACCACCAACACCACCACCACCAACACCACCACCACCAACACCACCAACACCACCAACACCACCACCGCAGCCACCAACACCACTGCCACCACCACCACTGTCACCAACACTGCGACCACCACTGCCGCCACCACCACCACTACTGTCACCACTGCCACTACCTCCACCACCACCACCACTGTCACTGCCACCAAAATCGCCACCGTCGTGACAACGCTGATGGTGATGACACTGACGACGATAGTGACGACGATGACGACGTGGACCGGACACCCCCAGGTAACGATCGACCCCTCCCCCCCCCCCCCCCCCCGCAGCTTGCGCCGAGTAGCGGAGGAGCGTCTGCGCCGCGAGCGCCGTGAGCAGCGTGAGCGCGACCGCCGCCAGCGCCAGCTGCTGCGCACGCAGCGCCGCGGGCTGCGCCGCGAGCGCCGGCGGCAGCAGCAGCAGCAGCGCGGACTCCTGCTGCGCGTGAAGCGGGAGGAGCGCCAGCTGCTGCTGGCCCAGCGGCGCCTTCACGCCGTGCGCCTGCTGCGCCACCTGCTGGGACGCGCGCAGGTGGGGGGCCACTCAGTCACTCAGTCAGTCAGTCACTCAGTCACTTAGTCAGTCACTCGGCCACTCACTCAGTCAGTCAGTCAGCCACTCACTCAATCACTCACTCAGTCACTCAGTCAGTCACTCAGTCACTCACTCAGTCAGTCACTCAGTCACTCACTCAGTCACTCAGTCAGTCAGTCAGTCAGCCACTCACTCAGCCACTCACTCAGCCACTCACTCACTCAGTCACTCAGTCAGTCAGTCACTCACTTAGTCAGTCACTCGGCCACTCACTTACTCAGCCACTCACTCACTCAGCCACTCACCCACTCACTCAGCCACTCACTCAGCCACTCACTCACTCAGCCACTCAGTCAGTCACTCAGTCACTCACTCAGCCACTCACTCACTCACTCAGCCACTAACTCACTCAGCCACTCACTCACTCACTAGGCCACTCAGTCACTCAGCCAGCCATTCAGTCACTCAGTCAGTCAGTCAGCCACTCACTCACTCGGCCACTCACTCAGTCACTCACTCACTCACTCAGCCACTCGCTCACTCACCCGCTCACTCACCCGCTCACTCAACTGCCCAATGAACCGCTCACTCAACTTGTCAACTGCTCGCTCAACCACTCAACTGCTCCCCCAATCGCTAACTTAATTATCCACTCAACCACTCAACTGCTCCCCCAATCTCTAACTTAATTATCCACTCAACCACTGAACTGCTCCCCCAATCGCTAACTTAATTATCCACTCAACCACTCAACTGCTCCCCCATTCGCTAACTTAATTATCCACTCAACCACTCAACTGCTCCCCCAATCGCTAACTTAATTATCCACTCAACCATTCAACTGCTCCCCCAATCGCTCACTTAATTATCCACTGAACTGCTCCCCCAATCGCTCACTTAATTATCCACTCAACCACTGAACTGCTCCCCCAATCGCTCACTTAATTATCCACTCAACCACTCAACTGTTCCCCCAATCGCTAACTTAATTATCCACTCAACCACTGAACTGCTCCCCCAATCGCTCACTTAATTATCCACTCAACCACTCAACTGCTCCCCCAATCGCTAACTTAATTATCCACTCAACCACTCAACTGCTCCCCAAATCGCTAACTTAATTATCCACTCAACCACTCAACTGCTCCCCCAATCGCTCACTTAATTATCCACTCAACTGCTCCCCCAATCGCTCACTTAATTATCCACTCAACCGCTCAACTGCTCCCCCAATCGCTCACTTAATTATCCACTCAACCACTCAACTGCTCCCCCAATCGCTAACTTAATTATCCACTCAACCACTCAACTGCTCCTCCAATCGCTCACTTAATTATCCACTCAACTGCTCCCCCAATCGCTCACTTAATTATCCACTCAACCACTCAACTGCTCCCCCAATAGCTAACTTAATTATCCACTCAACCACTGAACTGCTCCCCCAATCGCTAACTTAATTATCCACTCAACCACTGAACTGCTCCCCCAATCACTAACTTAATTATCCACTCAACCACTCAACTGCTCCCTCAATCGCTCACTTAATTATCCACTCAACCACTCAACTGCTCCCCCAATCGCTAACTTAGTTATCCACTCAACCACTCAACTGCTCCCCCAATCGCTAACTTAATTATCCACTCAACTACTCAACTGCTCCCCCAATCGCTAACTTAATTATCCACTCAACCACTCAACTGCTCCCCCAATCGCTCACTTAATTATCCACTCAACCACTCAACTGCTCCCTCAATCGCTAACTTAATTATCCACTCAACCACTCAACTGCTCCCCCAATCGCTCACTTAATTATCCACTCAACCACTCAACTGCTCCCTCAATCGCTAACTTAATTATCCACTCAACCACTCAACTGCTCCCCCAATCACTAACTTAATTATCCACTCAACCACTCAACTGCTCCCCCAATCGCTAACTTAATTATCCACTCAACCACTCAACTGCTCCCCCCCACTCCCCCCCCCTGCCCCACCCCCCACCCCCGCCCCCCCCCCACCCCCCCCCCACCCCCCCCCCTCCCCCCCTAGGTGGAGCTGCAGCGTCGCGACGAGGAGCAGCGGCAGCACGAGGCCCACGAGCGCCGCCTCCTGGCGCTGGCGGAGGAGCGCCGTTGCCAAGGCGACGAGCTGCGTCGCCGGGAGCGACGCCTGCGCCGCCGCCTCCTCCGTGCCCTGGAGCGGCGCCGCCTCCTCGACGACGAGCGCCGTTGCCGTGACGATGAGCGCCGGCGGGAGGAGAAGCGCCGCGGCCTGGTGGCCACGAGGCTCCGGTCGGCCGTGGTGCCCCGCGGGGGCGGGGGGGGAGGCGCTCCGGCGGGGGGCGGGGCCGGGGGGGGTGGGGGGGGGCGAGATGGGGTCGTCGTCGCCGGGGTCGTCGCCGGGGTCGTCGCCGGGGCCGCCGCCGCCGCCGCCACGGCGACGGTCATCGGGGAGGAAGAGGAGGCGGTCGCCGGGCCGGTTTCTAGGGCGGTCGCCGGGGAGGTGGGCCGATCGCCGTGGCGACAGGAGGTGACGGAGCGGGGGGGGCGGGGGGGAGGCGGGGGGGGTGGCGGGGGGGGGGGTTGACGTAGCGTCGTTGTCGTCGTGGTGACGCGACGGGAAGTTGTGGTGCCCGTCGCCGCGGGTGACGTGGGTTGTCGTGACTTTTAATAAAGTGGAAACATTCTGAGGGGCGCCGAGTTGTCGTCGTGCTTCACCAACCCACGCGGTGCCGAGATAACTGGCTGATGCACCACCTGTGCCCCCTACTGTGCCAACTTGCTGTGCTTTAGCCACCCGGCGCTCCGCTCGTTGTTGTGAGCGTCGCTCCTCCTCCCTCCGTTGTTGCTGGAGGGCGACTGCCTCCAACTGCCCAGTAGCGTCCTTCACGAGCCTCCTCCACAGAGGCCGATCTTGACACCGCTAGTACCAGTCATCGGCAAGTCCACTCAGCTCCACGTCCTCCTGTACCACATCACTCCATCTCTTCTCTAGCCCGTGCCACTGACCCATCACCCATCACTCCATCTCTTCTCTAGCCTGTGCCACTCACCCACTCACACATGACTCCATCTCTTCTCTAGCCTGTACCACATCACTCCATCTCTTCTCTAGCCTGTACCACATCACTCCATCTCTTCTCTAGCCTGTGCCACATCACTCCATCTCTGCTCTAGCCTGTACCACTTCACTCCATCTCTTCTCTAGCCTGTACCACATCACTCCATCTCTTCTCTAGCCTGTACCACATCACTCCATCTCGTCTCTAGCCTGTGCCACATGACTCCATCTCTTCTCCAGTCCGTGCCACGCCTATTCTTGGGTCTCCCGGTAAAGTCACGTAGATGGGTTCAAAGAAAACAAAAATCCACGACGTTTCTATAGCAACACAAGCAATCGTCATCAGGAGAAAAACGAGCGGGAAAGCTGCAGGATGTTTTAAAGGTTTGAAATGTGTGTAGCCCAAGGGTCATAAGCGACGTGGGCAGGCCTAGTGATGTTCAAGTGAGAGATTAGCATGTCAATGTAAGAGATTAGCATGTCAATGTAAGAGAGTAGCATGTCAATGTAAGAGATTAGCATGTCAATGTAAGGTCGTGAGACGTTTAACCTGTTAATGTAAAACCAGAGAGTCGAAAATAACGATGAATTCCCTCATCAAAACTCTGCACCACAGAGCTCCATGTATTTGTGACCGTCACCACCTAGCCAGTGAACTGGAGCACGTACACCAAGCCCTCAAGATGAATGGATATTCAGACTACACAATCCGTAAAGCCAACACCCCAACCCTTGACGAACCATCTGAGGACCCAATCAAAACCATCACCTTGCCATACATAGCAGGAGTCACCAAAATTATTTCCAAAATCACGAGCAAACAACATCCAGGTTCGGTTTAACACGGTGCATACTATTCGTGATCTGATCCCATCTGTGAAGGATGTGATCCCTGACATGCAATACCCCGGCGTCTACAAACTAAGCCGTGTCTGCGGCAGTAGTTACATTGGGGGAACTAAGCGACATGTATCGGTACCGAGTTCGTGAACACAAGGCGGATCTGAAACACGGCAAGACCAATACCTCGGCCGTGGCTGATCATTACCTTAATCTGGCTGGCTTACATGAAATAGATTTCTCCAAGACGAAGGTACTTTGCAAGCCGACTGGCTATCAACAAAGATTTGTTCGTGAAGCCATCCATATGTATAGACACAGACACTTTCAACCGAGATGATGGGTACATACTGAGCAATCATTGGAAGGATGTAATTAACCAGTTTAAGTCATAACTGGCTGTGATGTTTCCATTCTGCCGATGTTAGCAGTTACATTAACAGGTTAAATGTCTTTACATTAACAGGTTAAATGTCATTACATTAACAGGTTAAATGTCTTCACATTAACAGGTTAAATGTCTTTACATTAACAGGTTAATTGTCTTTACATTAACAGGTTAAATGTCTTTGCATTAACAGGTTAAATGTCTTTACACTAACAGGTTAATTGTATTTACATTAACAGGTTAAATGTCTTTACATTAACAGGTTAATTGTATTTACATTAACAGGTTAAATGTCTTTACATTAACAGGTTAAATGTCTTTACATTAACAGGTTAAATGTCTTCGCATTAACAGGTTAAATGTCTTCGCATTAACAGGTTAAATGTCTTTACATTAACAGGTTAAATGTCTTCACATTAACAGGTTAAATGTCTTTGCATTAACAGGTTAAATGTCTTCACATTAACAGGTTAAATGTCTTTACATTAACAGGTTAATTGTCTTTACATTAACAGGTTAAATGTCTTTGCATTAACAGGTTAAATGTCTTTACACTAATAGGTTAATTGTATTTACATTAACAGGTTAAATGTCTTTACATTAACAGGTTAATTGTATTTACATTAACAGGTTAAATGTCTTTACATTAACAGGTTAAATGTCTTTACATTAACAGGTTAAATGTCTTTACATTAACAGGTTAAATGTCTTCACATTAACTGGTTAAATGTCTTTACATTAACAGGTTAAATGTCTTTACATTAACAGGTTAAATGTCTTTGCATTAACAGGTTAAATGTCCTTACATTAACAGGTTAAATGTCTTCACATTAACAGGTTAAATGTCTTTACATTAACAGGTTAAATGTCTTTACATTAACAGGTTAAATGTCTTTACACTAACAGGTTAAATGTCTTTACATTAACAGGTTAAATGTCTTTACACTAACAGGTTAAATGTCTTTACATTAACAGGTTAAATGTCTTTACATTAACAGGTTAAGTGTCTTTACATTAACAGGTTAAATGTCTTTACATTAACAGGTTAAATGTCTTTACATTAACAGGTTAAATGTCTTTACATTAACAGGTTAAATGTCTTCACATTAACTGGTTAAATGTCTTTACATTAACAGGTTAAATGTCTTTACATTAACTGGTTAAATGTCTTTACATTAACAGGTTAAATGCCTCACGACCTTACATTGACATGCTAATCTCTTACATTGACATGCTAATCTCTTACATTGACATGCTAATCTCTTACATTGACATGCTAATCTCTTACATTGACATGCTAATCTCTCACTTTAACATAACTAGGCCTGCCCACGTCGCTTATGACCCTTGGGCTACACACATTTCAAACCTTTAGAACATCCTGCCTCAGCAGCTTTCCCGATCATTTTTCTCCTGATGACGATTGCTTGTATTGCGATCGAAACGTTGTAGATTTTTAGCTTTTTGTTATTTTATTTGAACCCATCTACGTGACTTTACGGGAAGACCCAAGAATATGAATTCCTGCAGTCACAAAGCTTTAAGTCAAAATGCCGCGTCCGTTTAGCCCCCTCTATCCGGGCCAAACAAAAGCTGCTTAGGCATGCGGTGGCTGGGCATGCGGGCTACATGGCCCAGCCAACGCAGCCTTGCTCGCCGGAGAAGCTCACCGATGGGACTTTGCCCAGATCTTTCAAGGATTTGTGAGCTCACACAATCCAGCCTGGTTAAACCCAGGATGGATCGTAGGCAGGCCAGCCTGAATGTTTCTAACCGGCGAAGATGCTCCATTTGGGGGGTCCACGTTTCACAAGCGTTGAGAAGGGAGGAATGACTGTGGCCGAGAAGACTTGAAGCTTCGTGCGGAGCGACAGACCAGGTAGCTTCCACACAGCGTTACGCAGCCGATGAAAAGATAATGCCGCTCAACTGAATCGGAAGGGGTGACTACCCCTTCAGGTGACTTCTTCCTCCAATTTTTGAGGCACCGCAGCCTCAGCAGGGTCATCCCCACCTTGCCCCATGATGTTTTCCAGGTTGAGGGATTTCCCCTCCCCCAAGATCTCACAGAAATGCTCAAATAATCTAAAAACTTGTTCCTGGGGGTCGGAGATTGGATCACATTTCTTTCCCCTAATGATGGTAATAGGTGTGGCCCTGCAAGTTACTTTTTTGATGAAACTGAAACTAAAGAGTGATTTGTGATCGCGAGCTACTGAGGCAGACTCCATCTCGGCAACCCGCGACCACCACTCATCCTTGCAGCGCCTCACGGCTCTCCGAATCTCCAGCGAAGGCTCATTCTGCAGCGTGGGATGCTGTAGCCGATGAGAGTGGGCCTGTCGCTTTTTCTCAACTAACCTAAACACCTCCTCTGTCAGCCAGGGTCTCTGGGGAGGTATGGACCGCGTACCCCAAGCAGCCAATGCAGCTGCATGAGCCACAGGCCTAAACCTCGCCCATTTCTCCTCGACATCGGGAGGAGTGGGGGACGATGTCCATCCCAGCCGCAAGCGACGATGGAATTCATCTTATTGGTTCTTTCGGTAAAGTCACGTAGAAGGGAAGTAATAAAATAATACAAAATAAAACATGATTCAGACGCTGTCTTTCCGACAGACCTGTTCTTCACCTGAGGACGGCTGCTTGCGTTGTGGCCGAAACGTCGTGAGAATTATTTTATTATGTTTTATTTTATTATTTCCATTCTACGTGACTTTACCGAAAGAACCAAGAAGATGAATCCCTGCAGTCACGAAAGCTTTAAATCGAAATTTGCTTTAAACACTTTTGGAGCTTCAAGGATCGATCTGGATTCGAATGAACGGCGGAGATTAAACATCAGCATCCACGACGCTAAGATAAAGGAAACCCGCGATGTTTTAAAAGACCTTATTAATGCCACCTGCTGCCTAGCCAAACAGGAATTAGCATATTCTTAGGTTTTTTTCGGTAAAGTCACGTAGGTAAAAAAATTAAAATTAATTAAAGTAAAATAAAATAAAAATCACGACGTTTCGGAGGCAACACAAGCCTCCGTTTTCAGGTGGAACCATCATAGCACGATAGCTGTATCAAGTGATACAGCTATCAAGTGATACAGCTGTCAAGTGATACAGCTATCAAGTGATACATCAAGTGATACATCAAGTGATAGCTGTATCAAGTGATACAATCATCAAGTGATACAGCTATCAAGTGATACAGCTATCAAGTGATACAGCTATCAAGTGATAGCTGTATCAAGTGATACAACAAGTGATACAGCAATCGTGCTGTGACGGTTGTGTTGCCTCCGAAACGTCGTGATTTTTGTTTTATTTTTATTTTACTTTTATTGATTTAATTTTTTTACCTACGTGACTTTACCGAAAAAACCTAAGAATATGAATCCTTGCAGTCACGAAAGCTTCAAATCTAGAAGGAATCAGCATGTCGTGGTGACGATGAGAGTGCGAGCTCTTATCATCATCGTGGCCACGATGTGGAGGAGCTATTAAATGTTTTTGCTGAGAAAGATGAGAAGTTAGCGAGACATTTGGAGACATCCACTGTGTTTTCTGGCTTCTCAAACGGAACTCAGAACGATTTAATCGAAGCAGTCGGTGACGTCATTAGAAACTACAGGCAGTCCTCGACTTGCGACGGAGATCCGTTACGACGACCCCATCATCGCAAGTCGAAAATATCGCAAGTCAAAGATGGCCTATAGCCTACTCAGAGTCTTACAGAATGGTGATTATTGAGCAAAACAGAGCAATTTACAGTATAAACTATACACTGTATTTATTAATTACAATACTGTATTGTACAGTAAAATGTAAAGTAAAAAAAACAAGATAAATTCTTAGACTACCTATGTGAACTGCAATTTAATCGAAAGTTTTTTCAGGAAACAATCCTATCTGCTATAAACACTTTTAACATGCATTGAACGTATCGTATCGTGGTCACCCTAAAATGAAATCGCTGAAGCTACGTATCATAGTGTAGTGTATAGTGTAGTGTATAGTGTAGTGTACAGGGTAGTGTATAGTGTAGTGTAGTGTGTAGTGTAATAATGTAGTGTGTAGTGTACAGTGTAGTGTAGTGTATAGTGTATAATGTAGTGTGTAGTGTTTAGTGTAGTGTATAGTGTAGTGTAATAATGTAGTGTATAGTGTAGTGTAATAATGTAGTGTATAGTGTAGTGGTGTAGTGCAGTTTATAGTGTAGTGTATAGTGTAGTGTAATAATGTAGTGTGTAGTGTAGTGTATAGTGTAGTGTTTAGTGTAGTGTTTAGTGTAGTGTAATAGTGTCGTGTATAGTGTAGTTTATAGTGTAGTGTATAGTGTAGTGTATAGTGTAGTGTTTAGTGTAGTGTATAGTGTAGTGTAATAATGTAGTGTATAGTGTAGTGTATAGTGTAGTGTATAGTGTAGTGTATAGTGTAATAATGTAGTGTAATATATAATGTCGTATAGTGTATAATGTAGTGTAATAGTGTAGTGTATAGTGTAGTGTAATAATGTAGTATAGTGTAGTGTAATAGTGTAGTGTATACATGCATTGAACGTAACGTATCATATTGTACTCTACCCACCAAGATTCTGTCCGTCGTCTGCACACGTGCACGGTGTTAGCTTGTTGATGGCCACATTCACTTCGTTGTCGGAACAGGAGGATGGCGATGACAAGGTACAGCTCCGTACCTCGCACGATGCTGCGTTTGCCTGCCACGCGAAATGTAGAACCTTTAACAATTTTGTCGTATCGATATCGCCATCGTAAGATCGAATTATCGTAAGTCGGAGCCCATCGTAACCCGGGGACTGTCTGTATTAAATTTCGATTTAAATCTTTCGTGACTGCAGGGATTCATCTTCTTGGTTCTTTCGGTAAAGTCACGTAGAAGGGAAGTAATAAAATAATAAAAATAAAACATAATAAAATAATTCTCACGACGTTTCGGCCACATTCAGACTGTGTCTACTTGACAGACCTGTTCTCCACCTGAAGACGGCTGCTTGCGTTGTGGCCGAAACGTCGTGAGAATTATTTTATGTTTTATTTTTATTATTTTATTACTTCCCTTCTACGTGACTTTACCGAAAGAACCAAGAAGACTGTCTGTATTGTGAAGAGGAGATCAATGCAGCCCCAGTCGAAGTCTACGAGACAACGGACGTCACAAACAAAGCCGTAGGCCTCTGTGATGTGGCGTTGTGTGGCTGAGAGTCAGGTGACTTGCGAGGTGAGGGAGGCGTTCTTGGGATTTGACGATGTCAGTGATGACAGACCAGCAACCGGCTATTGCTGATGATGTTTTGTGAGTGTTGGGGAAACACAATTCCGTTGAAGAGCTGGTAGCTAACTTCTTGATGGCATCAGATCTTCGTGGGGTGCAGGCCAAGATGAAATGAACGTTCCCTGAAGCCACGTGCTCACCCCATTGTTACGCACACGAGTTGAACCTGGTGCTCTGGCATTGAGCAAGATGTGCGCCCGAGTGTAAAACTTTTTGTTAAACAGTTGAGGGACTTGCTTCAATAATTCTAGATTTGAAGCTTTCGTGACTGCAAGGATTCATATTCTTGGGTTTTTTCGGTAAAGTCACGTAGGTAAAAAAATAAAATTAAGAAAAGTAAAATAAAAATCACGACGATTCGGAGGCAACACAAGCTTACGTCTTCTTGGTTCTTTCGGTAAAGTCACGTAGAATGGAAATAATAAAAATAAAATAAAACATAATAAAATAATTCTCACGACGTTTCGGCCACAACGCAAGCAGCCGTCCTCAGGTGAAGAACAGGTCTGTCGCTGTCTCCCCGACAGACCTGGTCTTCACCTGAGGACGGCTGCTTGCGTTGTGGCCGAAACGTCGTGAGAATTATTTTATAATGCTTTATTTTTATTATTTCCATTCAACGTGACTTTACCGAAAGAACCAAGAAGATGAATCCCTGCAGTCACGAAAGCTTTAAATCGAAATTTACAAGCTTCCGTCTTCAGGTGGAACCGTCACAGCACGCTTGCTGTATCAAGTGAATGAGAAATTCTCATTTACTTGATACAGCAAGCGTGATTTTTTTTTATTTTACTTTTATTAATTTACATTTTTTACCTACGTGACTTTACCGAAAAAACCCAAGAATTTGCTTCAATAAGTCGACCAAGACGCACCCACCTCCTGGACACGAGATAGAGCTCAGATTCTAGACTCGTTCACACGATCGGCAGCTACCGATCTGATCTGCGTGCAGTGTTTCGGATTACGAGCGAAAATCCCGATGGTGTTGGGACAATGACACCCTAATGGTGGCCGCCGGATGTGATCACTGGCTGCCAAAAGCATCAACCTGTCTTCTTGGTTCTTTCGGTAAAGTCACGTAGAATGGAAATAATAAAATTAAAAAAATAACACTTATTTTATTATTTCCCTTCTACGTGACTTTACCGAAAGAACCAAGAAGATGAGGTTTGATCACTTCGGGGAGCTAACTTTCCTTGGTTTGGGTGATTGCACGAAATCTCATGAAATGTCACGACATTTCGATGACGCCAAGCCGCAGAGCCTAGCCTTTCAACTGGTACCAAACTGACACCTTTATACAAGCCATCATGTTTGCAATAACCACAACACAAGCAGTCAAAATGCAAACTAAAAGAAACAACTCTGATAATGATAACTGTCAGTGCATATCATTATCATCATTATTAGAGTTGTTTCTTTTTGTTTGCATTTTGACTGCTTATGTTGTGTTTATTGCAAACATGATGCCTTGTATAAAGGTGTCAGTTTTTGTACCAGTTGAAAGGCTAAAAACCTACTATATTTTGCCACTGGTAAAGGAGATGTCTCAGTGTAAATGCTTACCCCGAGCTCTCAATACTCTTGATATTGCACTGTCTTTGAGTTGTACACCTTTTGGCGTCATCTGGTCCAACACCAATGGAGACTAGGCTCTAAGAAAAGCTGTCTCGGGTGTGGACCAATCAACTTCAAGGAGAATGCATATCATCATCAAAGTTGTTTCTTTTTGTTTGCATTTTGACTGCTTGTGTTGTGTTTATTGCAAACATGATGCCTTGTATAAAGGTATCAGTTTTTGTACCAGTTGAAAGGGTAAAAACCTATTACTATATTTTGCCACTGGTAAAGGAGATGTCTCATAGAGTATACGCAGGGCACTTTGACTTTGTTTAGACTAGAGGCTGACCTTATCGGATTGAATAGTTCACAAATGGTGAGAATTCATCTTCTTGATTCTTTCGGTAAAGTCACGTAGAATGGAAACAATAAAAATAATAAAATAAAACATAATGAAATAATTCTCACGTTTCGGCCACAACGCAAACAGCCGTCATCAGGTGAAGACCAGGTCTGTCGCTGTCTCCCCGACAGACCTGGTCTTCACCTGAGGACGGCTGCTTGCAAGCCCATGGGCTGCACAGAAGTCTAGCAGCCTCCTACCGTTATTGAGCTGATCCGGTCATGCCTTCCAATCACTCACCAACTCACCCACACACTCACCCACACACTCGCCGACACACTCACCCACCAACTCACTCACTCACCCACACACTCACCTACCCACACACTCACTCACAACACTCAAGTGGTTCAATCTTAATTAAAGGACTCAAGTGGTTTGTCATCGCGTGTACATTTATAGCAGCAGCCAAGATCCACGCGACCACCGCGGGGGAGAGATACAGACACACGCAGAGCCCAAATATAAATATACAGCAGCAGCAGCAGCAACAACAGCAGCAGCAGCAACAGCAGCAGCAACAGCAACAGCAGCAGGCGTCATCGCGGTCGGGACCGGCCCCGCGACCTCCGGCGTCGCAGGCGAGGCAGATGGACATCTCCTCGCCACTCGCCACCAAACGGGACACCAATTCCTGCCGTCACGGCTCCGTGAGCCCTCGGCGTGACGTCATCTTGAGCCGTCAGCGTGGCCGCAAGCCGCAAGCCGCCCCCCCCCCCCCACGGTCACGTGACTTCCGCCGCCGCCACCACGGTCGACCAATCGGGCGTCAGCGTTCGCGTTACCCCTCCCGTCACGATTCGGCCAATAGCACCAGTCATGATTCGGCCAATCACGGCGCCCGTAATGATTTGGCCAATCGCAGCGCCCGTCAAGATTCGGCCAATCGCGACGCCCGTCAAGATTCGGCCAATAACGGCACCGGTCATGATTCGGCCAATCGCGGCGCCCGTCAAGATTCGGCCAATCGCGGCGCCCGTCATGATTCGGCCAATCGCGGCGCCCGTCATGATTCGGCCAATCGCAGCGCCCGTCATGATTCGGCCAATCGCAGCGCCCGTCATGATTCGGCCAATCGCAGCGCCCGTCAAGATTCGGCCAATCACGGCGCCCGTCAAGATTCGGCCAATCGCGGTGCCCGTCACGATTCGGCCAATCGCAGCACCCGTCACGATTCGGCCAATCACGGCGCCCGTCAAGATTCGGCCAATCGCAGCGCCCGTCACGATTCGGTCAATCGCGGTGCCCGCGCACCAACAACAACCAATCGCGGCGCTCGCTCACTTAAACGAATGTCCAATCGCGAGTGTCGCTCGCTAAATTCATCATCCAATCGCGTTGCGGCGCGTTGCACTTCGACCAATCGCATCTTTGGACTCGCCGACCCAACCGGGTATTCGGCACTCCCTCTCGTCCCGTCTGGTCCGGTTTGATCCGGTCCAGTCCGGTTTGATCCGGTTTAGTCCGGTCCAGTCCAGCTTCCTGACCACTCTCCCCACCGTGACCCCCCCCCCAGCCCACCCAGAGGTACCTCCCCTCCCACGGATCGACCAATCATATCGCTGCTGCTGCTGCCCCTCCGTGCTGCGTCAGTCGTCCCTGGAGGGCTCCCGGAGGTCCTCGTCGTCCGTGTAGTCCGCAGGCTCCTCGCCCGGCCGCAGCAGCCGCCCCACGTAGCGATACTTCTCTGTGGGGGCACGGGGAGGGGGGGGTGAGTCTCTGTGTCAGTGAATCTCTGTGTGAGTCTCTGTGTGAGTCTCTGTGTGAGTCTCTGTGTGAGTCTCTGTGTCAGTGAGTCTCTGTGGTGGTGAGTCTCTGTGTGAGTGAGTCTCTGTGTGAGTGAGTGTCTGTGTGAGTCTCTGTGTGGGTAAGTCTCTGTGTGGGTGAGTCTCTGCGTGGGCGAGTCTGTGAGTGAGTCTCTGATTGAGTGAGTCTCCGAGTGAGTCTCTGTGTCAGTGAGTCTCTGCGTGGGTGAGTCTCTGAGTGAGTGAGTCTCTGAGTGAGTCTGAGTGAGTCTCTGTGTGAGTCTCTGAGTGAGTCTGAGTCTCTGTGTGAGTGAGTCTCCCACCCATGAACTGCATCTCCCACTCCCGCACGCTCTCCGTCTGAGTGAGTCTCTGAGTGAGTCTCTGTGTGAGTGAGTCTCTGTGTGAGTGAGTCTCTGTGTGAGTGAGTCTCTGTGTGAGTCTCTGTGAGTCTGAGTCTCTGAGTAAGTCTCCCACCCATGAACTGCATCTCCCACTCCCGCACGCTCTCCGTCTGCACGGCCGTGAGGTCCGACAGGTCGTCGTAGGCGTCCCGCAGCGCGTCCCGGTCCAGCCGGAAGGACGCGAGGCCACGGGACGCGTCACGGCCCGCAAACACTCCGTAGGGGCCGTCTGGGGGGGGGCGGGGGGGGGAGGAGGGAGGGGGGAGGAGGGAGGGAGGGGGAGGGGAGAGGGAGGGGGGGAGAGGGGAAAGGGAGGGAGGGGGGGAGAGGGAGGGGGGGAGGGAGGGAGTGGGAGGGGAGAGGGGGGAAGGAGGGAGGAGGGAGGGGGGAGGGAGGGATGGGGGGGAGAGAGGGGTGAACCTGCATCCGAGGCAGTCGACCTGCATTAGGCCCAGGGCTGCCTCTGGCTGGAGGCTGTGACGGTGACGGGCGCCACTCACAGTGCGCTAACCACTGCACCACCACTCCCCACTCACAGTGCGCTAACCGCTGCACCACCACTCCCCACTCACAGTGCGCTAACCGCTGCACCACCACTCCCCACTCACAGTGCACTAACCACTGCACCACCGCTCCCCACTCAGTGCACTAACCGCTGCACCACCACTCCCCACTCACAGTGCACTAACCACTGCACCACCACTCCCCACTCACAGTGCACTAACCACTGCACCACCGCTCTCCACTCACAGTGCACTAACCACTACACCACCGTTCCCCACTCACAGTGCACTAACCGCTGCACCACCGCTCCCCACTCACAGTGCGCTAACCACTGCACCACCACTCCCCACTCACAGTGTACTAACCACTGCACCACCACTCCCCACTCAGTGCGCTAACCACTGCACCACCACTCCCCACTCACAGTGCACTAACCACTGCACCACCGCTCCCCACTCAGTGCACTAACCACTGCACCACCACTCCCCACTCAGTGCGCTAACCACTGCACCACCACTCCCCACTCACAGTGCGCTAACCACTGCCCCACCGCTCCCCACTCACAGTGCGCTAACCACTGCACCACCGCTCCCCACTCACAGTGCGCTAACCACTGCACCACGCACACACACCATGCACACCGCACTCACTCACACACACCACTAAGTGGCGGTGACGTCACCACGACGCTTGTGCCAGGCCATGTGCACCTTGAGGCCACGTGAAGTGTCGAACGCCCGCTGGCAGGAGGTCACAGGGCAGACCCAGCAGGTGCCACAGTTCGATTGACTGAGATGACCGAGATGACTGGCTAATGCACCACCTGTGCCCCCTACTGTGCAAACTTGCTGTGCTTTAGCCACCCGGTGCTCCGCTCGTTGTTGTGAGCATCGCTCCTCCGCCCTCCGTTGTTGTTGGAGGGCAATTGCCTCCATCTGCCCAGTAGAAGCGTCTTTCACGAGCCTCCTCCACTGAGGCCGATCCTGACACCGCTGGTACCAGATATCGGCAAGTCCACTCAGCTCCACGTCCTCCTGTACAACGTCACTCCATCTCTTCTCTAGCCCGTGCCGCGCCCGTTTAGGCCCCTCGATCAGGCCGAACACAAGCTGTTTGGGCATGCGGGCTACATGGCCCAGCCAATGCAGCCTTGCCTGCCGGAGGAGTTCAACGATGGGACTTTGTCCAGATCTTTCAAGGATTTGTGAGCTCCTCACACAATCCAGCCTGGTTAAACCCAGGATGGATCGTAGGCAGGCCAGCCTAAATGTTTCTAACCAGCGAAAATGTTCCATTAGGGGGGTCCACGTTTCGCAAGCGTAGAGAAGGGAGGAATGACTGTGGCCGAGAAGACCCGAAGCTTCGTGCGGAGCGACAGACCAGGTAGCTTCCACACAGCGTTACGCAACCGATGAAAAAATATTGCCGCTCGACTGATTCGGAGTGAGACCTCTGCTGTTAAACCGGAGCCGGTCATGAGCACACTGCCCAGGTATTGGAAACTCTCCACTCTCTCCACAACTGCCCCATCACCGATTGGGAGTTGTGGGGTTGGAGTGCCCGATGGTACAAAATACCCAGGCAGGTGCTTCGTTTTAGTGGGGCTGATGGTAAGGCCCCACCTCTTAGTGGTACACTCCAGTTTCAGCAGCAGTGCCTCCAACTCCCCCTCTGAGTGAGCCGCAATTACCAGGTCATCGGCATACATAACGTGGTTGACCAATAGGGAGCCATCCCTTGATAGCACCCGGGCATCGATCAGCCTCCCATTGTATCTGTACCAGATGGAAATTCCTCCGGTACAGCTACTGAAAGCTTTACGAACTACGTGGTCGAAATAGATGTTAAATAATGTGGGAGCCAGAGGACATCCCTGTTGCACCCCAAGTTGAACAGGGAATAGCTCAGACTCCCGGCCACGTAGTTTTACCCGGGCCCACTCACCATCATGAAGGTCCTTAATGATCGTGAGCAGCGGGTCAGGGACTCCGAAAGCATGAAGAACAACCCAGAGTCCAGGCCTACTGATGGTATCATAGGCCTTGACCAGGTCAATAAAGCAGAGATGTAGGTCTTGTTGGAATTCCCTACATCTCTGCTGTAGCAAACGGACAGAAAATATGGCATCTGTGCAAGACCGCCCTTTCCAGAAACCGCATTGGGGCTCCACAAGCCTCTCCTCAACATGCCTGGCAAGGCGGTGTTGAATAATCCTTGCCAGGACCTTTCCCGGCACACAAAGGAGTGAGATGTCCCTGTAGTTGTTACAGTCTCTGCGGTCTCCCTTCTTAAAGATGGGGACCACCAGGGCATCCTTCCAGTCCTGCGGAACCCGTCCAGTGGTCCAGGCCGTTGATATGATGTCATGTAGGGCAGTCTGTGCACAAACGCCACCCTCCCTCAGCATTTCTCTTGGGAGATCATCTCTTCCCGGTGCATTTTCTGGTCTCAGACTCTGGATAACCTTCAGTACTTCCTCAACAGATGGCACCTCAGCCAGCCACTCACAGGGGGTGACTTCCTCCTCCAATATTTGAGGCACTGCAGCCTCAGCAGGGTCATCCCCACTTTGTCCCACAATGTTTTCCATGTTGAGGGATTTCCCCTCCCCCAGGACTTCACAGAAATGTTCAGCAAATCTGCAAACCTGTTCCTGGGGGTCGGAGATTGGATCACCGTTCTTTCCCCTAATGATGGTAATAGGTGTGGTGCTGCAGATTACTTTTTAGTTGGAGTTAAATAGGGACGGGCCATTGTGGCAGACTCCATCTCCTCAGCAACCCGCGACCACCACACATCCTTCCAGCGCCTCACGGCTCTCCGAACCTCCGAGTGACGGCTGCGGTAAGCCTCCTCATTCTCTGATGTGGGATGCTGTAGACGATGAGAGTGGGCCTGTCACTTTTTCTCAGCCAGCTTGAACACCTCCCTCTGTCAGACAGGGTCTCTGAGGAGGTCTGGACTGCGTACCCAAAGCCGCCATTGCAGCTGCTTGAGTCACAGTCCTAAACCTCGCCCATTTACCCTCGACATCTGGAGGAATGGGGGACGATGCCAACCCCAGCCACAAGCGATGATGAAATTCTATCTTGCAACTTTCATCAGCTAGCTGAGACCAGACCACCTTAGGTTTGAATGGGGTCCTGGGTGTGCACCCACCACCGGAGTGGAAGAATGGCAGGCGTATCTTACAGATGACAAGTCGATGGTCAGTGGGCAGATCAGCTCCACGGTAGGTCCTGGTGTCAAGGACATGGGCTCGCATCCGCTGTTCCTTCACTATATAGTCCAGCAGATGTTCTTGCTTGGACCCGGCATGCATCCATGATGTTGTGTGGATGCGCCGATTCCAGAACAGCGTGTTGGTAATTACAAGCCCATGGGCTGCACAAAAATCTAGCAGCCTCCTACCGTTGTTACTGAGCTGATCTGGCCCATGCCTTCCAATCACTCCAGACCAGGTGCCAGCATCATGACCAACTCTGGCATTGAAGTCACCCACCAAGATGACTCTATCCCGAGGGGCCACTTTAGCCAGCACCTGTGACAGGAGGACACAGACGCCATGAGGGGAAAGGCCAATCGGAATTGGCCCTCCCCCCCACAGCACTGTCCATGACAGCGTTGCCCGTCCGGCACCACGAGGAGGTAGGGAGTTATTTTGCTGGACACCTCTACCACCACCACCTCCTCCACCACCACCACCTCCACCACCACCTCCACCACCACCACCACGACCAACACCACCTCCTCTACCACTACCACCACCACCACGACCACCACCACCACGACCACCGCCACCACAACCACCTCCACCACCACCACGACCACCACCACCACCACCACCACAACCACCCCCTCCACTACCACCACCACCACAACCACCCCCTCCACTACCACCACCACCTCCACCACAACCCCCACCTCCACCACCTCCTCAACCACAACCACCACCACCAACTTCACCACCACCACCTCAACCACCTCCACCACAACCACCACCACCTCCACAACCACCACCACCACCAACTTCACCACCACCACCTCAACCACCTCCACCACCACCTCAACCACCACCACCTCCACCACCACCTCAACCACCACAACCACCACCACCACCACCTCAACCACCACCACCACCAACCACAACCACCACCACCACCACAACCACCACCACAACCACCACCACAACCACCTCCTCCACCACCACCACCACTACCACCACCACCTCCACCTTTGCCGTAGAATCTCCTCCCGCGCGAGACGTCGAACACTTTCCCGTTGACCGCCACCAAGATGGGCGCCTCCCGCTCGCCGTCGAATTGCCGCAGCTGCTGCAGCGTGAAGTCCCTCCTCTTCATGGCGCCATCCCCCGCGGCCCCCACCCCCTCACCCCCCCGCGCCCCGCCCCTCGCCCCCCGCCCCCCCCACCTCGTCGCTCCCCTGCCCCTCGAGGTTTCCTCGGATCGCGGCAAGGCCTCGGATCGCCAGCAAGCGGAGGACATTCTCGCGGCCCGTGACGACGATGAAGACGACGACGACGATGATGACGAGGAGGAGGACGAGGAGGAGGAGGCCCGAGGCGGACCAGGAGGATGAGGTGGACGAGGTGGAGGAGGAGGAGGCATCACCTCCACCACCAGCGGCCATCATCAACATCAACCACCACCTGTCTCGATTCCGATTCCGTTTCGATTCCGATTTAAAGGCGGGCGCCGGAATCGATTCCGGGGTTGGTTTCGGTTGAGATGGTTAACAGAGGGAAATCGATTCC